>NC_031502.1:42098843-42255702 GCF_000237925.1 Schistosoma mansoni
CAAACTGTCGTTTTCTGTTAATGTTTTACATTGATTTCATCATATTACTCTGCGTATTACATATTTCTAAAATCGATTCCATGCTATTTCTGTTTTATAAGTATGGTAGTGGAATTATAAGATTACTTATATATGTCGTCAGTTCCCTCTATTTTGTTATTTAGTAATCTGTGTATTTCTAGGGAAGTAGTCTAAATATTTTTTGTAAATAATAAGTTTCCGTAATTTGTAACTTTGTAAGTTGGCATTCATTTATCTTTTATATCATTCAGCTTCATTTCCAATATATGCTATTAAGAAACTTTTAATTTGTATTCAACAAATCACATTTTAATCTCCAAAACAGTAACACATAAATTGTATTGTTTCAATTTAAAGAAAGTTATTCATAGCTTTGATAATAAATATTCGCATTTGATTTTGAACAGTCCTATTCTTACATCTCCTGTTACGAATTCACCCAAATATTCATTGTTCCAAAGTAGGACGAAACTCGCGTCCTGGATTCTACTGCTAGCTACCATTGATCTTTACTTATAATTTAGAGTTAATGTTTACATATAAGAATTGTTTATCTGGCGTTTGCTTCGCTCATCTTGATTTATTTATTATAATCTAACGAAAACAATGATATGAATATTTTATTTTATCAACCGTCTATTTCTGTATCGGATGACAAGTTGTATAATGTCATATAATGGTATATAATCGTTGTAACCCACGGAGAATTATAAATGGTAACTATGAGGACTATTTATGGACTAACATGATATGTATATTTCCTGCCATATTGTTGTTAATAACTAAAGTATTCATATTCGTGTCCCTCTTATTATAGGCTTTATTTTGACCTATAAACTATTATTATACGATTTACCATTCTTGGGTTATCCCTAGTCCATTAATTACTGTTCCCCCTATTCACAGCCATATGTGGCTAAATCTTGTACAAATGTTGTTTTCTATTTTATGGGAAGATGTGGTCAGTTTATTTGGGATATCAACCCAGTATGTTTGAGAATAATGCTTCATATTGTAGAGGCTGTTATTTGTGTTCTGGACTTAACTAGCTGGGCTAGGCAGAAAGCAGGACTGATAAGTACTCAAGACTGCTCGTACGGTTTTCGTGTATCACTGGTCTGATCGATAAATTTGCTGCTCTCCGATTGGCGGTCTTATCACGTTCATATCTTCAAGAGGGCATGTACACACTCGATATAACGATAATGTCGAATAGCTTCGAGAAATTCTCCATTAATAAAAAATTATAAATCATCCTTAATTTTGACATTGGAGTCAAATGTGAAGTTTGTAATGAAGTCTTCACATACTATTTTGATTTTGATTTATTGTTAGGCTATGTGCATACTTAATTATCAGTGAATGTAACAACCTTATGCATACAGATATACGAAAATTAGTTTTTAACTAGTTTATTTTTATTTCTTCAGTGAAAAACTTATTCGAAGACCTGAAAGTTCAAATAAACAGATTTGGTCGTACAATATATATCTCAAGTGAAAAATCTGATGAAATAATGCCTGGAATCATAGTGAATAATTCATTAGGTCATGTGTTTAACTTGAGTGCTTCGAATAATATTATACCTATTCATGCGATATTTTGCAAACCTTTCATTGTTCAAATCAGTTTTAATGGAACAATGATAAATACAAGTATTTTTAACATTACACCAGAAGGTCAGTCAAACTTTTTAATGTATAAATATGTTATAACAAAATTTGTTTCTGTCCACATTGGGATTCGTATTAGGCGTACAAATATCATTCCCAGTTAACATTTATTACAAAAACAGTTCTGTGAAGCAATAAATCAATGATTTGATTCGTCATAAAAATATGATAAAGTTGAAATAATCCTAATTTTATGTTATTCATGAAACCGATAAACAGGTATGGCTGAAACAATTCGAACCGATCCCTATTACATAACAGTGATTTCCACACACTGATCTGTTACATAACTTTTTTGATATAGTTAATATTATTATGGGATCGGTGTAGATACAACAGAAACAGATCAAATTGATAACATTTGACCAACCATCACAAAATGATTTAGTTAATATTTCAATCAATCGTTGAATTGAAAATAAATCACAGATTTAACACCAACTAAGTTGTACATACACTGGAAAACAGAAGATCTGTAAATAAAGTTAATGTCTTGCATCAACTCGGCACCCAAATACTGTGAAACTATTCGCTTTAATTTAGACGAAGGTTCTTATAAAGTTATCTTCATTTAGTTATTTTTTCTCACTTAATGCTTGTAATTATTTCAGCATCTGATCCTTTCTTCAAGCATTTTATATTCAAATTTTTCAACAATTACTATACTGTGTTGATTGAAGTTTTATTTTTTTTTATCCCATTGGGTGTATATATTAAATTAGATGGGAAATTAGAGGGCAGTTGGAAACAATATGCACTGACCAATAACGAAACTGGAACAGTAACTCACCACTGTAATTTTGAAACTTTAACTGGAAGTGATTGTAAACTTTCTGTTGTTGGTAGTTATCAAAACTCTGCTGGACGATGTACATACAAGAGAGGGATTGGGGATTCATCGTTGAATTTTTTAAAATCAGATTCATCCTATACTCTTCAATGCTTAGATCAGTCCGGTTACACCGAAGTCAGCTCTATACTACATAACACTGGTAAGTATTGACTAAAATATGGTACATGATATTTAAATGCATAATCTCTACATTTCTATCTAGTAATATTCATTTGAAACCAGTTTGCAATTGAAAATGAATTCACATCTAAAATAAGTGTATATTGTCTTTAACAACTTCAAGCTCTGTGGATTTGTAAAGATGTTGAGAAATTAACCGAGCTGTAATATTGGTGAATCATGCACTTCAAATAAATGTGTTTTACTGTGAACACTGCAGTAGTGTGATATTTTGAAGTATTTGAATTATAGTACAAACTAGGAATCTCAGAAATAACGCAATTTAACCAATAAGAACTATATGAGCACGAACAAACGTATTGTATTTGGAATTCGAAATCAAGCAGTCATCAAGTACTAAGGAATCATTAGTTCATACAAACACTACAGGTAGTTACTGGGGAACTTAGCTAAATCTAGTCAATATGAAAAAGAGTTAGATCGTTGCGTTCAGTCTACAGATTTATCTGATATATCTTTAAACATTATTGTTTTATGTTCATCATCCTACAAACATAAAACACTTCGCAGAAGTATTCGATAAGTGTATTTTGCTTTATAAAATTTGATAAGCGGAAGTAAAACCTACAACAGGTAAGAAAAGACGATTCTGGAATAAACATGAATCTTGTATTCCTGTATCGATGCTGTTTAAAGTTTTGTATTGTATATGATGAAATTGGGTTGATTACCGAGCAATTTTATAACATACAGAAACAAATTTATAAGTCGCTTCTTTCCTTATTATGTTTAACATTAACAGGAATATTTCAGACATTTCTGTCCAATAGTTTTTGCAAGACTGGACTTATTATGAATGCATATGAGAGCTGGTTAACCATATGGAGATTTTTAATTAGAGCTAATGATGTTCTAGAAGTTAGTATTGTTTTTAGTAGGACAATAAATATATACATCCGAACGTCCGTCTGTTGATGATCTCAACTGTTTAGTCAACACTGTTAACTTTGTGAACTTTAAAATTGCAACTTATTTCAAGATAGTGATTCTGTTTGATTGTCGTCAGTATGGATGAATAATTAGTTTCTGTCCTGATTGAGTGATCAATTTAGAATCTATGAAAATTATGGAAGAAAGATAGCAACCAGTTTTCTATAAATGGCAATTTCTAACTAGGCTTTGGTGATATAGTAGTTTCCTTCAAACGAACATGACTATTCAGGTAGACTAACATGAATATGTTTTGAAAAGAGGTCTTGGTTGTGTGAAACATTTGATGTGATACGGTAGTACATCAGCGAATACCATGTCTTTATGAGAAACGTAAACTACGTTTCATGGTAAATAGTACACTAACTTTTGATTTTGACGTTTTCTAATTCTCAGTTAATTTCGCCTGGCATATTTATTTATTATTTTATACAAAACTTAGTGGCACATAAATAAGGATTTCGAAGTCAAAGTTACTGATAGTTCATGAGATGATTAGATGTAGATATCGATTTTACTCAAGAACTGAGTAGATACCCTAAAATATTCCAAAGTTATTAGTGCACAACCAAGTTGTTGTCTTCGCGAATTCCCTGAGTTCATAACTATCAAGTCTTTAGAATTTGAATGTGTTTCCCCATTAGTATTTTAGGCGTAGTACAGTTTGAATTATCGCTGTATTTAAACCTTGAATTCGTACAAGAGTGGTATAGTGCTGAACAAAATACGTTTTGAACTGTAGTAGTCAATTATAATTTCACTTTTAATTAAATGTGTTGTCTTGAAAATATGTTGTTCAGCAATAAGCCAATGAATCATCATATGCACGATTCATTTGTATCCTTTTAATCTCAGTTAAGACTGTGCTAAATGTTAAACACCTTTTATAATTGGGACATTGAACAGAACGTTGTTAAGTGGAATATATATTCAGGTTGTTTCTTTTTGTGACAATAGATCAAAAAATGGAGTCAATGTAAACAACGATACAACAGTGAGAACGAAAACCAAAGTAGTAAACTGTATTTTTAGAACCATAAATTTAGTTTCACTTATCCCGTTAGTTTCTCACGAATAAAGCGGTGATTTGATGAAGCATGAATTAATTCCAGTAGGTTTTACATACGAATATCGATGATGACCAAAGTTAACATCTAGATATTCTAATCAAACAAACAACTAAACGGCATTCATTTGCTGTGCAAGATTTCGATAATTGTATAGACATAAAACGACCATTTGATTATAACACATGCGTTTTCAATGGAATATTCATTTTTAAATTATTCGACAAAGTGGTGGTGAAGCACTAATTATTTTTATTCGATTATCAAGCCAGTGATCAAAGGAATATTTTTCTTGAAAATCTCCATAACTCTCCACTGCCAGAACCCGATGAAGAAGACAGGTGTCCAAGTGAACAAGGTAATTCCGTATTTCCATACTCAAATAGAAAAGTTATCTGACATGCTGAAACGCTTTCATATAAACAGAAAATATATAGGCAGTTTTTGTTCTCACAGATGATAGATGAATCATTTTACTTGTAGTATTTTGAAGCGAATATATTACAGCTTATCAGCAAAAGTTAACAGTAGATGGGATTGAACAGTAATATTTATGGCAGTATATATGGCTGAGATAGTTAAACTATAAAGCTTGTATCCTAAATTAGGTCTTACATTCCTAAACAGCCTACCAGTAAACCAATTGATTTGAAATCTCAAGATATTTCAAATGAAGCCAGATTAATGAAGCTACCGCCCCTTAAAAGGAAATGATAGAGAAAGCACAACACGTCGAATTAACTTTATCATCTAAATTCGGTACGTATTACTTGTATTTTATGCTTATGTGGTAGTATAACGAAACTACTGAAGTGAATGTACGTTTTTTCCATTTATCTGTTTGTTTAGGCTTTTTTTTACTTCATCTCTATTTTGAATTCTGTGATGTTATATTAGACAGACTTTCCCCTCCGAATACATTATTTCATAGCTCTTCTTATTCAACATATGGTTTAACATTGACAGACAAATAGTGGATTAGCAGTGTCTAGATCGATGTGTTTTGTGAAGATATTTGAGGCGAACGCGTCTTTGGGATTGGTTCACATTAATACAAACTCGAGAAAATATTTATGTCACCCCTTCACTGCATTGTTCATTTCTTGTAAGGCGGTTAAACTTATTTAGATTTGAAGATTCAAATTGTATGCTATTTCACGTCTATTATCGATCATCTACGGCAAGTTCTGTGCGTATTGCTACCTCTTTATGCTTTCTTTTTATGTGCCGTTGTTATCCGTTTTGTGGTCTTCTACAGCGGAATCCTAGACGTTTCACAGTGCGGTTTGAATGATTGATTTGATGTGTCCTCCATATGCTACCGGTCTCACAATCCAGGTGTCTTCAAAATAGTTTGTCAACTCTTCTATTTCTGCATACAGAACGGTGACTACATCAGACTATCAAATACAACTATGATATCTGAGACCGGTATGAAAGTTAATGCTGCCAAATGATTGATCTGCAAATCGAAGTTTTCGTCTGTCATATAACGTCGCTAAAAGTTTTATGATTGTTGAAGACTCCACCATATACACTGGCACAGATAGGATAGGCAACCTTGTTGTATTACACATCTATAAGATACTGTAGAAACGTAGTTCGATGCGTAATTTAAACTAACTAATGTTAAAAAAATTGTTGAAACGTTTCTATCTGCCTAACGTAAATCCAAGTACGTTTTCAACATAAATAAATGATTATGTGAATTACATACCTACTTAATAACCCTACATCACTAATAATAACTCCATGTGGTCCACTCTATATGTCCCACCTGTTCATCTCATTCATATTAAATAAAACCTAGTCATTTGACTCTTGTTACCACGGCCGCCAACATTTAATGAATGAAGCTGAGTATGAATTTTTGATTATAAAATTAAGGCATGTTTTTTTTCACTTTTATTGCTCTTCACATATTCCAAATTCATTCCGATAAGGAGTGAAAACTATCACCTAGAATGTAATTAGCTGACTTCCTACATCGTTGTTTTAATTTGAACTCTAATCAAATATTTTATTTCCCCCAAGAAATAGTTACAAATTTATTTTATATATTGCTACATTTTTACTGCAAATACTTAATTGTAATCGAGTTTATGATCCTCGCATTTTCGGTCACCTGAAATTGTCTGATAAGCTGTTGATCTGTTGAGAATCCAAAACACGAACATCTCTTTTAATAAATTGTATCCTAACTGTTCGAAATAGAAGTACGAGATAATATAACTAGGGTAATAACCGCAACAATTAGTGACCAAATTGTTAAAATTAGAGTATTTATTAAAAGTAGACTCTTCATCATACATTTAGAAAAATACATTCTTGATTAGTTGTAAGGCAAAAGGATGGAAGGTAAATCTAACATGTTTCACACCATTGAAATTGTTATTCCCCTTTCAATGATCTCCTTTAACAAAGTTCACCCTTTGATGGTTACTATCATTGGCAGGCGTCCTTTTTCCCTAATACTTTAGCCAGTGTATTTTTGAATAGATACCTTCGGAATCCAAATAATCCGAAATATATTCTCAATAACTAACATAACCAAGTTTATGGTTTATTTCGACAGAATACGCTGATTATTTGAAATGTAAAGTGCGTTTTTAGACCATTCCTCAAATTGATATCTTTTAAACATGTTATTGTTCGTATTATATTCGTTATCTTTATAATCAATGACTGATGATAAATGGATTTAGTAAAATCTAGAATACAAATGTTTTTAAGTAAATATCTCAATAATTGAATTCACTATCATTTACAGTAGTAATGAATGACTAAAGTATGATGGGACTGAATGGATACAACTAGACTAACGCCAAATTTAGATCTCTTTGCAAATGAATTGGATTTATATTGACACTGACACTTATTATCAACAGGAATTGTATTTTGGTGACGAATCTAGGACTTCATTAGACTGGTCTAATCTGCATTGTGTTGAAACGAATACAAACTATCCAAATTATTAATAAGTCAATGTGTCTCAAATATTTAAAGATCAATATAATAATAGAATATGATCAACAGGAATAATTTTAAAGATTATAAAATTTAATTTAGAACACCTACCCTTTTCCCACTAGTCAAAAGCGTCATTTTAGCCGACCAATGAAATGTCTATAATCGGACTAATAAAAGTAGTGAACTTGGTTCGGGAATATCATTTCTAGTCAGTGCTTTTGTTGACCATGTCAGTTTCAAGTAGTGAAGTTGAGTTGATTTTCAGAGAGATGATCGTTGGCGTAGGTTTCTCTAAGGGAGCGGAACACTTGAGATGACTGAGAGATTATGAGGATGTAACTGTCTGCCATTTTATAATAGAAGACAGTCATCGGAATGCAGATGATTTTTGTATGAAGTATGTATGCCAAAGGAAGGATCACTCTCAGTGACGAATAACTCAAGCTACACAAAGGTTTGCTTCGAAGTTAACTATTTATTCATTGGTCTAGATAGTCTATTGGTAGTGGGTGGAATCACAACCGCGAGTTTCTGAGTATCTCTTATGGGAAAGACTCTAGCTATCGTCGTCTGACAGCGAAGGAGAAGAATACGACTCGTCTTTTATTGATGTCCGGAGCTGTACACGAAAAACTGTTAACGGTAAGTGCAAAATTACATAATTTGTGTAGATCCAAAATTTACTTAAATGACATTCAATAAGACAATCTGATAATTTTCAACCATTTACAAAATGACCTTCACGAAAAAGAAAGTTGGACTGGAGCGTTCAAACCACGAGGAATGGAATCAACTCACAGGATAGTGGAAATGTACGACCCCAGTCGTACTACATATAACTGAAAAACCTTAGTCCCATGTCTGTATGATAGATCATAATAAAAATTACTACTCCTTTAATTTCAGCATTTATTTTCCAGTATTATGTCTTCTGTTTTTCTTTATTTAAGTATGATTATCAGTATTTTATTCCGAGTTTAACAATACCGATGTGTAAGTAAGTTATTCGAATTAATCATACAACTGAGCAGAAATTAACCAATAGAATCGAACTGATGCAACTGACAGTCACATGGTCACTTAAATATCGTATCCCAAAATGAATAAACAGCTACATTCATCTAACATGTCTATACTAAATACTATTGTTTATTGTTTATACGTATCTACGGTATCTAAATGTGTATATTTGTTGACAAGAGACTCTTTTTCTTTCTTCATGTCTTCAAAACTCAAGTCATGTTTTGAAAAATATGATCATACTTTAACTGTCATCGATTTCTAGATTTTATCGAAGTGGATGGCTTGACAGTCACTGCCATCGCAGAAGGTTCAATTCATTTACTCAGTTGGAATAAGATAAGTGAGAAGTTCAGCGAATGTCTATCACACTATTTATTGGTTCGCATTCACCGACGTCTAAAACCAAAGGTCATTATACTCTCAGTTATGAAATATCGGGTTGATGGACATTTGAATAACATAATTACGGATATATCAGAAGACCAAAATTACATTTACAAAGTTAAAGCATATTTCAAAAACTCCATTAAAACCCAATTTTCCGAGCGTGTTGAGATACAGACGCCAATGGCAGTGAATCATAGTAGGTTCTTAAAATTCTTTGTTTGAATTAAAACTTCCGAAATAGATTTTTTAAGTTTTTCATAAAGTCTTATGTTACATGTTTAAATTATTTTGAGTTTTAAATGGTCGGAATGATTAACATGTAGAGATGATGAAACTTGTGATGAAAATTAAATTTGTTCCCACAAAATCATCACCCGTCTCTAGTATGTTAAACATGTCATTCCATCAGCAAACTGATAATGTACATGGGATTTTTTAATGAATGACATGATTAAATACTCAAGGTTTATAAAAGATTTATGTACAACTTTGCTAGGGCCTGGATGTAGTGAGGCTTCAAAGTGACATGGAGACGAATGCATATAATCGTAAGGAAAGGACATCAGCTGGACGACAAATCTATTTTCATCGTTAAAAACATACTAGACCAACGGACTAAGTTAACATACAAACACGATCACAACACAAGGAAGAAAAAATAAAGATAATGAGCACGAAATTAGGATGTCGTTTAAATATACAAGCTGTACATCAGAAGAAACAAACAAATCAGTTTTGAACAGAGAAAGAGCAACATGGTTTGCAGAATAAAATGCATTCATTATATCTCATCGTTCCTCATCAGCTGCATACAACCTAAAATTACAATTATTGATATAATTATTAGCTAATGTTTAGCATGCTTTAGTTTGTGGTGTTTAGACAAACGTTCAAAATGTAACCAAAATCGTAATAACAAGTAGAATGGAGATACAAAGTGTATGAATAAACTTAGTTAAGATCGATTTGTGTTTATATGCTGGAAAATAATAATTTAGAGGTTATGTAAAGGTAATATGATTAATAAGTGATTGGGTAATCGTTCAACATGATAAAATAAACAAATATGTGAACATCAATACGATTATGTAAGAGATGTTTTATGTCCTACAACCGACCAATACGCGTAGATTATATAAGGCATCAACCCTCAACAGAGATATGGGAAGACTGTTACTTTATTTCTGAAGGTTGACCCAATAATAACTAACTTGGACAAAACACGATTTTGTAGCTTTCTTTAGTTTAGCTTAGGGTGATTGCATACAATAACATTATTTCTCGTGCTTGATTTTACGGAATGGACATGACAATTTGAGGAGGCTGCTCCTCTAGTTCCTACCACTGTTGTGTCATGTTCTAGATTAAGCAGGAATTCGATCTACCATTCCTAACTTATTCTCAAGTCATCAGTTACAGTATCCCACATTCTCAGTCATTTTTGACTTAATCCTGTGTGATTATTATTTTCCATTTTATAGTGTGAGGCGGTCTGTTCTGCTTGTATGTGAACCACATAAGTATGAAATATGCGATTCATACCGAGGAGCTTGACATTTGTGTTCTGGATTGAACGGGTCGGGGTAGGCGAGAAGTTACCTTACTGAGGACTAAGAAGGAGTCAGAGTTGACTGAAGGCTGCTAGTGCTGGTAAGCACATCGTCGGTTAAGCATAGAAGTCGGTATTCGGATAAGCGATCTTGTCAAATGATATATTAACGGGCTATGTGACATAAAACTAACTAATAAACAATGACGTACAGTGACACCGACGACAAATCTGTACGTTGATGGGTAAATAGCTACAATGACTTGCCACTCAGTTGCCAGATGACCTTGACTCTTTTACGTAAAGGTTGAATTAGTTAAGTTCTAACTTCATTATCAATTTGTTGTGTCCTATAACCAACAAATATGAGTAGACTATCTCAGGCAATCAATTATATAAATGAGTAATTGGCTACTCTGAAAAAACATCTTAAAAATGGATAACCGAAGAGATTTATTATGAAATATGGAAAACAATATCCTATGGACGATTAACAATAAACTGTTGGAAAAA
Source organism: Schistosoma mansoni (assembly GCF_000237925.1). NCBI lineage: Eukaryota > Metazoa > Platyhelminthes > Trematoda > Strigeidida > Schistosomatidae > Schistosoma > Schistosoma mansoni. The sequence goes on from NC_031502.1 coordinate 42,110,010, forward strand.
AGCTTGTCCTCACTCGCCTTCTATTCGAGGTGGATGAGATTTCAAGAAGATTCTATGAGAGAGTCAAGATAGGACTGAAAAGAAGCTTCGTTGATGCTCAATCGGTTTCACTATACAACACATACTATACCATTTGGAGGTAATTCATTACCCTTCTGATGTCACCTCCAACCTCGTTTACTAATTTACATGTGCCTGAGCCAGCAAGTACATAGGAAGGAAAGAGAAAATGGTTTCTACAATGTTTTCCAAACACATTCTTAGGAACACACAGCTGAAAGGATGTAAAGTCTTTACAAATGCGATTGCCAGACATGTTTTGGATAGTTGACATGAGGTAAATGCAAGTAATGCATTCAAAATTAATAATTGATAAAAAAGTCAGCCTTACTTCGTTTAACAGAGGCAGTCGCTATCAAATGTTTCCGACCTGACCTATTTATGCATAAGGAAGGTGTGAATTGCCTCTCCCTGCCTTAGTGATCGGGAATTCGTCTAATAACTTTTAATCTCTTTTTCAACTTTGTCTTCAACCTTTTATCTTTGTTTTTATTTCATCTATTGGTATTCATCTCCTACGTAATCATGTTATTGCTCAATTATTTTATTAATTTATCATGCTGAACGATCACGTAATCAAAAGGGGGTTTTGTGGAGATTTTAATCATTTAATAGTTGAACTCATGAGTCAATTAAAGCTAGACTACCGTGAAAAACCTGGAATTACTGGACAGTTATTTCGTCTTAGTATGGGACTCCTCAACACTGCGTATCCACGATCCTACTAGCAGAATTAGAACCCGGAACCTTAAATCTCACGCGCGAATGCTTAACCTCTAGACCATTGAGCGGATATCTAGCGGTGTTAATGTCTAACTTCAACCAATCCACGAAGTTGAGCCACCGTCCGCCATTTTCTTCAGTGAGTTACTATCTCCTAACAGACCTGGTTGAATTCCACTGGTCATGGCCTCTCACTAAAACTCCAGGAAATACCACGGTTTCGTTGATTGGTTGAAGTTAGACCATAACACCACTGGATACCGGCTCAGTGGTCTAAAGGTTAAGCATTCATACGAGCGGCTGATGGATCCTAGGTTCAAATCCCGCGAGCAGGATCGTGGATGCTCACTGCCGAGGAGTCCCATACTATGACGAAACGACTGTTCAGTACTTCCGGGTTTTCTATGGTGGTCTAGCTGTAATTGACACATGAATTCAACTATTAGATCACCTAATCATTTAATAATCATATTACCTTTACATAACCTCTAAATTATTATTTTCCAGCATATAAACACAAATCGATCTTAACTAAGTTTATTCATACACTTTGTATCTCCATTCTACTTGTTATTACGATTTTGGTTACATTTTGAACGTTTGTCTAAACACCACAAACTAAAGCATGCTAAACATTAGCTAATAATTATATCAATAATTGTAATTTTAGGTTGTATGCAGCTGATGAGGAACGATGAGATATAATGAATGCATTTTATTCTACGAACCTTGTTATTATTTTTGTGTCTAAATTCGGTTGTATGAAATCAGTTTTGGTAATGTAAACAGCATTGTTACATGACGTTTTAGAAGAAGGTTAGTTAATGAATAGTTGCTGTATACTACGCAATTCATATTGTATTTCATTAGACATGAAAATTTCTGTACCATTTTATCCATTTAGTATTATATTTTATCATCTAGTTATAAATTTATCTTGGAATCCATAATTGATACTTCTTTGCAAATTGTTTGTTTGACAGACTGCAGCTGCTTGACAAGTGATGTTCATACAAACAAGACCGGTATCAGAGTACCAGGTGAGTCAAATTGAATTCATCTTCATTTACTTACTGCATTCCTTGAACAAAAACTAACTCATCTTTGTATCATTAATTATTCTTAGTTTTGAGATGACTAGTGTTACGTACTTATTATCTGTGGATTACATTTACGGGAGACTTTTGCTAATTCATTTTCTTTTATTCTAGGCGTGTACATAAAACATTTAAGTGCCAACAGGGAACGTGTGTTTTATCTTTTCATGTAATCATAATAAAAGCTTGACTCGGAATGCTTCCACCTTAAAAGCCAGATAATTTGAACCAACTGCAATCAGTAAAGCTCAACGATAAATTCTCTGACAGACAATGAGTGAAGCACTTTCGAGTCCCATGAGGAACATAATTTCCAATGAGATTTCAGATGCCAACTAAAACTTAACTTGACCAATAGAATTCTATCAACAAACACAATAAGACAACATGATATTGGTTGCTGCTCTATGGCTGATTAACATATCTTTATGTACTCTTGTGAAGAGATAAATGTATTGTAGTGAACCAGAACACAAGTAGGGACAACGTAATATAGTTCAACATAAAATCACAGAATCTTTTAGTAAAATCTGAGAACCACACAATAAATTCTTCGTTTGCAAAATGTCAATAAATCGTCTCAGACTTCATTTTTCTTTTGTCTCCACACCAACCATTCTCGTTTCTCGTTCTCTTATCCCTGATCTTAAATTTCCGCCTCCAGACATTTCACTTTCGATTGCTGATACATACTACTTATATCTACCAACATTGGTAGCGCACATCACAATGTGACATGTTTGCTTTAGAATAATGGAAACTACACAAATTACATGCAAATGTTTTTTAAAAAAATCTTTTTTTCAGCTCTTGTAATGGACAGAAGAGCCCAAATTGCATGAGAAAACGACAAATTCTCAGAAAAAAACATTTTCTTCTATCAGCTGTGGCAAAAATGAATTGATTTTTTTCAATTTTCAACTAAACGTTTCTTATATTAAGTCACATTATTTATTTCATTTTTCTGCTGATTAAACCTCAATCACATTAAGCTGCACTTTTTTATTTTTGTTGTATTGAAAAGTCACCAGGGAGCTAGCCAGATTAGATCAGTCACTCCTCGATATATTGATAGTCTATCAAATATATTTTCGAACCTCCTCGCTTCTGACTTTTTATTTTACTGAGTGGGCACGATTCAATTATGGAAGGTGTTACTGGCAAAGTGTTGTCAAACTAGAAATACTCGCGGCATCTTCGATATCATTATTTGCTACTTAACTTGCAAGTGTCTTCATAACTATTGGGACAAAAACTTTTATCTAGGAAGTCAGTAGTTTTAGAGAAGTAGAATGAAACTCCTTTTGAAATAGGTATAGACTTATTTCGTAAGAGTTGAAGTTTCCAACTGGATTCATCATAATATTTGTTGTTGATTAATTTGTTGTTTCAGTAATACCATTTGCATTCATTAAGAAAAAAACAGTTGGATGGATTTCAAGCAAAATAATAATTATAACTAGTTTAATAGGTTCAGTCAAATCTAATAGGTTAGTTAATCTGTTGGCTAGGACTCTATTTTAGAATGATTTTATTTGAAGCCACTCGAGAACATTGCGAATAATGGCTATTCAAATTAAATTAGGAAGGCATTAATGATAAAATATTCAAACTCTTACAGACTACTGAAATCAGCTAACAAGACAAAAAAAATCACTCACAATGCAAATTTTATTAATAGTGATTGCAGGGTTCAACCGCTTGTAAACAGTAATATTCATTCCACAGATACAGTTGAATAATAAGATCTGAAATTAACGTCAATAATGGTCAGGATCAGTACTTTTAGTAGAAGGACAAACTCAAAACGACAGCAAGTACATTTCAACCGATTTTCAGTCAACCGGGAAACAGTTTATATATATATATATATATATATATATATATAGTTTGTGGAAAAAATTATAACATTACGAAATACAAAAGAGAACTCTACATAATCAAGTCTTCTTGTGGTATTTATATGAACCAATGATTCCTTTGTACTTGATGACTGTTTGATCTCGAATTCCAAATACAATACATTCATCCGTGTTCATCTAGCACTTTTTTTTATTAAATTGCGTTCCTAGTTTATACTGAAGATACCACAGGTATTGTAGTTTGACAACAGTTTGCCAGTAACACCTTCCATAATTGAATCGTGCCCACCCAGCAAAATAAGTAGTCATAAGCGGGGAGGTTCGAAAATATATTCGATAGACTATCAATATATCGAGGAGTGACTGATCTAATCTGGCTAGTGATCGCAGATGTTGCGCACGCCGTTCCCAAACGTGATCTAGTACGATTGTATTACCGGGCGTCTTCAGCTAAATGAGTCCATTAAAACTAATGTTGTCAGCAACCAATGTCGAACACTTACAGAGCTATTGATTTTCGGGATTTATTTACAGCTATAGATCACTCCCCCTTAGTGAGGTAGTGATGCCCCTACGACGTGACCAGCCAGAAGTTTAAACCCAACGAGTTTGCCGTCGGTAAACACTTTTCTGATAGCTTGCTATGTTTAGCAGCGTCTGGTTGTTTTTCCTTGCTATAACGGGCTATGAAATACAGTATAGTAATCGTAAAACAAAGTACAATCCAAATCTCGGTTCTTCATAAACTTCATAGTTCTTTTCCAGCCGTCCTGGAAAAGAAGAAAATAGAACGTGCAGATGCATGTTGAGACACATTCGTACTTCCGTACAGACACAAGGTGAGCGAAAAAAGGTAAATAAATTAATGCGCTTCGGACAACATAAAAGCGATTGAAAAAATTGCCTTTTTGTTTTTTTTTTATGAAAAAAATGAATATTTAGGTATGAGCATATCCAATTTTTTTATAATATATAATACAAAGGAAAATCGAGATAAAGTTTGTGTCGTACGTGCAATAGTGGTTTAGGTGTTCTGGAAATCTTACACTTCTTCCAGGAAGCGTTGTCTTAAGTTTATTTTCAGACGCTGACGAAGTATCAGCTTGCGTGTCGGCTGTCGGATGAGGTACTATAAGTGTAAGAGCAATGTCGTTCGATTGTACCGAAGGAAAAACGATGTGGACAGGATTACTTTACTTGACTGGATCGATACTGAGACTATCGTTAGTGCCGTTCTTATCGACTATATTATACTTAGGTTCATGCTGAAGAACTTTGAAGGGTCCTTCGTAAACTGATTCGAGAGGTCGTCGATGTGAGTCTTGACGAACGAAGACATGTGTACTATGTCGTAAGTCAGGTTGAACGAAAACATCAGTTGATTGAGGTCGAGTGTGAGCAGGCTTAACTGAACATATAGCGTTTGTAAGCCTGCTCGTGTAAGAGTTTAGATCCATGTTCAATGAAGAAGCCGATGGATCTACGAATTCTCCTGGAAGTCGGAGTGTCGTTCCATTAACGAGTTGAGATGCAGTGTATCCAATGTCAGCTTTCCCTGAATCGCGGATACCTAGCAAGACGAGTGGAAGAGCGTCGGTCTACTGTGAAACGTTTGTAGCTGATAGTGAAGCTTTTAGTTGTCTATGAAAACGTTCTATCAAACCGTTTGCTTGTGGGTGGTAGGCGGTCGTTCGGAAACAAGTAATTCCTGATAGTGAGGTCAGACAACGGAAAGTTCCAGATTCGAACTGGCGTCCGCGGTCTGTAGTGATGGTTGGAAGGCAGTCGAAATTTGCTACTCATCGTTCGACGAAGGCACGGTCTACTGTTTCAGTAGTAATGTTCTTAATAGGTACTGCTTCTGGCCATCGAGTGAAACAGTCTACGCAGGTTAAAAGGTAAGAGTATCCATTTGAATCTGGTAAGGGTCCTACCAAATCTAGATGAACGTGGTCGAAACGAGCATCAGGGATTTTGAAAGATCCTGAGGGACGTTTGTTGTGTCTTATGATTTCAGATTTCTGGCAGCTTACAAAGGAGCGTGCCCACTCCCTCACGTCCTTATTCATACCAGGCCAGCAAAACTGTTCTGCTATAGGCTTGATGGGTTCATGCACACTTGAATGAGAAAGTTTGTATGACATATTGAAGACGTTGCGTCGATAATGTTTTGTTACGATGGGACGATCCCTACCTGTAGATGTGTCGCAAAGTAAGGTTTCCTTACCTGTTCCCATTAGTTCAATGCACAGTTTTAGAGTTGCTGAGGATAATTCGTGTTGAAGATCAGTGTTTTCTTTTTGAAGCTGGGTGAGTTTAAGAAGGTCGATTCCAGTTTCCAGTCATCAGTAATAAGGATAGTTGGTTGATGAACCTGTGTTAATCCTGACAGATTGCCTTCCAGTGAAGGTCCAGCTTCTCCTTGAAAATGTTCACTGATGGGGCTGTTATTACTTGTTTGGGTAATGCGTTTCAGTCATTGACCAGGGGATCAGGAAAAATGAACCTTACCTTTAGTTTATTAGATCGCGGTTTATGAACCTTCTTGCTATGACCTCGGAAATTATCAGTGCTGGAGGGAGCAAAAAGACAAGACATATTAACACCCAAATTATAATTAAGGATACGAAATGCAAGTATAAGGTCACTTCGCATCCTACGATAAGACAAGGGGGAAAGATTTAGACGTTTCAAAAGCTTGTTGTTAGGGAGTTTAGAAAGACCCTTCACTAATTTTGTCCCCACACGCTGGACACGCTCAAGTGATTTAGTATCCTTTATCAGACATGAGCTAGCTGCTTGGATACAGTACTCTAAGTGTGGCCTTACATAGGCGGGTTATAAAATTCGAAACATCTCGTCAAAGCATTTGAATGCTCGGTGAAGTGACCATCAAGCACGATAACCTTTGGCAGCTACTGCGTTGCAGTGCGTAGTTTCCAAGTCGTAACTTGCTACTACTCCTAAGTCTTTATGTTCTTGAACACCAGGAAGATATGTACCATCAATGGTATAATGGTGACTATTACCGTGCTCGATGTGCATGAGCACGCTCTTCCTGGAATTAACTTCGAAGCCCCAACCATGAGCCCATATAACTAATTTTTCCAAGCCAGCTTGTAGCTGAAAACGATCAGTCTCACTTCTCATTGTTCTCCAGATTTTGACATCGTCTGCAAACAATAATATGGACGACTTAAACACTAGAGATAATTCCTTGACATACAGAAGAAAAAGTAGAGGGCCTAAGATGGTGCCTTGTGATAAACCACTTTTGATTGACTCCCATTCCGATAGCGTTCCATTGACCCTTACGCTCTATCTGTGGTCACACATGAAGTTTCCTATCCATTCCTTTACAGCACCTGTTATTCCAAGAGAGCTTCTGAATAAGACTCCAGTCTGGAGCCTTTTCAAACGCTTTCGTAAAATCTGTGAATATCACATCGACAGACAGACCGTTATCTAGGGCTGCTGTCCAATCTTCTCTCAAAATAAGTTAGTCAAGCACGGACGCTTGTTACGAAACCCATGTTGACAGTTGACAGATTACACGAATTTATGTGACTTCGTAACTTAACCTGAATTATCTTTTCAAGTAACTTAACGACTATGCTGGTCAGGCTGACAGGCCTGTAGTTAGATACGATCCGTCTCTGGCCATCCTTAAATATAGGACTAAGTATAACGTCTTTCCAGTCTCTAGGTAGTTGGACGAGTGAAAGGGACATGTTAAAGGGCGTCGCGAGCTGTCTTGAAATAATGTCTGCAGGCCACTGATAGCAAACGTGGATGTAACCCATCGGTGCCCCGTATCTGACAAGGTTTGAGGTTAGTTACCGATGGAAGAACAACTTCCTCAGTCACGTGTATAGATCCTATGGCTGGTATCTCGTTGTAAATGGGACAAGTAGTTGTAACCCTACACGGAGAGTAGACTTCATTATAATAATTTGAAAAAGTCTCGGCTTTTGCTAGATCAGATTCAGCTAGTAAATCTGAATTTTCGTGTAACAGTAACGCGGGAATACCGTCACTACCTTTTGTTCGCCGTTTAACTTACGAAAACAATCGCTTCAGACAAGTAAGCCTATCATATACCAACCGTTGTTCGAAAGTGGTACGGGATTTAGCTATGATCTTTTTACATATATTCAGGATTTTTTTATATTCATACTTGATTGATGCCTGTTCTTTTGACAAGAATAAGTCCCAGAAGTGTTTCCTACGCTTCAACAACTTCCAGGTTTCCTTATTAATTTATAAACGGTAATGTGATAGCCTACGTGTTGACTGTGGGATAAGCAGTAACGTTACGGACTTGAATGCGGCCTTAAAGTTATTCCATTCGTCTACATCGACCGACCAGTCAGTCGAGATAGCACAGCCTCTGATTGCTGGAATAATAGCTCTCCAGATATTAGGACGGGGTGGAGCAGTTGCAAATATTATGCCGTGTATCCGGAACTTAAAGGAAAGTACAGCGTGGCCACTATTCACTAGTGGAGGAAGGTGTTTAGTGTCGACGACGTCATCCAAGGGGTGTGTGAGGACAAGGTCTATCAATGAAGGATTATATTCCAAGTCAATATGTGTCGATTTTACGATATATCGCACAAGTGCACACTGGATAATTTTTGATATAATGTCACTATCGAAACCCCCACATGAAGCTATGATCTCTCTCCAGTTGATATGTGGGACGTCGAAGTCTCCAACTATGAGACAACATTTTGCCTTACTCCAAGAACAGACCTGTCTTATGATAAACTCGTCAGCAAGACAACACGGAATACGACATATTCCTCTTACAGTCCTCTTACAGACCTAATTGTACAACATACTACCTCAAATTGCCACCAGCATGCGCCTCTGGTATGATCGAGTGCATGCGAAAGTTGTCCCTAATATACAACATTATTCTTCCTCCCTTGAGACTTATAACTCTACCACTTCTGATACAGATGTAGCCTGAAATGATGGTAGAACAGTCTATATCTACAGTGAACCACGTTTCTGTGAAAACAATTATATCGGGACCTAATTCATCTACCGTCAAACTTAGCTCGGACATTCTATTTCGAAGACCATGGGTATTTGTGTAGCACACATCTAACGTGCTCTGGGGATCATGCGTTCTACCCACACAGGTGTCGGAAGCATTGGGACTTGTTGGGATAGGTTCTATTTCTCTATAGCATTTCACATTCACATCTCGCGTCGCAATTCGAACGGATTCCAGTAATCTGGTGAATTTACCTGTCAATGCGACACCCATGAAGTATAAGAATACTAAAGGTATTTTGACGTTTGGTGTTTGTCGAACAAATTCAAGGAAGATAACATATCAGCTCATTATTGGTAGAGAAACCTTCTCCTATAGCAATTCTAGGGTTAGCGCTGGTCTCAAGCAAGGGTAAAGGAGGGTCAAGCATTGGTCAGCATCCCTATCCAGCAGAAAGTAACTTTAATTAGAAGCGATCCCACAATTTAAAACGTTTAAGCTCTATCCTGAGAGTTAAATAATCTTCATTCAGCAAAACCATAACTACTCATCGTGGAAGCCGATATTCTTCTCCCTATGACTGTTACTCCACCAACAATCGAAGAAATTAGGATGGTCATCAGAAAAACAGCAGTACCTGAAAATATGCCACCTGGAGCACTGACGTTACACATAGAAACAACTGCAAACATGCATCACGCTCAACTCAAGAAGATTTAAAAGGAAGAACAGGTGCCCACGGACTGGGAAGAAGGATATATCATCAAGATACCAAAGAAAGTAGGTCTGAGCAAATGTGGAAACAGCAAAGGCATCATTCCACTATCGGTAACAGGACATGTTTTCAACAGAGTGTTGCTGAACTGGATGAAGGATCCAGTAGACATTCAGCTTCCAGATCAACAGACTGGCGTTCTTAAGGATCGGTCGTACACAGATCACATTGTGACGCCACGAATCATCATTGAACAATCAATTTAATGGGACTCGTCACTATACATCAACTTCCTTGATTATGTGAAAGCATTTGACAGTGTGGATAGGAGAAAATAGTTCAAATTTCTCCAACCATGTGGAGTGAATAGTTGAGAAAATCGTCAATATCATCCGGAATTTATACGACGGACTACAGTGTGGAGTCGTGCATGGAGGACACCTGAAGTGTGCGTTCTAAGTAAGGATCGGAGTCAGATAAGGCTGCCTAATCTCCTCCTTTTTCTTCCTTGCAGGAGTTGGCTGGGTTGGGAAAACCTTGACATCTAACGGAAGCATGGATTACAGTGAACAGATTGGGTGCAACTGAATGATTTGGACATCGCAGAGGACATAGTCCTATCCCATACACGACATATGCAGATGAAGAAAACCAATGTGGCAGAAGCCTCTGCATCAGTAGCCCTCAACATACACAAGGGACAAAGAAATATCCAACAACCAAGTCACATATGATGGAGAAACTCTGAAAGAGGTGAAAACTTTCACTCACTCATCTGGGCAGCATAATCAATGAAAGTAGCGTATCTGATTTATAAGTAAAGGTGAGGGTTGGCAAAACAAGGATAGCATTCCTACAGTTGAAGAACATATGGAACTCAAAACAACTGTCAACTAATATCAAAGTCACAATCTTCATTAAGGATGACCAGACAGTTCTACTGTACGGACCTGAAACTTGGAGAACTACTACAGCCATCAGAAAAGTACAAGTATAAGTCTACGTAAGAAACGGAAAGTCCTTTTACCGTATACCATCACCAATAGCCTACTGTGGGAGGGAACAAACCATCTTCCAAATGAAGAGGAAATTAAGAAAAGGCGTTGGAAGTGGATGGGACATACATTGTGTAAATCATCGAACTGCATCACGAAACAAGCCGTAACTTGGGATTCTGAAGGGGAATAGAAAAGAGGAAAGCCAAAGAACACACTGTGTTGAGAGTTGGAAGTCTACGTTCAAAGGATGAAAAATGACAAGAAAAAATTGGAAAAGATCGTCCAGGACAGAGTCCGATGCAGAATTCTCGTGTGGGGCTCATGCTTCTCCACGAGGGGTAACAGGTATGAAAAATGTAATTAAGTGAGTATTGATGGAGAAGCCTGTAGTTTGCTATAGAGCCTCGGATATTCTGACAACAAATCTTTTACACGTAACATCATTTAAAGCATGTGAAACAGCACAGTTTATTAAATTAGTTCGTCACCCGAATCAAGCTATCAGAGATGTCATGTTACAACTTCGCACATAAGCTTCTCAGTGCATTTTCGGTGGACAACTGCATACCCAACTTTGTGAACGACCGGTTGCTGTTATCAATGGTTTTAAAGTAGGGAGGCAGCTTATATAAAATTCTTCTTGAACTTCTCAGATAGCTAAAGACTTCTGTCTTACGTATGAAGATGCTAATTATTATCTTCGTGATGCAATTACGAAACGTTATCACTCATTATTGCTTTTATTAGTACTTTACATTTAGTGCAAAAGTTAATTGCTGCACGGGCAGGTCCTATCCATTTGTTGCTTATACTGGTATCATGGAATCAATTATTTCTAAGAGAAAGTAGTGGTTTATTCATAATGTTGTTCACTTAAAACACACAAGTAGTGCAATTACTGCATCCCTGGCGGCCAGTTACCCATTATTGGCACACTTGATAATCCGTTCAAGAAAGCAGAGGTTAGTTGTGCCAATATTCTTTTACTAGTTAGTGGGTATGGTCCATCTGTGCTTAGGTTGAAGAGCTTCAGATTGCTGTATGTAGGCACCGCTTTATGTACCAGTTCTTCTAACTGTATCCTAATCAAATATCTTGCCTTACAATAATCGAAGGCTGTGATATGTATGAAAATTCACGAAGTACATTAAAAAGCACAAGAGAATCTATCTTCTTGAGGCGTAAACCAATTCCATGTGGTTTAATAGGGGCTGTGAATAATGAGCTGTCTGAAAAAGGGAAAGTAATCCCCATTGAGTCGTTCATTTCGGTCACTCCCGCTGTAACTCCATTAAAAGTGGATGGAAAAACACCCAGAATTCGCGGTGATTATCGCTTAACACTAAGTACTCGTCTATTACAACAGAGTTGTGCCACGTAAAATATTCTATAGAAATTACAAGGGTCAAGGTATTTACCTAAAACCGATCTGAAGGATGCGCCTTTGCAAATTTCATTGGATGTACCTTTCGAGCTGTTCAGATATAAATTCCTGCCGTTCGAATTATGATAATATATGTCCTCAGATAATGTGTTACCTGAAGCACACGAGTTACAGGCAAGATCAAGTTGTTACAAATGCTACCGGCTTTACTTTATTAAGTTACTCGATTATGTTGATATGTTATGGGACACTTCGGTAATATAAACAAGGGACAGATTGTTATGTATTAGAATACTAGTGTTAGTATGACTCTAATGTACAATGCGAGAGTTGATGCACTTTGTAGTGTTTGCGCTGCGACAAGCAATTGGTGGTCCAGAATGAATGGAATTGAAGTCCAGTGCAGTCTGTCGAAGATGTCAACTCGAACCTATTAGTTTGTGCTTCTCAATATAGATTTAAGACTAATCCCGTAGGTATGTTTGTAGTCTGCCTATGCTTCTCCACGAGGTGTAACAGGTGTAAGCAAGTAAGTAAGAGTGAAAATTTATGAGTAACAAAGCTCCACATAAACCTTTACATTGATAGATGACATCAGCTTCGTATGAAGTTAAACTTAATTCTATCAAGTTAACTACAGTGCAAATTAATGTATTCCGTGTTCAGATTTGTGTCTCTTCTTTATAATTATTTTGAAGATGCCACAAGTATTTGTAGTTTAACAGAGCCTTTACGAGTAACACTTTCATAATATAAATATACCGAACCACTCAAATCGGATGTCAGAAGTGAAGAAGTCTGAAGCCATCGATATACCGAGGAGAGCTGAGATGAAGCTTGCCAACAGTTGTAGGAAATGCGTAGCACGGAATACTCACTTGTGATCTGGTGTTGATGAGTGACCAAGCTCCTTCAGCTAGGGTGTATCCAGTAAAACTAGTGAGGTCAGCATCAATGTCGAAGACTTGCAGAACTACTTATAATGGGGATTTATTAACCATTACAATCTCCTTGAAATGATTGACATTTTAGTTGTATTTATTCACCAGGTGGCTATGCATACAACTTTGAATAGTTGATGTTGTATTAAACTTTACTATCTGGGACTAATATGATCATGATTTTGAGGCGAATTTCAATTCTTCGTATAATCATCTGAAAACAATGGATTGTATCGAAATCGAATTTTATATGTGCTAAACAACACACTTTGATCATGTCTTTCGCCTTGAGTCCGGATCGTCCGACTACTGAGGTTATCGAAATTAAAGAAACGGAGGACAGTAAATCCAATTGTAAACGTTTCTGTAATTCGTAATCTGCACAAAACCATTGTTGGTGTGAACAACCTCGTTCTTGATTGTTGGTGACAACTTGTGTGTCTCAAACTTCTCAGTCTTTTCAGATAGAGAACAGGCTATACTACCTTCTTTAAGGGTTCAATATTGCTCTTCGTTCATTGCCGCCACAGGGTTACCAAACGGAATGAAACTAGTATTCCGAAGGATGATAGTAACAAAGTTACACACTTCAAAGTGACTTCCTACCCTTGATATGCAACATCTACTTCCTGGGTAATGATGTTGCTTCAGCAATACTAATTTCTTGGAGTAAATAACTGACCATCTGAAAACGCAGATAACAAATTACGGTTCATCTGATTGAATGTTTCGTAGTTTATTAAATCACACAAAATAAAGAATTTTCAGTTTTAATGATCATTCTTAGTCATCAAAAGGAAATAAAAACAAATATATTTCACCAGCTTATTACAAGCTTGTCGAATATTAGTTTAAGGTCATAGAGGGTCAAGTGGTGGTAAATTTGATCGTTGTCGATGTAATTGCAGCCTAAGTTTGGTTCACGGGTTTAAAGTATATTTTGACTTTGATCTTGTTTATTGCCCCCTTATTTTATTCCGCTTTCGTATATTAATTATAATGCCTCTTACGTTCCACTTGCGGTAGCCTGTGTCTTTCAATATTTTTTTTACAGATTTGTTTTCTTCGCTCTACTACTGAGCAGAAAACACTGAAGATATATAGTTCTACTGAGTCGTCGTGCTAATTGCTCGCACGCATAAATTTCGTCTTAGCAATGGCGTCTAGGGTTGGTCATAGACCTGAAGGTACAGATGGTGCTGATTTTCGTCATAGAGAACGAGTTTGTACTCAGTACAGCTTGAGGTATGTTCATATGTAAATATTTATGTACTTCAAAAGCCCATTATTGAAACGTCGCATCAAATTTGTTTATTTTCTCCACCTGATGTTGTGGGTGCTCATGTTCGCACGCTTGTTACCAGAACTGTGCTTAAGACTTGGATTCCGAACAAGGCTTATGGTGGAAAAGGTAATAACAAATACTGTATTGTAAGTGCCTAATATAGTGGCCGTTTCCTCAAGGCGAGTTGTGGGAGTACGTTTGGTTTTTCGGTAGTATCTTCCCTACCCTATTCGGATATATTTCATTACAAAGAAGCCGAGCTGGATTAATGCGAGTTTCTCTTACTGGAACTGTCGTCTTCGGTCTTGGCACTGTAGCTGTTGGATGCTTCACAAACGCATTCGAGCTGATGACCTATTACCAAAGTCGTGTGGCTAAGCACTATTTCTATGAATTTCCCGTTATCGTTCTGGCCTACATATTTTTCTCTTTATGTGTTCAGGTACACGGCTTTTCTGTCTATTTCGGTTACAAGTTATACTGTATCTGGTCTGTCAAAGTGCGCAAGGCGCGGTGATTGTTGTTCCTAAACTCATTTGCTTCACAGTGATCAATGGATGCAGAGAGTATTCCCTCTTTTTGCGTTACTTGTGTTGGGAACCTGACTGTTTAGAAAGACCGAGTACATTTTTTAAATGAATGCAGCAGTTTCCAAATGTTTGTGTACAGTTCTTCGTTAAAAAGTACTGTTCGGTTTTTGTAATTATTCTCGCTAAATTTAAACAGTCGTTATCAACTCTTCCTTATGTATATAGAACATAGCTTTAATATATATGGCATATCGACAGTCTCTGGTCAATAATCTTGTTTATTTCGCTACGACTTAGTTCATGAACGTCTGGGAATGTAAAAGGTGTGTTGGCTCTCATCAGAAGTGCATTGTGTGCCGAAAGTTTTAGAACATTAAAATTCATCTTTGGCGAACGGATTTGTAGATTACAACTGTTATAAATACATGGAAGGCCATTCTGGCCAATTGGGTCACTATACATGATAATAAGCACCTTCATGGATTTTCTGTTTTTAAATTGTCTAGCTTCGAAACTGTTGTTTATGAAGTAGTCTGGTCGTAGCCATAAGTATATGTATTGTTTATAAAGACCAACATTTGTGAGCTTATTGACAATAATCCAATTCTACTGTGGTGTGTGCTACTTTTGTCTACAGACATGAGTAGTAACACCAATCAAGAGTTGAATGCCTGGCAGCAAAAGACTAAGAAAATCCAACTGAAGAAAACAGGACGAGACTATAATTTATGGACAAACCGATCAGATTTTGGATAATAAGTCTTGGATTTTGGAGCGAAATTTACCCATCCATTTGGCCAAACAACATCTTGGCATTTTAGGTGATGTAGGTTTGTGATGCAAAACCATAAACCATGAATCATAATCCTTATTCTTCAAACTGCTTTATAACCCTCATTTAACCGTAGTAAGTAGGTAGACACTCAAGGTCTTTTTGGGGTCGCTCGGAGGTCGTCCATAAATTATAGTCTCACCGAAAACAGAAAGGGAAATAGGAAGGAGTTGTAAAGTGGGAGAATCATACGGAATGTAAAGGACAATTGATGAAACGATTTGCGAGTGAAGCATTTAATGTATAATTCTCATATAATACCAAGATATTCTGTAATTTTGTATGAAATAATTTGGTTGTCTCTATCTGAGTTCTCGTTCACTACACTATGACTTCGGTTTCACACTATCTTCCATATTAATATGGAACGATAAGTAGTCATTCAGATCAAGAAAATTGATGTGAGATAGAAAGTATGACCAGTAGGACATCAAAGTAATATCTTATACTCAACCAAGATCTTCACATTTGCTGCTTTAATTTAGTTAAACGTAAGAAGTAGGATTGGAAACTGAGAATAGTTAGTCAAAAAAGGCGCAAGACTTATTCTGTACACGTGACTAAGTTTCAGTTCATGCGTAGATACTGACGTCTCTGGGTCTTTAAAATTCAAACATTTTAAGGTTTACGCTAGTTTTTAGCACACTAAATGATTGAGTGGTTGGATTCCAGTTCTGTTTAGACAGTAACTTTACCATTATTATCATTTTTCGAATCAAATGGAAAGAAGTTAGTTTCTAATATCCATCTTCAGGCAATCCGCACAGGATGCACATATGCCAACAAGAGACTGATCAATTGCAGTCCTAAATAACATTGGGTATATACAAGCAAACAGCACCAAGTGTATCTATCAGAACATAGTTCTAATAATCTTCGTCTTCTTATTACACTATCGAAATTTATCAAAGGGACTGATTGCTTTAAATTTCTTAAAAGAAGACTCCTTGCACACAGTAAGATTTGTTTCTATATTCGTAATGTTACATTGCATCTGGAATATGGGTAGAAAACGCAAGCAAAAAAGTGACATCGAAACTAAAAAATCAACGATTGTGAGCCGCCTACCGATGTCCCTAATTTTTCAAGAAAACTGTTATTGTGAAAATTCCCTTTTTATTTATCAAAACTGTTATTAATTGGAGCTATAGCTTTACCTATAAACAATCATGTAAACAAAGACCTTCTATTTTCCAAATAGCCGTAAAACATAAACCCGCCAAAGTTCTAGTCTTAACTGAACACTATCTGAAACTATTCTCGATGTTTATTAAAATGCCAATCTATTTTGTTTAATAGGGGACTTGAAAGGTTTCGGAAACTCATTATGAGCATCATAATTGTTCCTGTATTTTGTTTCAGTACATCCACTTGGTATTCAGACAATTTCAGTAATTAACTGACTAAGATCAGTGTGTATGAAACAGTATTTACAGAATGTACACGTAATATAGACTTAAATGCATCTTATCTAACAGTTCTTCGGTGTTCTGTTTATGGTCTTCAGAAAAGGAAAATCTATTTACTTGGTGTCTAACACATGACATGCCCCGAAATAGTATATAGCATTTCGTTTGGTCAAGTACCACGTTTTGCCTTGCTGACCCATTCTCCAGTGATTTCTGATGTGAGCGTTCCAAGGTACCAAATAGTCTTTAATGATTAACTCTCAGATAAGTTTTATATCTGATACTAAGTACGTATCATTATCATTTCAACCGATGTGGGCAATAGGGGGACCAAATACTGATGAAATCATGTCTGCATTTTACAGCTACTTTATCATTAAATTTCTGTGGGACTGAATTTTCATAGTGTATGGTCAACGCTTAATTCGTTAGTATAGATCTAGTAGTTGTGTTAATTCTCAGAATTAGTGAGTGCAGTCTTATTGTAGTGTGGTCTACTTATATCCATATAAGTAGTATATGGTGATGATCAGTCATAGAATGTATTTTGGCAAAAGACCGATATGAAAAGAACTGAAATGAAGCGCAATCGGTAGGAAAATGCATGAACAATGGAATTAGAGAAGATGAACTGATATTTACGGAAAGAACAGTGAAGATTGAGTCAATTGCTTGTTATTTTGCAAATTAACTGTTTGCTGTATGGTTATCAAAATTTAGTCAGAAAGTCTGTGATTTGTGCTTAACTACATTCGGTTGTCCCCACCCGTGTTTTGTTCACTACATTATTTTGTATTCATCTTACACGGTAGTTAGTTGAATACAACTATTGAATTAATTGTGGCAACCGAGATATTGGAAAATGTCAACCTTTGTTTTGTGACCAGGTGTGAACTCAAATTTGTGGTGTATTATTGCATCATGAAAAGGTAAGAATTGCCTTATTTTGAAATAATAAATGAAGTCGACAATGTATGTGGATGTTTTTAGTGACGGTGTTCTCTGAGTCTATTGAAAATCTGCAGGCGAACATTAGTACGTATCCTTGTTCATTTCATTTATTAGATTGTAATGTTTTGATTTACAGTAGGGATATAAAACTCTTGACATGGAATTTCACACGAGCGGAAACGCTATTCCGTTTTCACTGTTTGTAGAAGTTAAGGTTGTTGGAAATGATGGGGAAAATTTCATTAGAGGAAGGGATAAAGCGAACTAGTAAGTAAAGATAAATGAGAGTTTATGAAAAAAACATGAAATTATATAAAAAATCAGAAACGTGAGTGAATACTAATAAATACTTCGACTGTGAAGTGTGGTTGACATTAGAATCACGGCTCGTATTATCCCCTACCACCCTTGTTTTCGAAAATGAAGGATGTGAAAAAAATTTAGCAATTGGTGATTGGCGAATTTGTTTTTGAAAGTGTGTGCTCAAGTGCAAATGAACAAACATTTTGTCACCTGTAATAATTTTTTAATTGGTTGTAAATGGTGCAGTTTTGTAATCTGATTCGTTCAAATCGAACTAGAATAAAGTGCTTTTATTGGATGTAAGAATTGACATTTTTCCATCCGATTATTATTTACAAAAATTAACTATTTTCGCATTGTTCCATCTGAGTTTTGTAAAAAAATTTAACTTCGAAAAAAACAAAAATAAATCCTTTTAATTACCCTGCTATACTGCTGTCAGTGAATGTATATCGGGATAACTTCTTTTTTTATGAAGTAGAAATGCAACTACAGTTATCAGTTATCGTGACAAGAGTAATAATAATGTGTAGATCATTGAAAGTTAATTTTTGAAAAAACTGACAGTTGTTATTAATAATTGATAATGGTGATTATTGAAATTCAAAGGTAGTCTCAAATGTTTAATACACAATTAGTAAACACATTTTCATTTAAGTATTCCCATAAGTTAATTTAACACATAGTTCGCTCTTTTAATAAACGTTATGTTCGTGTAAATATATGAATAAATTATGATGAAGAGAAAGTGAATGGGGCATGCTGAAGTCACGCTAACCGTAAAAGATGGGTAAATGAAGCAACTTTTACGCTATCTGAAATTAGTAATAATGTCTGAGAAAAAAGCAAATAATCTTTATAATTTAGTTATTTTGCAAACCGTTATTCTTAATACCAAAAATTTGATCATTTTAGCTTTGAAAAGGGTGTCGAAAATGAACGCAATACTGTTATCAAGGTTTTTTTGTAAATCCATTAAAAGCATAAAATATGTTGACCTGTACATTATTTGTAGTTGATCACTTATTAATGATCACCGAAAATACATGTTAGTGTACTCAGTCATGTAATACGGTAATTGTATTTGTGAGGTGGGCATAATATTTTTTATGGCAGCTAATGTTAACAGCCAATGTTTTTGTAAATGAATTTGTAAATAACATTGTAAACGTTAATTAATTAGAAAGACTGGAATTATATTTCCAAATCCAACAGTTCCCTTTGTTAAACATAGTAGACGAACAAAGAAAAACTGTATGTACATTTTCCGTCAAAAGGGAAAATAATTACTCTTAAACTGTCAAACAGTAAATCGCTGAATGTTGAAAAAATAACCTTTTTTGACAAGCATATGTAATATAGGTTGAATGAAGTGTCAATGAACAAGCCTATGTCTAGCGAAATAAATTTCTATTTTAATTATATGACTTAATGTGAATAAGGTCAATTGTATCAAGTAACCATTATGTATTTAGAATACCGTATTTCAATCCGTTAAGTTAAACGGTACATTTATTTATCAGATGTCTAAATAACATTTATCACAGTATCGAATTTTTGCAATGCAGTGATAAGTCTCATAAGAAACATTCTTATTACATTTCGTATGTTCCATTATTATTATTATTATTATTATTATTATTATTATTATTATTAATGACTTGTTAGACATGTAAGTCTTCATTATATGACGTCGTTTTCTGTACGGAATCGTTTACTGAAACCTTAAATTTGAAAAACCGTAAAAACTGTTGACAAAATAATAAATTGATCGATGATCACTTTATTATTATTAATCTAGAAAAAGTGATTTTACATCTTCATTACTACGGAATTGTGATGAATGATCAGTGTCTGTTCACTTGACCTTCCCAGTACAAATTATCTTGTTGTACTAGTGAACTGATCTTACTACATTTCTTTACTGTACCTATTAACCAAATCATATGAATGTAAAATGAATTATTGATGGTTTCATGACTCCTCCTTAAAATGGAAACAAGAAATGCAAACGAAATTTAAATCAAATTGTGGGTGGCCCTGAAAAGGGCCTTTACTCGGTCTCTACACAGCTCTTTAGGTCCTGATCAATGACTCCATCGTAAAGCAACTGATGAGCATAGTTAAGTAGAGCGGTAAGCTGTTCAGCGGACATACGCCGACATAAGTAGTGAATCGATGTTTGGACGTTTGTCTGCCCGACTTGTACCGGTAACTCATTGTCAATCGTTACTCTGGTTACGTAGCTGTTGGAATGCAGCCATCTGTCACCAATGCTTTCTCTGTGAACTTCGACGTTAGCGTGCGAACAATATGCCAAGATGTGACGACATACGACTCTGTGTTCCACATAAAAGATACAGGAACAACTAATAGGGTTTTTGGAGACTGTGTAAGTTCCTGTAGTATCAACGGCCGTGAAGAACTCCCCCGACAATACGAAGTCAGTAACAGGAACACGCAAGTGCCGCTTCAGCAGTTGACATGCAGCAGATGTAAGTGTTTCCTGAAGACGACGTAGTTGAGGCTCGCGACCCAGCACAGCTCTGCTACGGCATTCAGTGGAGTACTTTTGAACTCTAGCTTCTATCCAATATCCAGTGCGAAGCAGAACACTAAATATCGATCTGAACACGGGTGTTTTTCTGTTCAGCTTATGCAACTTTAAAATTCGATGGGCCGTCTCAACGAAATTTGTATTGCTTTGATCTAGAAGCATTGCAGCTGGTCTAAAAGCGTTCGACCACTTGTGCTTTTTGGACAATAACTGATCTCTCAAATATTGGTAGAAATTCCCGTCTGCTGCTTCGATAAATGACACATACCGTTGGAAGCTACAATACATTGTAAAGCATATTTCGATTTACGAAAAATGAAAATTTTTTGATTAAGGGGGACAAAAAAAATTTATTAAAAAAAAATCGACGTGATCCTAATGTTATTCGTGAAGTGTGATCGATAAACGAACTCACCAATGACGACAGGAAACGCCCACCACCACATTAACTTTCTTTGACCTTGTATGACTGCTTTACTTATTCATCAATCACAATTTTATGTTTATTATGAACTATATTAAGTTTGTTGACCCATTTTTCCTATCCTGTAGTTACTGTTCGGTGTGTTATTTATGTCTCTTTTTACCTGTTTCATAGTCTGTATTGTTTATTTTGTATACTAAGTGTTAATTTACTTTTAGAGACAGATAACGTTTATCAAGTCAAATAGCTTACTTGTTCTGACTTTGGCTAAGCTTAAGACTTCGCGCTCGACAATCGAGGGAATAGTTTAGAATTACATCTGTAAGAAATCGCTTTCTAAATCCACCCTTCACCAAACATGACTAATATACATCGAAATGACTTTCAAGTTGTAATTTAAGATGATTGTTTGCGTCATTAAAGTTTTTGTATCTACTAATAGACATCTTGTTGTCAACATCACTCCATAATAGTAAACATCTTAATTTTCGCTTTTCTCTGAAGGTGTTCTCCAAAAACAACAGTTTTAATCATTATTAAATACACACTATTTCTAGTTAATTGGAGATTATGATCACTGAGCTTTTCTATCAATGACTTTAGTGTTGAAAAAAAACTTAGAATTATTGCTGTCTGTTTGTTATTTCATTATGTAAGGGTTTTCACTGTTCTACGTGTATATGTATGTGTAAATACTCATAATCATGTTTCTGTAGAAGACAAGAATGTATTTTAATTATCTCAGGCTTATATGAAGTACTTCATCAACGTTTTTCTACATACTTCGAGAGATCTATGGTTTAATTGATTGTTCGTATCACATCCTCCAGTCTATGGGTCAGACTACCAAATTTATTCGTTTATTCACACTTTAAACGCGTTGTTTAGTGGAGTATCTAGTAGGAATCTCGATAAAAATAATCACTTAGTTATTGTCTGAATATCGATTTGTGTGGTAAAGCTTATGGTTTAACATGCTCAATAAAATTTACTCAACTACAGGAGTCTCTGCATAGGTTTCATAAACGATCAGACATATACAAAAAACTGTTTCAGATGGTTGAAGACTGGGAGCCCTGAAAATAAGCTTTGTGTGATATGAGAGTTATCAGACATTAGGTGTTACGTATGGGACTTAGACTTTCGTCACGATTTGAGATGATATTTCCAAACTGTTGTGGTATGCTGTTTGAGTGAGGCGTTCACATTGACGGATCACTATGTATTAGTGTCGTATTTTTTAGTCCGTAGTCATAACAAGTCGATTAATCGATTTCACGTCTTCTTGCCTACTTACTCCATCGGCTACAATCAACAGAAATTTCACTGAGTCCTTAAATAATTTATTCCGTTGGGTAAATTGTAACCTAATCGACCGTTGCTGTTACCTTGACGTGGTGATCGGGCTTGCCTATCGTGATGACCCAACCGAGCTATATTGGCTGGAACATATGTTCCGGTAGGTTTTACTATGTCTGGCAGGTCAATTGGAGAACGGTAAGACTAAAAGCAGCAACTCAAGGTCTGAGGACGAAGTCGTACTGCTGGCTGTAGAGGGGTTTGACAGCAGTAAGTTGTTTTCCTCGAACAACCATCATCTGCAGCGATGCTGCCTCCTCACAAGGAAGGGGGGGTTAGGAAAGTGTCGACCCTAAAAATGTCACGCCTGACCTTACCTCATGGATTTCCGTCTCCGACGGCAAGGTAATGTAAGTCCTCCAACTCTTTATGAGGTTGAAAAAGCTATAGGAAATCTGAAGCGTGGGAGAGCAGCAGGCCATGACAGGTTTACTCCTGAGATTTTTAAGGATGGCGGTCCAGTTTTAGCAGTGAGATTGGCCGAGGTCTTAGGTAGAATCTGGGAACTGGACATAATTCCATCTGACTGGTTCCAATCACTGCTTGTGCCAGTTTATAAGAAAGGACAAAAGTCCTCTTGTGATAATCACAGAAGAATCAGCTTAATTAATATAGTGTCTAAAATATTAGCTTCAATAATACTTCGACGCCTAACCAAGGCTCGTGAAGAACAGACATTGAATGACATGACTCAAATTCGTTTACAATGCCGAAGGTGCATCCACTCTTTGTGTTCTCCCAAATTCTAATCTTCTGAATTCTTCATGTCCCTTTCTTTTTTCTCTTTACAAATTTGTTTCACTGGATTATACTCCTTGAATAACATCTTCAAACCCTAATCTTTCTGATTACTGCTTACACTTTTACTACCTCTACCACTTTGGGATTTGAATCGACAACCGTATCTCTGTGGTAATGTGGCATGGCAACCCGAACTAATGTACGTACGTACGAATTTCTACGTTGTGACTGACTGACTGAACCAAAACCAAACGGAAAGATATTTAGGTGGGTATTTTAGTATTCCAGCTCGGCGAACAGATAATGGTGACCGTCTGCTGTAACTGCGCTCAGGCAGTCGTTTATTTTTAGCTAGCACTAATTTTAAGCATAAGTGGGACATCGACTAACATGGTGTCCTCCTGCACTAACCCAACGATGAACTCAAATAGACTCTATTGCCATCACTCATCATTGCAGAGGTCCGATGGAAGACTGTCGCTCGTTCTGGAATACATGTTTAGACTCTGATCATGCTTTAATTTGAGTACGCATTTGCTTGCGCCTCACTGGACGCAAAAAGATCACAATAAGAAGACCCATAATAGTTGAACTGAGTGATGAGAAAGCCAAAAGTAGATTACAGGAACAACAGAGGTCGTACTTAGGCGGTTTTGGAAACGAGGCTGACCTAAATATTGTTCGGAAAGATATATGAACAGCTGTGGAAACAGCAGCGACATCTGTTAATGATTTGAACCAAAGGGTCACGAAAAATCAGTGGATTTCGCTCATTCTATTGCACTGGTAGACTCTCGTAAACTCATCCCATCAAGCTCTGAACATAATGTAGAGCGAAAGCAAATCAGATCTAGGTTAACCAAAAGTCTACGGAACGATCATGATCAGTGGTAGACAATGAATGCAAAAGAGATGGAAAAGGCAGCGGCTTTAGGTAACACAAGACAGCTTTTCAGATTAATAAAAGAGACTGGAATTAAGAAGTCAAGTGTCAGTGAGATAATCTTGGAAAAAGATGACACTCTTATCAACTCTCGGCTCAGATGTTTAGAATGGTTGGTGGAACACTTTAAGAATGTAATCCCATCTGACTGGTTGCAACCACTGATCGTCCCAATATATAAGAAGGGGTCAAAATCATCCTGTGATAACCATAAAAAAATTAGTTCAAGAAATATAACGTCTAAAATACTAGCCTCAATTATTACCGGATGCCTAACAAGGACTCGTGAACTGCAAACACGAGGAAATCAGACTGGCTTCAGACTTGGTCGTGGCTGCATCGACCACATATTCACCATTTGTCAGATCTTAGAGCATGGGCATGCATATCGGAATCCGACAATTAGGTTTTTCTTGAGTTAAAAGAAGCATTGAACTTGGTAGGTCAAGAGGTTCTATGTCATTGAAAGGTGTACCTCATAATAATAACAATATATATTCTGAAAATAATATGTACAGAATTCACACCAGTTTACAGGCATGATCAGATTGATATAAAAAGCAACATTTAATGTAGAGAACAAATATGAAATATAAGATAGTTTTCTGTTTGCTGATTTAGTAATTGATAAGTAGTTTATATATGGCATATATCACGGCAAGCCAATGAAACACCAGGGAACTTTTAATTTTTCTTAAGTGGATAGCCTGATGATTAATGAACGTTGTTCTGTAAGTACATAAACCTTGTGAAGGCTTTTTACTAGGACACTACCAGTTGAGTGAGAGCTTATGGCGAACTGTCATCTAATTTAGCAACCTCAAATGGTGTCCGGCAAGACTGTCCACTATCTCCATTTCCATTTAGTTTCATCATAGACATACTACTGGAGATAACGTTCTCGTCGACTGAATTTTCAAGAATTGATCTCCTTCCTGTGGGTCCACTTACCGACTTAGAATACGCAGATGACATAGTCCTGTTTGGTGGAGACTAATAAAATGCAGTCTCTTGGTAGCACTGAGCAATAATGCCAAAATGTCTGGAATGCGTTTCTTCCCCTCTAAATGCCAGTTGTTGCTTCAGGACTGGCCTGCGTCAACATCTGAACTAAGGATAGGGAGTGAAGTAGTCGAACTCGTCGATGACTTTACTTATCTGATCAATCCTAATGGGTTGGTGTCTGACGAAATCTCTACATGGATTCAGAAAGCTCGTTTGGTTTTCGCCAATTTACGTAAAGTTATGGTGAAGGCGAGATGTCCGTCTATCAGTAAAAGGGCGACTATACTGTGTGGTAGTTCGTTCTGTTTTACTTTACGTTTGCGGAATGTGGTCATTTATAGAAGAAGATTCTCGTAAGTTACTAGTAATTGATCACAGATGTCTTAGAAATATTACTGAGATCACAAGGTAAGTAATAGTGAGGTCAGACTAAAGGTATTAGGGAGTGATAGTAAATCAGTTGATGAGGTTGTGAATCTTCATCGACTGAGATGATTGGGCCACGTGTTACGTATTCCTGAACACCAATTACCACGACACGCAATGCTGACTAGTGTCGGAGATGGTTAGAGAAAAACTAAAACGTGGCTTCAGTCCTTGAATTTACCAACTTTCTGCTCTGAGCTACGTTGGTGGATGCAGACTACTCGGTTGGGGTCTGTGTGGCTGTCGTAGCCAATGGTTGCAGACTCTGTGTGACATGATTCAGAATAGATGACAGTGGTGTAGGTGTATACACTCTTTGTCGTCCCTTAAACCGTGAGATTAAGATTGCTTTATTTCTACGAACTAATTCTTTCTCCCTGTATTATATCCTCATACACAATCTTTTATATACTACTACCATTGAAGTAACTGTTTCGATGAATGCAGTGTTCATCTTGGTGTGCTAATGAGATGTGGCAACTTAGATCGATGCAAATATGTACCTGGTCCTACGTTATAGCTGACTGACTATCGACAGAATTTGATTAACATTACAGACTGGACAAAGGACGCATTATTTGATGTTCAGTGATTAGGTAGTGGAGAACTCTGTTACTTTCTCAATATTCACCTACAATTCGCAAATAACTTTTATTAAACTTTTCTTTAAGTCATATTGAGTATTTACAGTCCATGGAATTATGTATACTTACCTCTGAATCTTGAATCGACGAATTTGTTTCTCAATTTGAAGCCCCGTTTCTAACTTGTGGTATTCTGTCTCAACCAACTGAGTACTTGTACCTTTTATTTTTTCACCTAAAAGATCTTGCTGTTAAAGGGGATGACATTATTGTCTTCCTCAAAAAGACTTACTGGCACGATAAGATGAAGATAAAGTCATTCACAGAGGTTTATTTCAGCAGGAAAGCGTGTGCAGTAACTTTACAAATTAAGTGATTTTGAACCCTACCAACACCTACGGTGTATGCTGGCAAGCGTTATCCCAAGGTGAATGAGAAAGTCTTAGAGCTTGTGTAGTTGCAGAAACTACCATATGATGTTGACTTGATCCCTGGAATTCGATCTTAATTACACTAATTTTGACGATGAAGCCTGTATACCTGATAAAATGGTAGAAGTTTACCTTGATATTATCATACAGAGGGATTATCATGTTTCCTACTCAAGTCCTTTATAAACAGGATTTAGTGGTATTCTCAACTATAAAATTACTGAAATCTCCACAAAAGCCCCTTCTGATAATAATCATATGCTCACTAGTGACTGACTTCAAGAGATATTTCTTGGAGTCCTAGTGAGAAGCAGTGATCAGTGGAGTTCAACCAGGTCTGTTGTGAGATATCAACTCACTGAAGACAATGGTGAATGGTTGCTCAAGTTTGTGTATTGGTTGAAGTTAGACATTAACACTGTTGGATAACGGCTGGCTCAGTGGCCTGGTGGTTAAGCTTTGGTGCATGAGACTGATAGGTCCTGGGTTAGGATCTCGCAAGGCGGGATCGTGGATGCGCACTGCTGAGGATTCCCACACTGGGATGGAACGGCCGTCCAGTGCTTCCAGGTTTTCCATGGTTGTCTAGCTTTAATTGACTCATGATTTCAACTATAAAATATTCTAAATTAGCCTGACTTATCTATGGTACACAACAACGACGTGAATCCATTTGCTCACAGTTGATTCAAGCTTTCACAAAACCAAAGAAATGTGTTTTCTCTCTCGAACGGTAAACTATCATACAACCTACACATTAGTCGTTACTTTATTATTGTGCATGATTACTAATCTTAAAATGGTAATACTTATTAAATTAATTTTGAGAATAGTTTATTTATTAGACCAAGTTAAAATGAAATTGTATCTTGAAACTTAACTGTGATATAATTTCTCTACTCACAAGTAGTATAATATCTTGCATTACAGTACAAATGATTTATTATCCTCAAAATCCATTGATATACTTGTAATTTGAGATGTCAACTTTTTCTTCATTATTAGTTGAGTAAGCTCTTACGTAATTTTTATGTACATTGGTCTTATAATATGAACAGATGCATTGAATCATATTTTTTAATCTATTTTATTCAATTAATTATTTTTTTACATAAGTAATTTTTTCAAATACAGTAATATTAAATGTTTCAGTTGTTGTTTTCTATTAACTTGTTTAGTGAGATATATTTTGGGTTACAGATAATTAGGGTAAATACAAAAATGCCATTTAGTTATGCCCCCAAATGCCCTGGTACGGCCGAGAGTGGGGAGAGTCCGCTCTCCCTCTCGAAATGCTCTCACATGGCCACGCGTATATAGCCACTGCCAGGGAAGTCCTACCCACTGCCTTCTCGTGGCGCGGGTGTTGTTTACGAAATTGAGAGGATGAAAAGTGAATGTCTGGCGCTTTAACCGGGTTGGTGGACATGAAAAGTCCACCTAGGGGAGTTGGAAAACCCTGATTCCAAACCAATGATGCACATGGGCTCTAGTATCCTGAAGGAATAAATGGCGTATGAATCAAGCGTTGGTCACCGGCTACCATAGGACTGCATCTCCTAACGATGCTCCACTGCCTTGTGAATCAGACCTTTGGGTTAAAGGCTCCGGGTGTGGTCCCCTAAGAAAACCACCTGCTTCGATTTGGACACCCGGGCAGTGTGACAACCCTCACACAAATCAAATGAGATTTGTGTGGCGCATATATATCTGGTGCCCCCTTGTACCAATATTTATGTGTTTAAATAAGTAAATAAATAATAAATATGCAATACATATTAGGATCAATAAAATATGTGACTAGAACAAGCCTTGTCCGATGGTTAGATTAGTTTATCTTGTTGGTCATTTAAATGTGTCTACTAAAAGGTCTTTTATGCAGAATATTCCGCTACTTAAGTTATCTCAGCATAAGGATTTAATTTAGTTATTAAAATTAGCTTTCAAATAAATAGTTTTTTAAATAACTTATATTGGCTTAATCTATTTAATTCATATTGGTCGACATTCAAACTTTGTAGCCAATCTGATATAGATTGAGACTGTTCATCTTAAAGATAGTTTTTCCTTCCTTTCTCTATCCAAACCCTAGTTAAGCAAGGATTGTTGATGATTCGTAACGTAGGAGAAAATAGATATCTAAAGCAAAATGACTTTCAATCGTTCTCTAGCTGAAGTCAGTATGCAAAAATGACTTGGAAACAACTTTGTTAGACAATAGTTTTCAACTGCACTAATAAAATTATGCTTTTCGTATGCGGTTATTCTAAAAATATAATAAAAATGTAATTGTGGATTGTTCGAAACGACCGTCTTAGTGGGAATTTTTTCCATAAGATATTATGTTAAATAGAATTTGTAAGATAATTGACTTACGTTTTCATTCTTCAAAATAAGCATCAAGATAAAAGAAATTAAGTTTTGTGATGGAATTCATATATATTAAGACGATAAAGTAATATCAACACACGTATGAGACAGTTTGTATATGTTGGATGCGTATTTAGAATTAATAAAACTGACTAACTTGAGTAATTCTAATCCTGTGTTTTCAGTGGGTAAACTTATTCTGATATTTATATAAAGTACGATTAATTTTTGCTTTGCAGTGTTGATCGATAGATTCACATATTAACATTCACCACCTAAACGTATATTATCGAAATATTGAAATTGACATTTTGAATGACACTTGATGGTTCGAACCTAACTATTTCAAAATAAGTAAACCTTCTGTATTTTCGCCACTATGATTATATGTATTGAGGACTTGTAAGATGTGGGTTATTTTTATTCCTAATATTCTCATAACTAATTACCATTGTTTTTTATCTGTATTCGAGTAAGCTATCAAAATGTTAAATTTCTGGCTTAATGACACAAAGCTTTCTTGGCTGATTAAATTTTAGGAGTTTCTATGATTGAAACAGTGAGATTTCTAATATTTTCTCTATCTTAAGTACCAACTCTGACGTATAGGTAGTCCTAAATAGCATACTATTTTCAGTATACTGACCATGACTAGAACAGGTATAAATGTATAAGTAGTAAAGGTTAAGGTCTGGGACATTTCGTTTTGTTTTTTTTCTGTCAAATAAACAACTTAGTTGATTATGGTTTCATGTATAGGGATTTCGTGACTGTAACAACTATCCGGAAACAAAATAGTCTTTTCAAATGAAAATGAGCAATTATTTAATTAGGAATTTCTAGAATAGATAATTATTTAATTTAATGAAATAAAAATTAGTGACTAGACATATGCATATGTGTTTCTTAAGGGAGTATAGTTCTATGAGTAGCAAGTACAGACAGACTATGAATGAAATCGATTCTTTTTGTTATGTTGTCAACCAATGAGAGAACAACACCTAAGCCATACTACATAATGAAAATAAATATCTTAATGCGTAGGATGAACCATTTGTATTGTTTAATCACATCTTGACTAAAAGAAAGCACATAAATATTTGGACAATTTGGTTAACGCCTGACTTATTGAAATTTATTACAAGTATGGGAATTAAAATAGCGTGTTTATGAGGAATTTTATCAAAATCAAGGGACCATGTTCGAAAATTCCGCACATACGATATATTCAATGATCCTAAAACTATTAATTGATCGATTATTCTTTTAATCATGTTAAACAGAGTTGCAAACCTTGGTTCGAACTCCCAAATTCCCCGAGGTAATACTTTAACTAACGAGCGTAACTCCGAAAAAAAGAGAAAGTCAATATTTCGCACATCTCGTTCAGCATCGAAATCGCGTCAAAACATATCATCATCTGCTATATGGAATAATCATAATAGTAGTAACATTAGATATAATAATAGAGACAATGAAAATTCTTCATATCCAAAGGACTTATCCTGGGAACAAATAGTAACGAATGATGGCTTTAAAAAGCATTTTCTTAAAATATTTTGTGAAAAAGTACGTGAAGGAGATCACTTTAAAACTATTAGAATTAATGGTTCAACTACGGCAGGATCAGTTGTTAAAGAGTTAGTTGACACTTATTATTTAAAATATGGAACACGTGATGATTTTTGTTTATATGAAATTATTGGACATATTCAACCAGTTTCATCTCCTAATTTATCAGCTACACCAATTTGGTCTTTCACTGAACGTAATACTCGTCAAATAGATTTAAATGAAAATATTATTTCATTATTACAAAACACCATTCCAGGTTACGGATTATGCCGGAGATTAGAACTTAGACCCGTAAACAATGGCTATAATACAACTGGATCCATGTTTATGAAAGAAAGTAGAAGTGTAGATTGTTCACAGGCTAGTTTACGAGGTTCTGTTTCAGCTTCTCAAACTACATTAAATTCATCAAGATCTTGTACACCTGTAAATGGAATTACACTCTTCAAAGATTCTCGACGAGGTCGTGCATTTCGTGGAGTACAAATTCCAAATGGACCTTATTTCCTTTTATTACGTGGTAATCAACCAGATCGGGATGTTCTTTTGCATGATGTTACCAAGTTAATCATTGATAATGCAATGCAGTCATATATGACTATTGGTTATGGGAAACACGTTGATATTCGGCTTTATCCTACACCATCTGAATTGAATTCATCTCAAGGGGATTGTATTATTGCAAAAGTTGTAGGTTACAATGTAATAAATACATCAAATAATTCATCTAAGGAAAGTTTAGTATTTCTTGAACCATGGGATCAGGGTATTGATCCTACTGTTAGTTCTACTGGTACGATTACATCTAACAGTTTTCATCGTATACAAGATAATATTGAAATTTATGTTAATGATGTGTTGGTCAAACCATCTTATTCACTGAAATTCCAAAGACAACAACTTCGTCCTGGTGATCTCATCTTTTTTGGTTCGCGTAAACGTGGTTATGTTTATTTATTCAAAGATCCAAGGTGTATACCTGACCATAAATTAGAACTTTCATTTACAAAAAATGATGCTGGCGGTATTAATAATATGGAAATAAACAGAAATGTGAAAAATATCAAGGCAAGTGTATCCGATGATAATGATATCACTCCGCGTTCATCAGGACACGACAATTTCAGTGTTCATTCATCCTCTGTACTCGAAGATATGAAACAGTTCAAAGCAATTCCAGCATTAAATGAATTGGAATGGATAATTGAGCCATTACTAGTTCCATTGAAACTTTCCGATTCAGCATCTTTATCAACTTCGATATCAACTTCTTTTCTGTCATCATCCATTTCACAGAAATTAATAAGTTTAGATGCATTAGGTGCATGGGATATCAAAACTGATTCAATATTAGAACCATGGAGATCAGCATGTTTATTAAGTTTATTGATTAGAGCTATTGGATTGACTAAATTACGCAATGACAATACTAATATTACTACTTATTCAGTCATTACTCATGAAAGTAACAATAATATTGTGAAGAATGGTATGAATACTAAAAACTCAGGATCTAACATACTGAGAAGTAATTCTATTGAAGATCTTTTTAAACAAATCACATCAATATTATCCAATTATCAAAAACGTGCAGAGTTGGTGAGTATTATGAGTAATTTAAAAAAATTAATAATAGAAAATTGTTTGTAGGCTATAAAAGTTTATTATAGTTGTTAACTTAGTGTATAATAATTCATTTTTAAACGTTTTATGAGTATTACAAGAATAAATTGATGGTTTTTTAAGCTATTCAATAAAAAAGAGTTCGTAATGATACAACGTTGAAGTTAGAGAATAACACCATCGGATACCGGCTCAGTGTTCTAGTGGTTAAGCGCTCTGGCGCGAGACTGATAAGTCTTGGGTTAGAATCTCGCGAGGCGGGGTTTTGGATGCTCACTGCTGAGGATTCCCACACTTGAATGGAACGGCTCTCCAGTGCTTCTAGGTTTCCCATGGTTGTCTAGCTTCAATCGACTCATGATTTCAACTATGAAAAATACTGAAATCTCCACAAAACCCCTTCTGATAATAATAAAAATTTAAATTTTAAAAGTAAACTATTTTGTGTAAATTTTTTCGTTGAAATTTTTGTTTGTTTGTTATTCTAATTTTGTTGTTGTTGTTGATAGAGTTAATTCTTTCCACTATTCTTTTAAAGAAATACAATTATCAACAGTATACAAAGAACTTAGTGAATCTATTTTACTATCAGTAATTTCAAAGTCTAAGTAAATATCCAGTTTGGATGTAAGTTCCATTAGAAAACGATACCTAATGCAAGGAAAATTAGATTGAATAGTTGAATAGTGGATGCTTTTGTTAGTGATGATTTTTTCGAGATGAATAGTTTGATTACAATGCGTCTACTGCTAGTAGAAATGTATGATTTAATTTCGTAACAAATCATAAGTCAATTTCGATAAAGATTATATATCTATAAAACTAAAAACTACCAGAAATAACTCATATTGGGAAAATTAGTTAATTAACATGTTGTAATCCGTAGTTTCAAGAAGAAATTTCAGAGGTTAATCTACAGAGAAAGTATGTAATGGTAAGACTTTAGAATGTTACTTAGTAAGGTACTAATTCGGAAAGCTTACTGCGTTTGTATTTATATATTCATTTGCTCTTCAACGACCATAGTTACAACTTCATGAATTATTTGATGAGATTGAACCCCTCATAAATATAGATTATCCATACAGTTTCTTGCTACTTTGTGTATAGTCTGCTTTGGTAAAAACTTGAATTTCTGCAAGTGTTTATCATTTGAATATCAGTCTTTTTGTTAGTAGGTAAAATCTGAAAGGAAGCAGATCAAAAATGTTTATGTGCTCGGTTTGAAAGAGAGTAGTAGGTGTATTCAAGTAAACAGTAATTTTCCAAACAATCTTTATTTATTATGGAAACAACATTACATTTGTTCATTAGCCTTCTAAAAAAAGCAGTAAAGAAGAGAAAAATAAATAAAATTATGGCCTGAAGAAGGAAGGTTTGTGTTTCGGAAATCTGGTCTCGCTAAATGCTGAGGAATATAACTAATTGTGGGTCATAAATTATTTCGAGGATTAGGAATGGTTGTGAAATTTGAGGGTTCTTCAGAAACAAGTCAAATAATTTCCTTGGTTTGTTAATTCAGAAACAGATTAAATTTATATATATTGGGATGAAATAGAGAGAAATCTTACATGTGGAAGGAGTTAACTCATCTGGTTTACCGATTTTTTATATTAATTTCTGTTTCAGTCACTGTGTGTCGTGCATGACTATCACTTAGTTGATATTTACTCAACTAAACGTATTTCAGCACACTTACTGTTCAGTCAACTAATGTCCTAGTTTAGAAAATCTGATTATTTGACTGATCTTAAATTGTAATTTCTGAAGTAAAGCTAATTGAAAGACTGTTTCTGTAGGATTAAAAATTAGATATTACATGGGGTTGACAAAATGAATTGGAAGTTTCTTTTCATTCAATCTTATCTATAGCATCGTCAAAAAATCCCCAGCAGTACTCGATAAACGAATACTTACTGCTTACTTTTAAAACTAACTTTAGTAGATTTCGGAAACATTTAACGGAAACAGCATTTTGTGTACGATATACATATATATAAAAAGAAGCAATCAGATTTTGTATACATTATCTTCATACCATTGTGATTGAATTCGATAAATCTAAAGAATGAACCAATGGAAGATAAATCGATTGGGATAAACTTGTGATGTTTGAAAACTTCCGAATCACTGAAGATTCATTGTCAGAATTGTTTAAGATCAAGGGATCAGCTTCTCACCAAAACTACTTTTTTTCAAATTTTGGTTGATAGTTGTTGTTCAACAAAGCTTTTCCTGTCTAACATCGTCATACAGTATTTTATGATGGTTACCCGATATTAGTGGAATTTCTGATTTTGGTAGAGTAAACCAGATGAATCCGTGAAATGTGTCCATGGGTGAGTTACTATTATTGGGTAGAATTTTCCGTTACCCAAGGTCACCACATGGATGTCTATATCAAGGTCACTGTGTCTCCCAATTAATACAGATGAGAAGTAAATATTATTCATTTATGATTAGACTATGCGGCTTGTTAAATCTTCTTATATTCTTCTATTATCCTATTGAGTTGATTAGATTTTGAATCATCCATGGTCCCTGAATGGATAATAGATCATGTCAGTTTGTTAATCACAATATTACTTCAACTTATACTAAAGTTAGATACTTGTTATTTTTGTTTGAAATTCCTCAGTAATTTGAATTTAATTTTTAATAAGAACAGGTTATATAAATCGATTATTATTTACCTTCATTGTATACTATAGATAATCAGTAATACTCTCAATCTTAATATTGACGTATATTTTCATTTAATCCCGTATGTACTAACAAACAAACAAACAAAATAAATTCTGAATGTTTCTTCTAATTAATAGTAATACACATAACATATGTACTAATTTCATTACTTTCTTCAATTAAACTGAAATATCTCGCTTTAGTGAACTTTACATTTACTTAAAATACACAAAAAAGTTACAATGTGTAATATTCATTAGCGCATGTACACAAGTCTATATTATGATACATAATGATTCAAACAAAATTCGGATTCTGACAAAGTGTTTTGATGTAACAACCGAAATGATGTATGTATATATATATGCTTTGTTTTTTTAGAAACGACTTATCAAACCTATTTTGATACCCGAACAAGTTTAATTCATGAAACGTCAATACCATTAAGCTTGTCATTGCTTAACCGATAAAATACATCTATTTTGTTTTGAGCAAATGCTGATAACAAAAGACTCATTTAAATAGTCGGATGATAAAATACTTACTTCAACTAAGAGTTAGCATTTTGGAGGTATCATCTTTAAAGCTTTACATTGATAACTATATATGACACTATTTTTCATAATCAATTTATTTGCTTTGTTTGAGTTTTTCAAAGCATTTCTCAACATGATTAATAATAGTATCATTTTACCATAAATAATAATGTTTTTCTTATAAACAATCATTTAAAACATTTACTCAATCAATGATTGTATAGTTAAGTGTATGAAATCTCAAGGAAGAGAGATCTATTAGCTAAATGGTGAGATTGATCAGTTGCAGTCCTAACAATATCAATGGGAAGATCCAAACAAACAATACTAAGTAAATGGTGATCAGTTATTATTAGTATTGTACTATTAATTGATCGATAGAAACCTTCTTTATTATTTTTAATGTTAAGAATTCATTAAGATGATAATACATTAAATATTTTTGTATATTTATGCCTTATTCAATAGTTCAATATATTTAAAGAATAGAAAAAAAATTTATAATTTTGCTAGTAATTTCAATAGTTAAAATGTTTATTTATTTTTGTAAAATTCTTGTTTTTTTTTCCTTTCAAATTATTGTAATTTAAATAATGCTAAACTGAACTTTTCATTTTTCTTAAAAGTACTATAAAATTAAAACTGTTATAATTGTGCAAACATATAAAGTGCTTATTTAATACTTATGTCCAATATATATATCTATGTATGTGTTTTCGTTAATTGAAGTTGTATATAGGTATGGTAAACTATTAGATAACAATTGTAGAGTGATTTAAAGCCTTATGAAATGTTTAGGCTTCATAATAATGTTCAATAAATTTAAACAATAAACTATTAGTAACAACAACCTATATCAAATCATTCAATGGGTTTTCTTATACTATTATCAAAGATAGTACTGGCTCAAGTTCATGCTAGTGTAGTAGAATGCAGGATTGTGAAATGATAGTTGAATTAAGTTCTTGTTTGTATCTCAGACGTTATATGGTTGTATTGTAGATGTAGTTATATTACTTAATTACTAACGACTATTACCCATCGTTGGAGCACAGGTCACCTAATAGGAGTCCTCAACCAATTCTGTCCTGGGCTCACTTTTCCAGTTGTTCGCAGTTGTGATTCATTATTTTGATGTCTTTCCAATTCCCAAATGCAATTTTTCCTTTGATTCAACTTTCTGCCTTTTGCCTTCAGGATTCCAATTTAAGGCTTGATTTGTTCTCTGCCGAAGTAGATTGTTGCTGATGGTATCCGGTCAACGAACTTTGAGTATCTTGCGTGGACAATTGTTTATAAATACTTGTACTGTTTTGATGATGGTTGTAGTAGTCCTCGAAGTTTCAGCTCCATACAGTAGAACTGTCTTGACGTTCTTATCGAAGATTGTGACTTTCATATTTGTTGACAGTTGTTTTAAGTTCTATATTATCTTCAACTGTCAGAATGATACCCTTACTTTGCCAATCCATGCATTCGCATCTGTATCGGATCCTTCTTGTTCATCGATGATGCTACTTAGATACATGAAACGTTCGTCTCTTCCAAAGTTTCTTCATCAAGTGTGACTGGGTTGGTGTTCTCCGTGTTGTACTTGAGGATGTTGCTTTTTTCCTTGTGTATGTTGAGACCTACTGCTGCAGAGGTTACTGCTACACTAACTGCCTTCAACTCAATTATTGCTTGTATCGAATGGAAGAGTTTGTTCATCTGCAAAATTCAAATCGTCTGGCTTCATCCAAGCTCTCCATTTTATTCCGTGCTTCCCTGGGATGTGGAGGTCTTTATAATTTAATCGATAACCAGAAGAAAAACAAGTGGGGAAGCAAGTAACCTTGTTTGACTCCGATCCTCACTTAGAACACATACTTCAGCTGTCCTCCATGCACGATTCTGCAGTATAGTCCGTCTTATGAATTCCGGATGATATTAACGATTTTCTCAACTACTCACTCTACAGAGTCGTAGAAATTTGCATAATGTTCTCCTATCCACACTATCAAATGCTTTCACATAATCAAGGAAGCTGATGTATAGTGACGAGGTCCATTCAATTGTTTGTTCAACAATGATTCGTAGTTTCACAATGTGGTCTGTGGAGGACCGATCTTTGAGAAAGCCGGTCTGTTGATCCAGAGGCTGGATGTCTACTGAATCCTTCATCCAGTTCAACAACAGTCTGTTGATAACCTTACCTGTTACTGATAGTGGAATGATACCTCTGTAGTTTTCACATTTGCTTAGATCTCCTTTCTTTGGTATCCTGATGATATATTCTTCTTTTCAGTCTGTCAGTGGCACTGCTGTAGAACTTGGAACCTGTTGTTGAGAGTTCTCTTGAATTTGTTGAGTTTGTCAGTATGTTGGAGGAAGGCTGTATTGAACCTTTGTAATGCTGTTTCTCCAGATGTCCAATGCTCCTTTGGCTTCAGCTTCATTTTGAAAACCACAAATTGGTGGGGGTCTGATGTTATGTCAGCTCTTCTATTTGTTCTCTTGTCCTTCATGGATCTTTTGAATTTTTTATTGATGCAAATATGATCGATTTTTCTCTCTGTAGTGTGGTCTGGTGAAGCTCGTGTAGCTATATGTATGGGTTTGTGGGTTGATGTAGTTCCACCTATAAACACTTTGTTGAAGGCGCATAAATTTACAAATCTCTCACCATTTTCGTTCCGTTTTCCCAGTGCATATTATCTTATGATATCTTCATACCCTATGATGTTCATTCCAACCTTTTTGTTTAGGTCTCCTAAACAGAAACAAAAAGGTCTCTTAGATAATCCAAGAAGGGATGTAGAGATAAATGGAAAGAAGTGTGTAAAGTAGAACTACACAACTAAGTTTTCCTTCATGTCAATAAACATAAAAACAGAGGATAGTTGCGAAGAAAAGCTCACACAAAGAAGAAATTCGAGGTCTTCTCTTTGTTATGGAATCGTTGGTGAACATTATTAAACCAGAAGAATAGACAATGTTGAATTACGTGTTACCAACTAAATGTTTTTAATAAACAAATTAGAATAACGAATCATGAATATAATAGACGGTGGTTTTGCACATATTATTAGTGTTATTAACATAAATTCGTACATTTTCTTGGTTACTGAGTGATTGTACTATGTGTATTTAATCAGTGAAATTAGCATTGAGAAAACACTTATCACTCGTAGTTACAATGGATTTCAATATAATATTTGATATACATTGACAAATTGCTGCGTTTATGCTAACATTCATTGTTGACTGATAATGTTGACATTTATAATACACATTGTTACTTTATCCATAGTCATGGCAAATAAACACGAGTATTTTCTTCTTTCAGTTTATGTAAAATTTATTTCATTTATGTATATTAGAATTTCTATGGGGAGGAAATGCACTGAATTTTTGTACTTGGGTTTATTCATACGTGATTAAAATATTTATGATAATAGTAAGATCATAAATAGAGCTTTTTTAAGGTCAGATAAAGAGATATGACATAAACTATATGGACACTGATGAGTCACTACAAAGAAAAAAATGGAATTTATTATATAGTTAAAATCATGAGTCAATTGAAGCTAGACCACCATGGAAAACCTGGAAGCACTGGACAGCCGTTTCGTTCTATTGTGGGACACCTCAGCAGTGCGCATCCACGATCCCGCCTCGCAGGATTCGAACCCAGGACCTGCCAGTCTCGCGCCAGAGCACTTAACCGATAGACCACTGAGCCAGCCGTTATCCAACAGTGTTAATGTCTAACCTCAACCAATCCACGAAATTGCGCGACCAACTCCCATTGTACTGGGGTAGATACCTGTCTCTACCTGACATGGATTAGCTCCACTGGCCACGACCTCTCACTAGAACTCCAGGAATTACCTCATGGAGCCAGTCACTAGTGAGCATATGAGACTGGCAGGTCCTGGGTTCGAATCCTGCGAGGCGGGATCGTGGATGCGCACTGCTGAGGTGTCCCACAATAGAACGAAACGGCTGTCCAGTGCTTCCAGGTTTTCCATAGTGGTCTAGCTTCAATTGACTCATGATCTTAACTATATAAAAAATTACTAAAATCTCCACAAAACCCCCTTGTGAAAATGAAATTTAAATGAAGGCAACAATGGCATAGAATGAAACAAAAGTATCTTGTCATATTTTAGGACAAATATTTTGCAAAATCTTATAATTAGTCATTTTATTTAATAACTACTATTTTAAGTAAATCAAGTTTATTATTACGTCATCTGATATGTTATATCAAACTTAAATTTCACTATTGGCTGTACTGTTAAGGAGTACAAATAAGGCTGATCGCTTAATTTAAAACTAATCTATTATGTTAACTATTAAGTCAACAATTCTTTGTTGTCACTTTTTTAAAAACTGACAGTTGTAATATTTAAAAACTTTGAGGTAATATGTCCACAGGTAATTATACTTTAATTGACATTGAAATGGTTTTGATTATTTATAACTAAGATGGATACATTTATAGACATACAACTCCTTAAACTGAACAGCCGTATTTTGAAACACTTATTGTTTTAGCTCAAGACATAAAGCTAGAAAAGTGCTGATAAATGTAATATAATAAATGTAATATAATGTAATTTTAATAGTTGAGGTCATGAGTCGATTGAAGCTAGACCACTATGAAATACCTGGAAGCACTGTACGGCTGTTTCGTTCTATTGTAGGACTCCTCAGTAGTGCGCATATATATATATATATATATATATATATATATAAGTAAAGATGGATAGTGGCTAGCAGTGGAATCCAGGACGCGCGTTTCGTCCTATTTGGGACTCGTCAGCTGGACGTACCTGCATCTCAGAGTTGGTGTTCACTCTGGGACTCGAACCCAATACCTTTCGCTTCAAACTGAGAGACTGACCAGTTGCAGTCCTAAAACATCAATGGGAAGATTCAAACAAACAGTACTAAGTGAATATATATAATATAGTTATAAAATGTTTATAATCTACCTACAACATTATTTGTTAACTACAAAAATGTAATTCTAAAATTTGACCCAACATGATCAGAACAGTAAAATATGATCGTCAATTAAATAAGTGAAATGGTGAAGAAGTGGTTTAAAACGAACTAATCATTATCGTAGATGTGACCCACCGTTTAAAAAGTTCAACTTCCAGTCACTGAGCCTCAATTTTCAACCGCCCTTTCTAACTACCTTG
Organism: Schistosoma mansoni; assembly: GCF_000237925.1. NCBI lineage: Eukaryota > Metazoa > Platyhelminthes > Trematoda > Strigeidida > Schistosomatidae > Schistosoma > Schistosoma mansoni. The sequence goes on from NC_031502.1 coordinate 42,150,559, forward strand.
GTTTAGACAGCAGCGCGTTTTATCACTAGCTCTCATATTTAACGTGCGCATTAAAGCCGTATATGTAAATCTGTACCTGATAAGTGAAAATCGTCATTCTGTTGTTGTCCTAGGTGTAGTATAATGGAATAGTAGCCTGGAAATTAGATCACTCACCTTTTAACTAGTAAGATAAAATAGTTCATTGTCTCCTTTCATCTACTTTGGCTTGGACAACTGGTTATGCTCATCAGACCTTTCTCAAATACACACCACCATTGCGACTTGAAGCTGAACACATGAAAGGGTGTTTCATAAATGAGTTGTGCAAGCAGTGTGGATACAAATATAGAAAAATGTCGTGTGACACAATCTCAAAATGAATGCTAATTAACATTGTGAGTCATCTCATTCTGATGCAGTATAATGACATAGATTTCACTATGGATTTTTACTTTTCCAATCATATCTCTTTTATTTTGGTTTGCATCTTCTTTACAAACTTTCTCACTTTATTTCTTTATGAAAGGTGTTAACTAACAATCACTATGATTATTACTAAGTTCCAAGCTGATTCATAAACTATCAATATTTTTTTTAGTTTTAAATTATCATAATATATGGTATACAACTGTTTTGTACTTTTCAATGAATACTCTCATTTGGCTTAAATAATAAGTTCACTAGTTTATAAGTCTATTTGTTCAATACAATCATATTTTGAGGTAAAGCGAAAAATTCATCAGTATTAATAACATTACAAATGATTACATTTAACTTTACAGTACCACGCCAAAATGTGCTTCGCTAGGTTTATAATTATTGATTATCAATTCCGATTAGTAAATCTGTGTGAAAGTTTTGGATTCTAAGTAGAAATGACTTCCTTAAAATGAAAAATTGAAAACTAAATGAAGAAAAGCAGTATTACATCCTGTTTAGCCAAAATGGTTTATTAAAACAAAGTTAATCTCAATCCCGATAAGCTCATAAGACATTTGATAATGATAGCAATATAAATGCTGTTTAGGTTTTCATTGGATTTATATGTGAGAAAACCAAGATAAGGAGAAACGAAACATCTTGGATTATCACTAATCAACAACAGTTACTGGTATATATATATATGAATGGTTTGTCATGGATTTAATTTATGGCTTACAACAAACAGAATCATCAGTTTTGTTTCTAAACTCGTTTACGATACATTGGATTATCTGTCTTTTCTGAACCGCAGAACGAGACAAAAATATCTCTGCTGATCATATTTGTCTATAATTACATACGTTTTCAACTGTGTTTCAAGAAATAATTCCTAGACGATAAGCAGTGGGTGTTTTACATTATTTTTAATTTCGTAAGCTTTGAAGATGTATGCACATAGAATATTTTATCAAACATGACAGAAATGAAGAATAACTAAAGACTTTCTTTAAGGTTTCAAAACACAGAGCATTATCAAACTATTTTTATATGTCTCACATCTTTGGATTTTTACGGATTCTTTCAAAATAAACAGTATTTTATAGTGAGGCCTCTTTGAGCTCCCAACTGAGTAACAACAGTATGCTTTAAGTTTCTAATGTGAATTTATTTACTGCAAGGTTGAACAAGTTGTTGATTATTTTACTAAAATGAGAAACTTTTGTAACTGGCCTGGAGTCCAGCTGTTCAACAGCTAAACAGTTTGGGACACAAAAACAGTATTTTATGTTGTATTAGAGTGAAAGAACATTTATCTATGAGAGGTAGATGTTTTGAGGGTAGTATTTATCAATATGATAACCGTCTTTTGCTTTGGAAGACTATAATAAACTATTACAAATAGATTAGTTCTACGTGGCTGATAGTTTATTCTTAATTTACATATTATGAGTCATCTTCAACTATTTCTGCACATTATAATTTCATATATTCAGGGAAACAATTAGAAACTAACATAAATTTTATACAACTGATGTTATAGATAGATGTCTATCCTGGTTATTTTCAAAGAGGATTAACAATGTAACCTAAAAATTTTAAAGTGTTTCAACTATATATTCATTTTCATAATTGCAAGATAGATACGTGCTGATAGGACAAGTATTCATGTTTGCAATACAGTTACACATCAATATATATATTATTATGTACGGCAACAACATTATTAGTGGTCATTAATACGGAATGATAATAATGTTATTATTGTTATTGTCAGTAACAACAGTCTGTGTTCTACTTCTTTTCGGTTTGATATTCAACTAATTTTGGTGGAGTTCTTTTCTCTGAGCTGGATGGTTTGGTTGTAGAAGTAGAAATCTACTTGAAGCTTGTGCTGATGATGTCGTTCAGAAGAATGATGAAAGCTCCACGACCAAACTATCCAACTTAGAGAACAAAACTCCATCAAAATCAGCCATCATCTCGATATTTAACTAACTCTTTAACATTTGAATTATTTATATTTACAACTTAATTTAAATAAAACTTCTCACCATTTTTTTTTTGAAAAATACCAGCTTTTTGAAATATTTGATGAAAACACTAAAGAAAATTTATCAAGATGAAATACAGAATATACTATTTTCACTTCTAGTTCACTTGGCAGTATTCATAATAGTAAATAGTGACATTAAAATGAATACAATAATGGTTATTCATTCACTGATTGAAAACCTTCATTATTTAAATATTCACACATTTTTCTTTACTTTTACTATGAGCACATTTAGATTTATTTTATGATAAGTTGCACACAAAAGACTGTATTTATATATATATATATGTAGTCGCCCTAGAAATTCTCCATCTATTTTATTATGTTTATGACTGATACTCAAATGAAATAAAAACAACTCATTTTCCTGTCCATTCTATTTCAATCTATTTGTCTTTAATAAATACATACATACATTCATAGGTACACAATTAGTTTACTGTCAATGTGTATTTGTTTTTTTTTGTTACTAGCATAAAATATTTGTTAGATTAAATTCAACGTGTGAATTCTTACGTATTTCAGTCTAACTATTCATAACAATTTTAACTGTTAAATAATTTTGTAAAATGTTATTTTTTTTTAAATAAAGGAGTTAGGATAAGCAGAGATGGATAGTGGCTAGCAGTGGAATCCAGGACGCGCGTTTCGTCCTATTTGGGACTCGTCAGCTGGATGTACCTGCATCTCAGAGTTGATGTTCACTCTGGGACTCGAACCCAGTACCCTCGCTTCAAACGCCATCGCGTTATCCACTCGGCCACTGAGTCCTGATAGCCGATGGGAAGATCCAAACAAACAATACTAAGTGAATTCAAGGAGTTAGGATGTTTTATTTTCACAACAAGTTGATAATGACTGTGTAAAATGAAAGTATATTGAAAATATATCTAAATAAACTACTTGGTTACTACTTTTAAACTCCTCATCAATATATCTTTTAAAATTGCTTATGGGAATTTCAATGAATGCCTGTGTCTTTTCTTGAGAAAAAGAGAAGTTTATTGTAGTAATCAATGATTGTTGTCATCGTGACAATAGAACTAGATGCTAACAAGAATAATCAACGTTAACTAGTTACTGATGGGCGGCATTCTATCGACGTCTTGATAGTGTAATATCTTGTAGGTGAATATGACAGTATTTATCATATGGTGCATTAAGAAACTGTTATGACTGTTTATTGGTTGTAGACAGAAGGATGAAACTACACTCTCTTTTCACAGAAAATGTTATTAAATACCAAACCTAAGAATTTTCGACTTTCCCGTGTACTGTTTTTTCTACTGAACAATCCATACAAACTTGGGATACTTATCAACGCAAAAGAGAAGAGAAAAACAAATAATAACATTAATAGATGAATTCATGAATCGATCTAGGCTGGACCACCATTGAAAACCTGAAAGTAGTGAACGGCCGTTTCGTCCTAATATGGAACTCCTCAACAGTGTACATCCACGGCCCTATACACGGGACTCGAACCCAAGACCCTCAGTTTAATGTGCGAACGCTTAACTTCTAGACCATTGAGCTGGCCGTCATCCAACAAAGTTAATGTCTGACTTCAATAGATTCATGATCTTGACCAAAATACCCACCTAAATGTCTTTCTGTTTGGTTAAGGTTACCTAATTGAACATTAAAGTCACCTGCTATGAGTACTAGATCCGAGTGTTTAGTTTTTTGAAGAGGGTCAGAAAGCTTTCTGTAAAATACATCTTTCACTTCAGTATTTTTTGAACAGTAATGAAGCATCTACGTTTGTGAATATTCTGAGTCCTGAAATAATCTTGTCTGATCATGGATTGGTAGGTTCACTAACTGATTCAGCTTTACTCAAATTCATTTGTCCATTGATTAGCTGAATGGTAGCCAAATGAAAGATAACACGTTCTCAACGTGACTTCGAAGTCCTGTGTTGCTCCTCAGGAGAGTCGTGAGTGTACATTTTTAAAGAGTCTCACACTAGGATGAATCAGGTGCCCAATGCTTTTCAGTTTTCACTGAATATCTAACTAAAATCAATTTCTTATGTGGAAAATTTATTTAAATGAAGGGTCCCTAAACGTTTCAGGATATAATTGTTTACCGAATCTGTGGAACTGTGTTCATAATGAGCGTCATTATTCATGAATCCCGTGTTCATGACATTTTCTTGACTGGATTCAAACGTTCAAGATAGAAACTTTTCAGTGCTATTAATACCTATTCAATAGTTTTGTTGATGAGTTTACTATTCAGAAGGCTTCGGTTACAACTTTAGACATTCTATGGAAACTAGTTAGCATCTAAAAACTAAATGGAATAACTTCATGGCAACATTCTTTGATATTACCAGTTAGGTAAAAGAAAATAATTTAGTGTTTCATGCTCAGGATAAAATTGCGCGAATCAATTTAATAATACTGTCATGTGACGCTTATAAGTTAGAATTCAAAAATCATAGGAAGCTACTGGAAACTAAAAAGGGTTATTTTATGAAATGGTTACCAGTATCACATCAATAATCGTGCAGCACACCTTCAGGCTATCACGTGTACTTTTAAAATAATGTTTCAATAAATTCATAACAATACTGCATTATCATTGCTATCTTTATTGGGAAAAGGTTAAATTATCAATTTGCCTTTTAACAGGCTATCTTGTTGATTTTTTTCTATCACATGCTAGGAAACTGTAATCATTCATTTTTTTTTCGTATGTGTTTGACTAACAATCAAAAGTAGGTGTAAAAAATGCACTTTTATTTCATATTACTGTTATTATCCCTTTGTTTAATTTTTCTACAGACCTAGATACCTATGTATTTTGATCATTATTCATGTATTCTATTTGTAAATGTAGAAAAATATTCTATCACTAGCTAGCTGCAAATCTTTAAATGTGTTTTTCATAATGTATTCTGTTTAGTTTCAGCTAAATTGATATTTACATGTATAAATTATTTTGCGTTTATGAGAATAGTAATTTTATTGATTAGTTTCTTAATCAAGTGCTTGGTTTGTTGTTTTTTCATTTAGAATCTCATCATGTAAATTGATTGATGAACACCGTGTACTTTGTATAGCTTTAAAAATGTTTTTGACTTTGAGAACACATTAATCCATTTACTTATCTTTATGTAATTTCATAAACTGGAATGTTGTCACTCAAAAGAAATGAAATGAAGCACTATGAAGTGGCATACATAATTTTCCTAGTATAGGACTCATGACCCAAGATCTCCGGTCTCTCGTGATAACGGTTAACCTCTAGTGTACTGACCTGGCAGTCATTCAACAATGCTAATGTCTAACTTCAATCGTTACATGGTCTTGCGCAACCATTTACCGACTGTCTGAGGTGAATAACTGTCTCCATCCGACATGGATTGGACTCCACTGGCCACGGCTTCTCACTAAAACTTCAAGAAATTCATCTTGAAGCTAGTCACTAGTGAGTCGTCCCGTACTTTCAGGTTTCCAATGGTGGTTTAACTCAAACTGACTCTTGAATTCAACTGGTCAAATACTACAATCTCCACAAATCCCCGAACTTTTTTTAAACCCAACTAGTAGATTATCAATTTGAAGCAGCAATATCCCTTTACAGAACATTATCACTTAACAAATGGACCAATCCTAACCTACTGCATTTAGCATAATGCCACAAAGTGAACTGTTTCAGATGATAATGTGATTTCGAAAAATTATACAAGCTTTGAAATTAGTAGATATGAACCTGGTATTAAAGTATTTGAAATTTCTAGCAAAATCTAGATATTAGTATGTCTTTTATGTATGTGTAAATAGAAGAAATCTTATTTTCATTTTGAGTCAATTTCACGATTTCAGTTTTCTTATCTGTCATTTGTTTACCGCTTTTTTCGATGTAGACTGAATCTGGTCGAATAGTCTTCCAATTTTGGCTTAGTTTATTCTTCTACGACTTAGCTACCTACCTCACACCCAATTGGCTTACACATGACATTAAAAGTCCTTCAGTCGGCACAGTAGATGGTAAAGATAATACATCCTCTTCAATATCACAGCCGACCACACCTGGTTCGGAAAATCGTCATCAGAATACTTCCAAATCAGATTTATCATTAAATCATTTGTTCGGTGAACTGTTAGCTCCTGAAACGTTGGCAGAAATTGAAGAAATTAGAAAATTATCGTATACACTAGCTGACCAAATAATTGATCAATTAATCAAAACGACATGTCATGTAAGTTGAAGTTAACTGTTTAGTTTTATTTCGTTTTCAGTGAATTTTTCCGTAATTAATATTAACTGATTTTTTTTTTACAAAGGTAGACTGTAAACTTTTCATTAGAGGATAACAGTGAATGACACTTATTGATTATTAATTAACTTAACGGACAACTGAGGTATTGAAAAATGGATGTTTCGGCAGTATTTTTTTTTAAAAGACAACATACTTGTTATGGAAACTTTCAACTGTATTGTAGATGTATATTTCAATGCAGGTGCATGGGAAGATTCAGTTTGAATATCCCTCATCAATAATGATACAGTAGAGATCATTTCTGTAGGATTGGGTAACAAGAGATGGTTGATTCATCTTTATTCTTGAAAACTAATTTATTTATACTGCAATCAGATCTTTGCTTCATAAAGTCTTCAGTAAGATATGATAATTTAGAATGATTTACTGTTATTTTAGTCACTTAATCAATATGATGCACAAATTATAATAGTTTGAATGGTAATGAGGAGATATTCTGCAAACGAGAATGTATAAATCAATTTATTAAAAAACACAACTATTTTGGAGTCATTCTAAATTGTACGTGACAAATTGTTTAATTATAACAAAATATATAAAGTGTTGTTACACAAGTGTGCCAATAAATACATTGAGTAAGAACAAAATGTACATGCTATGAAGATATAGATGTAGGAAACTACGTATAAAAAAATAAGAAATATTAGACGGTACATTTGAGACGAAACACAATCTATCCCGCTTTTGTTCAGTTCGAAAATATATTACCTGGTTTATAACAGAAATCTACATCAAGACTGAGATCAAAATCTGTTTTTAAACATTTCTGATAAAAATTCCAAACAGTTAACTATCTCCTAGATATTATCCATAGAGTTAAGAAGAATAAACAGATTTTAATTTGAAAAAGAAGTAAAAATAATTCAGCATCGTTATTAATTATTTCAGCCATCCCACTTTATAAAGTTGTATCTACCTTCATTGAACAAATAGAGTAGTAGTCTATTGAAACACAGAAATAGAAATATACAATTTAAAGTGTAAAATAGGGCCACGTAACGATCGCAAGTTTGAAGAACAAATTACAAGGTGAAACCAAACGTATAAAAGATAGACTACTTTAGTTTTTCAGCCATTATAAACACGATTGTACAGATTAAGAAAATGAGATTGTCGAGAAGAATATTTTCGTTGAATTATCTCTAATAATTCTTTAATGATACAATAAGTATCTTTTGTTACTGTGAGATTTTATTTTCTTGGATTTATTCATTTCATTGATTATCTCCGCACCTTTCTTACGTAGTCTCCACGTATGTAGATGATATGAAATACATGAAAGCTGCTTTAAAACTATAGAAAATTGTATTTCACTATCTTTCAGATAATATCACCTTATTGTATCTGAAATACTTTTCATTCGATTGGTTTCTCATCTGAAGGTCACTCGATTGCAACAGATTGTGTACACTTTCTTGACCGTTTAAATAAAGTTAATTAATTATATTTTTATAAGGTCAGTGTTGAAACTAGTAAAATGTAATTGTTAAGATTAGAATTGATTTTTTTTATTCTAGGCGCTTTAATAGTTTCACATTAGTAGTCACCCTGATAACGCACATACATACCTTAATACCAAGTTTAATACATCTCATTATATAAGAGTTGATTATTACTTCCAACTATTTAATGTAGTAGTTACATTTGAGATTACGTAAAACATCCAAGTTGATTCAGTGATTCTTCTAGTGCTTCATTCAGCGTTACTTAATAGGTTGGGTAATATACTGAGTCCAGTTAATGTTTTATTTAAAGTAACTGTAAAATTTATTCAACCTGTATGTTGATCGAAAGTGAAAGAATAATTCTACTCAGATTTTTTAATCTTTTGGAGTTGAAACAACACCAGTAGGTAATTTCAGGATTTATGAAAAAAACAAGTTTTTATCATACTTCCCAAAATCAATATATATATATATATATATATATTCAATCGAGTCAATAAGGAAATCTGTAAGTTTGACCCAAATCATCCTCAAAGGGATTAGTGTTTTGAAAAATCAATGCATGTAGACAGCTTACTGTGACCACGCCTAGCTCTTAATTGATTTTTCAGTATGCAGCTTTTTATATAAATTGGTAATGACGAAAAGTAATGCACAAAGTATACACTTTAATTCGGTTAGTCACAATCTGATTTCTCATACTCATATACTTGAATTTATCATTCTGTTCTCTTTACCGGCTCTTTCTTTAACGTGGAATCATTCTATTTTTTTTACTTATTATCTTTATTTCGGTTTAAGATGAACTTAATTAAAACACAAATTATTGTTCAATCAAGTAGTCTTCTTTATTTAGCTATGTTACTTTAATTCTAGACTTTAGTATGGGTGGAAATAATGAAGTACAGTAAAAACATTACATGCAGTATGAAATAGTATTGATAATTATCAACAAATATATTGATTTAAATAATTACATTTTTCTAGTCAGATTGATTAGTAAATTAGCCTGACACAACAAAATCACTTGTAACTAGAATTTAGTAGATACAATATGTTAGGAATATTTATTTCATTAATCTGTTTTGATCACTCCGCCAAAGAAACTCTCTGAGAATAAACCATAATAATGAATGTGTTTACAGTTGTGAAATTTTTAGTATTTCATCACTTTAAATATAACAGAACATAATACTGATAGGTATTCACTGCACATGATTCTAGTATCATACACTGATAGCTTATTTGGACAATAATCGTAGTTGATCATTGGAAGTAAAGTAAAATTCTTGTTCATTAGTACTGACCGTACTACATTTCAGTTTGATTTTGATTGTCTCCATAGTTAACAAGTCTTACACCTCTATTTAAAAATAACTGACTTCCCATGAATGTTCCTGACTACGTAATTTCTGAAAACTGTATGTCATGGTTTCAGTAAATTCCTTTTTTTTGTGATGGCTACTAAACTTGATCCCTATCAGATATTCTTTAAGCTTCCATATTTTCCATAAACTTAACTCCGTTTACTTTCCATCAGTCCTATGACTTGTGAATTTTGTTGTTAACTTATACAGAAGGAATTAAAACATTAGTTACAAGATAAACATTTTTACTATAAAATGACTAAATTTAGAAAACGCATCATCTATAAAATACGTTCATCATATTTGGCAAAACTACAAATCACCCAGAGAATGTAGTATTTATATCATTCCATACTAACTGCACAAATTTAACTGACTCATATTTCAGAAATATCACATTGTAAATAAGATATATATATAATCGCATGCTTTGTTTACACTGATTTAAAAAAGGTCACGTTTATTTGAATACCACATGTGGTACTTAGATAGTGTTAAGGAACTTTGTACAATTAAATTGGAATATAAATCAAAAATTAAGTGAATTATTCAGATGTGTTATTATCTTGTGGAACTTAAAAAAAAAGAATTTTCAATCAATAAATACAGATATGAGATTAAATAAAACTAATACATTACTTACTCCTGTTACCCCTCGTGGTGGATCATAAGCCGCCCACCAGCATTCTCAATCCATACGTAATTACTATAATCTCCACAAAACCCCTTTCTGATAATAATACATAATGACTGCAAACTTTGCTTGAGATAATGTTCAACTACAAGAATATCAAACAAACTGATTAGTTCAAAGTGTAATCGCTCAATATATACAAATGACTCATGATAATCTTTAAAATAAACTTATCTGTTTTTTTAACTATTTTTAACTAATTTAGTTCTAGTTCTCATTAAAAGAAAACCTTTATTTGAATTAATTTCAGTGATTGAAATCTGAATAATTTTAACGTTACACCGCGTAATTTGATCGGAGATTCATTAGTTAAATAATGGAGATCAAAATTAACAAAGATAAACGTGTTTTGTATTATTTGTTTGAACCTTCCCATTGATGTTTAGGACTGTAGTTGACCAGTCTCTTATTGGCATATGTGTATCTTGTGCGGATTGTCTTGACATTACCTTAAGTCACAGGTATTATAAGCAAAAATGGTTGGTGGCTAGCAGTGGAACCCAGGACGTTCATTTATTCCTATTCGGAACTTGTCAGCTGGATGTACCTGCATTCCAGAGTTGATGTTTACTCCGGGACTTGAACCCAGTACAGTTCACTTCAAACGCCATCACGTTTTGAATGTGGTTGAAATTAATTCTTTAACAAAGTCTTGTTCATTCATATTGAAATTTTATTTTTGTTTTTGTTTCATTTTATGTGAAGTGTGTTCAGAATTAACTTGAACTCATGTTGCCACACAAATTGTGCTTTTTCCAAAATCATATCTGAGCACTAAGTAGCATGTTTATTTAATGGTAAAAAATCATTCAATCACTACTTAGATTTTTGACTATCTGGTCAAATGTGGTTAACTTTCTCCGAAAGAATCTTTATTAAAAGTTATTCATAAAGTTTGAAAAACTGGTGCTAAAGAAGGCTGGATAAGAAACTTGGGTATAACGATCTTTGTCTTCAGAAACAGTGAACTAAGTCCCTCATTTTACCATGGTTCTAACACCTCTTTCTTATTTTGTAAAATTATGGCAACTCTCCTACCAAAGGCTATTATTTCTGAAATAACTATAAATACAATTGCAAAGATTTAGTAGATAATAGCGTCCCAAAAGCCTTTCTTCTCTGAACTGCTTTTTTTGATCAATTTTGTTTCGATGTCTTCCTGATAATTTGAATTTTAGTCATTCGAGAAATTTTAATTGGATTATTGAGGAACATGGAAGTGTTGGAATTTCAGTCTCCGAAAATGTCATACATAACTGTTACATATAATATCTTTTATATAATTGATCTCCAACTTTTGTCATATTTCTGTACAAAGTATTCATTAAGATGATTTCATTTTCTGTGATAAATATTTTGTACTGATTTAACTCTAGATTTATCAACCCGTCATACCTAAACACTCCAATTTTAATAGTGTTAAGTAGATAATGAAAGTCAAGTGATTAGAAAATTATATCCCTCGAACAAAATAGTAGATTGAAAATGAAAATGCCTTTGGAGTAATTCATCTGCAAGGTAAATAAAGCAAAGTTCATTTGACAAAGTCGACAAGCTACAAGTTAAATAGATAGAATATAGTTTATATAGTGATAATGAGTGGTATGTTATATGTTTATAGATATCTGAACACTTACTATATATGTTATGTTTTGATTTACAGAAATTTCGCGAAACTGTTCAGACGTTTTGTACTTCCTAGTTCACAATGTAACTGGGAAATAGATCTCAAAAGTTATTTTCACCGAAAACCACGATTTAATAAAGCAACTTAAATTTTGCATATTTACTAAACTAAGCAATTTAAAACAATTAGTCCTTTTGATAAATTTCGATAATGCAATGAGAAGACGAAGTTTATCAGAATTATGTGATATATTAGCGCAATACATTTCGAACAATCTGATCACACATATACTTGTTAAGACATTTTTATATGAAAATTAAGAGGTCAACTAGACAGGTTAAGGTAAGAAAATAAATAAAGTACACAAAAACAATGTGATGACTACTCTGGATAATAAATAAGCTATGGGTAGTCCTTTAGGACCGTTGCTGGCGGATGTGTTCATGGGGTATGTTGAAAATTTAACTGAAAACTCAATCCAAAAGATGTGTCTGTATAGACGATACGTTGATGATATCATAATCATAGGGGATAAGTGTGAAGACGTAAACCGCTTGTTAAAAGAACTCAATACAAGTCAGAAGCATATTTCTCTTACGTGCGAAGAAGAGAAGAACAACCAACTTCCTTTTCTAGATATACTGATCAGTAGAAGAGGAGATGGTTCCATCCAACGTTCTATATATAGAAAGCCGACATGAACGGGGCAATACCTTAATTTCCATAGTCACTGCCCAATTCATTACAAACGTGGTTTAATTAAGGGCTTATTCAATAGAATCAATCGTATTTGTACTAGTGATACTAATGAAGTAGAAACGAGACTTTTGACTAATACGTTAATGAATAATGGTTATTCATTTAAGTTCATAAACCGCTGGAAGGGTTGCAATACGATTAGACCTATGACGCTTCTGGCACCCAAAGAGCGAGTTTATATTACATTACCATTTAGGAGTGACTCTAATAGTCTCATGTTGAGACGGAGACTAAAATTAGCCATAAACAGGACATTCTATGCAGCTCAACTTGTCATCATTGAAAAGACAAGGTCGATGTTTCACCAAAAACCTAGACAGCACATAAGCGATTGTGTCACATCCCATTGTGTATACCAATTTACATGTATGTGCGGAAACACGTACATAGGGAGGAGCAATCGTGATTTGCAAATAAGGGTGGCGGAACACATACCTAAATGGCTACAGAACCAAATGAATTCGAATGGTCAAATAAGATCACAGGATAGACAAACATCTTCCTCTATTGCGAAACATTTAGTTGAAACTGGTCATAAGGTTGATATCAAATCAGCATTTGTAGTGTTGTACAAAAGCCTTCAAGGACGTATACTAAGGTTTATTGAAGCCTTAGCTATACGGAAATTGAAACCCCCTTTATGTGTTCAAAAACAATTTGTTCTTACCCTTAACCTACCCTGGTAATGCTTATTTATTATCCAGAGTAGTCATCACATTGTTTTTGTGTACTTTATTTATTTTCTTACCTTAACCTGTCTAGTTGACCTCTTAATTTTCATATAAAAATGTCTTAACAAGTATATGTGTGATCAGATTGTTCGAAATGTATTGCGCTAATATATCACATAATTCTGATAAACTTCGTCTTCTCATTAAACTAAGCAAATTAAATTCATGGTGTCTGCATTTATAACTGGTATAGATTCAGAAAGCTCGATTTTTTCGCCAACTTGTGTTACGTGTAACGTATCCGAGGTTTCCGTCTACAGAGAATTGGACGAGTTGACTGCTAAACAATGAAGCAGTTAATATCTGTTATTCAGTTTTTAGTAATTATTTAGTTTTCATCACCTAATGTTGAAAAAGTGTTTGAAATTAGTCAGAATATCTAAAATTACCAACATGCCAGTTGATTCAACATTTATTTCATCTTCAATATATATGGGTCTAACAAGAACTGTAGATTGTCGAAATCGTCGCTTTCCTAGTAATTTTATTTCTGTAATATCTATAACGATGCATATATGTTGTAAGCCATATATACTACAGCATAGTTTAAATATTTAGATATACCATTTTGCTGTTGATACACACATATTGTCTACGTATTATTTAGCTATTTACTCACCTTCTGATATGTACATTTTTTTCAAAGAAACAGTACAAAAATGTCTACTTATTGCTTAGCGCTAACTACACTTGACAAGGACTTATTATGAATTTGATTGTTAAATTGTAGACAATTAATAAACCATTTATTTTTTCACCATTGTAGCTTCATGGAATAATGATTAGTATGAAAGCGAAAATAAGTGAAGAAGCACTGAAAACTGTGGACAGATATAAATGAACTGAGCACTTCTGAGGAGTTGATATCACCTATCCATTACTTTAATTGTTTTCAAAATATGAAACGGATGATTGTTGCAATAAGCTGAGTTAAGATCTAGTGGTTGAAATTTCGTAGCTTCAACCTAATTTATATGATTCTGTTCCCCTAATTTCAATTTTTTCTGAGGAATCTAATAGCGGTATGAATAATAGCTTTCGAAAGTCACCAATCTGTTATTTTTTAGATATGAATTGGTATCCCAGTGAAAAAGATCATTGTCATAAGTCCTGGAACTTCAATTTTTTCAAGATTTAACAATATCAGGTTTCTATTCGAAATGTCAACCATTACCTGACGACTGGCCGAATTCTTCTGTATTATATCCAATACAGTTCTTAATTCCAATGAATGACTACTATTTGACACTCTGAAAGTGCATTAGTTAGGTAAAGAGCAGTAAACAGCTCAGTGGTAATTCTCAATACAATGAGATAAACTAAAAAATTATATGGAAATATCATTATGATTTATTTTATAATATGATGATTCTAACCAAAGTTTTATTCAATACAGAATGATTGTTTATTCGGGAATATGCAAAGAGAAAGCAGTTAGGACTAAGGTAGTTCACTTTCACCCAATAAATAGTATCTTAAAAACTGTTTTGTAACAATAATTAAAGCGATTCTTTATCATATTAAAATAGTTTACTGAAATAATGAGTACGACACAAGACATAGTAATAAACATTGAAAATTGTTGTACTTCAACAATGAACAGTGAATAACTGGTGAATGTGAACCATCCATTCAATACAGATAAATATGAAGTTGACATGTTATGCAAAGTAATACTGGTCACAATACATGAAATAACATTTGATAATTTCATATTTCATGGAGTAACGAGATTTACAGAAAGTTGCGGAAATAAGAACAGTAAATAGATGTAATAGCTTTTATTTAACGAAAGACATTTGAATTATAGTACGAAGTAATATTATTCTACAAAATAATTATTAGTCAGCCATAAGGTTCTGACGTTTAAGTGTAGACTAGTGAATCTTTTAAAGTTTTGTACAGCACAATCAATCAGTTACAAACAAACAACACAAAATTAACTTAGTAGAGGATGACAACAGGTATTAGTCTTTCCCACCTGAGTTTTAATTCACTACAGTAATAATGTAGTAGTAGTATTATTCTATAAAGTCAATTAAATTTACCTTGATATAAATATCAACCCGAAATGATTTCTATGCTTTTTTGAGACTTTTTTTTGATTTTTTTTTATCGAATATGCAAAATGCACTTCAGATATATTATTGACTTAACTCTAGTGGAATTGACAGGAATACCATCATTGAGTCAATCCAAGTGTGTATTCAAACAAAAAATTTTTTTCTGATTCTTTTTGGAATGTTTTGTGTTTTTCATTTATTCAATATAAAACACATTCTTGCATATATATATATATATATATATATATATATATATATATATATATATATAACATTTCTTCTGGAAAGATAACTGGGATTTCAAATCATTCATTTCACATTTAGTATCGTATGATCAATTGTGTATGCACATGATATACAGCCAAGTATAAAAGTTGTGATAACGAAACTAAACATTAGTTTTTTCTTTCATATATATATCTGGATCGACAACTCTTACAATGAAGTGATTCAAATGATAACTGAAATTTTATATATTTCAGATAATTTGTTGTTTTGTTACTTCTTCATGTTTATTGATTATTTAAAAAATATATTTTACACAATTCCTACTAATCAAACTAGACTAAACGTGTATATATTACATGTTTTGAATAAAGAACAAAAGGGTTATCAATTGCTGTCTATTAAGTGTCAAAGTAATCAATCATATCAATGTTACAACTGTTGTTTTAACAATGTCACCATATTCTGCATCAATATGAAATTTCTTCTTAAAGATATCCAGAAAAATTTCTGTTGACTTAACTAACATTGTCAAGTAATTTTTTTAAGATAATTGACTTACACGTATATTAAAAATGTTTATCTCAGCAGTACTTAATTAAATAAGAAATGTTTCAGCTATATATGCAGTTTTTGGCAAAAAGAACAAGTCGATTGACGAGGTTGAGACCTAACACTGGCTGAACACTTGTGTTAGGGATTTTTGTCACAACAACCTTCCAAAACTTTTAATGTTGCCTGTTGTAGACACAGATTGTAGAAATATGCTGTCAGTCCTTAATTCTATGCAAGCCTAATAGCTATGGTTTCGAGTTGTTATTATTAGGAGATTTAAGATCCTAGGTGAGAAATCAAAGTTCATCATATTATTGTACGTAGATACAATATGAATATTCATTTTATATTTTAACAGCACTTTCTTTCCTATGTTTACTTGTGTTGTTCTTGCTCACATTGTCCTTCTTTTGTCGGTTATTTTATCCAGTTTATAATCATAGGGACTTTATGAGGTGTTCATATTTGTACTACTTTGTGTGTTTGTTTGTCTATTGGTGCCCTGAATAATAGTGGACTCACTATAGACAACAAAAGCTTTTAATAAATTTGATTCATATTGACAAACTTATTTGACTAAGATTTTTGTTTTTCTTATTGTGTACTAAGAATCAGTTGAGAGATAATCAATAATCAAAACTGATCTCTTACTGAAACTAATAAAGGTTAAAACTCTGCACCATCAAAATCTTAAGATTTCTTCTTGTATTTAGTTTTTTTTCTGTTAACTATAACTTAACCAACTTGATTCAGGATAAATTTATATATCAATATTCATCATTAGTATTTATTCACCTTCCTATCATATACAACTTTTAAACTGTTTAAAAGCTTAGTATTTAGAATTTGCTTAAAGCCTTAATTCAAAAAAAAACGTTAATGAACTATTCTGCGGTATTAATTACTTTTAGTTTTGCTTAGTACATTACCGTTTTGTACTTTTTATTCAAGGTGAATCAACTGACTTTATCACTCAGCTTGTGGTTTGATTGGAATCCTGATAGTACAACTATTTATAAGTTAAATTCAGTTCAGTTACTGATATAGGACATTAAAAAATGCATTACCAAATTATTAAATTCAGCATGTTAGATCGATTAAATAAATTGGAAACCGTGATGATAACGATGATAATGATGATGATATTCCGTTATAACTCACTTCAAATTGTTGCTTTTCATCGATTTGAGTGCTTAAATGTTAGATATTTCGATCGACATGACTAGTCAGCTATAAATCTACGTGTTTTCAAGTTTGATTACCTAATCGAATAATACAATGCATGAGTTGTTTTTTTAAAGATGTTGGTAGAATACAAAACATTGAGAAGAGAAAATTTTATACATTTAGCAAAGATTATGAGTCATTTATTCGAATGAAAAATTTGTATTCGATAAACTAGACTGAGGATGATAAGTACATTTGTTCTTGAAATTCAAACACTGAACAACATAGAACATATATATAGGTTTATATCGACTAAGAAATGTGGGCATTATTATTATCTTTCAGCGTTTTATTTATTCTATAAACATTCGCTACTATTATATTGAATATGTTGTACAGACTTCACAACTAGTATATTTATTCTAGAGTGATTATCTAAATATCTTTAGGCGACACTTGGAATAAATATTAGATAATATGTAAGATAATCAGTACTTTAAATCATACATTATTCTCATAATCCAACTTCGGATACAAAATAATCATGGAAAATATACTACAATGAGAATGCTTATGAATCCTTGAATGTCGACTAAAATTAGTCATTAACTATGTAGTACTTCAATGTAATCATAGGAACTGGTTAAAGTAGTTAACTTCAATGTGAAGACGTGAGTTAATGTAATGGAATTATATTAAATGGACATTATCATACTCTATTTTATTTATCTGTTACTTGGTCTACAAATAAACGCCCATTATTACTTACAGCACGTTGATAATTCTTAGAAAATAATCAATATCCCAAATAACAATTTTAACCGGACATTGTATAAGCTGATTGACATTTCAATTTAATTTTGCACTGTATTTATTAAAATTGCATGTAAATAGTCAAAATTAATAACAATACTGATAATAATAATAATAATTCAGAAATAAAGATAAGAAATACAATCATGGCCTAATAGAATGTTTATCCAAATGACTGACAGAAACGCATAGACACATTAACATAGAACTGCACGGAAAAGCATATATCTTCATATTATTAAACTTCACAACAACGTTGGAAAAGTACAGAAATGAAGAAGAAGTAGGATCTACTTCAAGAGGTGAATAAATAAATGAGACAGGGTAAAAATATTTGAAATTCAAAAAGTGAAAATTGAATGTGTCTAAGACACTTTGATCGGTTTCGAGCTTTTACATTGTAGTTCCTTAGACATTTATTTCTGTATAATTGCAAGAAAGTTAATACCTTATCTAAAGTAAACTGACAGCTAGTGACTTTTTAAAATGACGCCATGTTGTTGTCCTGCTGCCTGTAACTTTGTAAAACTCAATACCTTGTTCAACCAGTTTCGTATGCAGGGATAGAAAGTTAACATGTGTATCTCATAACTCTTCCTTCAATTCTTGTGATACCCCAATTTTATGTAAATGCTCAATTTATTCGCCAAGAGTATTAAAGCTTGTTTCATCTTTACTTAGTGGTTTCATCCTAATCTATGGTTCAAATATATCTATGACAGTATAACTGTTATTTGCGCATATTCTTTATCATTAAGGTCAATATTTACATACTATACAGTAATACATAGCACACTACCATGCAATATACTTTGTGAGACCGATTACCAAACGTACAGCAAAACTTTTGGATCTGTGTCAAAGTCTGATTGGTAACCTGACTGAAAAGCGTTCTGGGAATTCTTAAATCAACTAAGTGATTGAAGTGTAGCACGTGGTTTAGACAAATACTAAAGCAGGCGCTAGGCCTATAACATTTTCTCACATTGTCAGTCAGGATATTTAAAAAATCCTGCATCTTTTCAAAATTTCAAGATAAAGTTATCTCACTTCTTCGTTCTACGCTTTTCAAAGAATCCCTGGGGAACATATGTATCCAAGAAAGGTTAGAGATGAATAGAAGTAATTCCACCAGTGTGTTTTTATAGGCGTTCCTTTCAGTTACTACCTAAAATAACAATCCTTTGTGAGCGGTTTCACAACTTTATATTTCCAGGAGTGCAATAGATTTTTTCGGTACTTATTAATTCAGAAATCTCTCTGTAACAAACTACTCTGCTAACAGATTTCCAATTAAATTTTAATGCTTCTTTGGATGACATGAAATTTTAATTCAATCTATTATTGAAATGCTCAAAAATTTTGTATCTATTAAACTTAGTAATCTATATCTTTGAATTCTTATCTGATTGAAATGCTCATTGTTTTCTGTCATTTTCTTAAGTGCCAGAACAATAAAAATAAATTCCTAGACATAGTGGGTAAGATTGTTCTGATATTTGATCGGCTAAGATGTTCAACTGAGAGACGATGGGCAGTGCTATAAAGTAATTATGTGTTGAATCGAAATTAGAACTACCATAAATGTAAATGTCAGTACGATGTCAATATACTAATAACTTACAAGTAACAATGAGAACGATTCGGGTAACAGTAGGTCTTTGAATGATGTTGCTACTAAAAACAGATAGACGTAAATTTAGATTTTACTAACAAAAATGTTCACAATCAAGTACATGGAATAAACGGTGAATAGAATAAAGCTAAAAGAAATACTTATAAAAACACCTCACCAGATGAACTGTCATTCTATACTTTACTATCTCATCTTAATAAGTATACTATATTGTGTTTTGTCTGATAACAGACACAAATTAATGGTTATGAAATATTGAATAAGTGGCCTATTTTACATGTTTCACGGTATTATATCAGCATTAAAAAAACAAATAAGCCTAACAGTTGGTTAAACTGACAATCCTAAACTGCGTGGATAGATACGCGGTTTGATAAGTAAACCTGTGAACAGAATAATCTATGATAAGAGAAATGTTAACTTTGATCTTTAACACATTCTGTTTTTTTAATTTCTCATTATAGTGTCTGTCTGTATCGCGAAACTTTGTAGTATAACTGAATTATTCAATTGATATGATCAGCCAAATATTGTGTGCGCTTTTCACTTACACATGAATTAGCTTATATTAGTATCGTAATGTTGACTTATGTAATCAGACTTATATGAGTCAGTTTGAAGTGTTTTTACTCAGTTGGTGGTAACAATTCGAAATTATAATTATATTATATGCTATTTGAAATATGAGTTGATTTCCTTTTATGTATTCTTCTTATTTCACTCCTTTTGTTCCTATGCTATATGATGAATTACTTTTTAAGTTTCTGAATCAGATGATATTCGGATGGATTTCATTAAAAAAAATTTAATATTTAATATATTTTGTTAACATATATAAAAGAACATTCAGGAAGGTTCTATGTCAATAAACTGAGTTACACAAAATGTTATTCTCATAGTCAAGACGATCTTTCTATAGAGAAAATTGAGCGAATGGATTTACAATTTATTTTAAACTCATCGCAAGATAATACCTGTTAGGATGCTTTCCAACACTGAAATTGGTCTGCAAAGAATTGACGTGGAAATTTTTAATCAAGATATTAAGAAAATAGAGAAGTATAATCAATGCTAAAGTACCAATTCTAATGATACACTAATGAACGCCAGTAATATGATCTGTTACAGGGTTTTCTATATTAATACCTTAGTAGATAATATGCCTGTTATTATTTAAAAGTATACACATAAGTCCCTTGAAGTGAACGAGAATTCAAATGCTGGAAATCAACGTATTGTTTACTGAAAAGTTACAGAGTGCCTTGATAAAATAATGAGAGCTATGCACTAAATGCATTATTTGCAAATCTTCCTTCAGTTGTTCTTTACATGCTTCATGATTCTTTCGGTTTTGTTTTTATTGTAACTGTCCTCTGTTTCCCTTTCTGTTCTCTTTGATTCAATCTCCTGCTGGAAAGAATTCCACTTTCCATTGTTTCTACATATTACTTATATCTGTCAGCATACGTAGCGTGCACCAGGAGTAAAAAGGATTTAGAACTGATAGATCATTCTTAGGAGAACTATAACACATTCAGTCATCTAGTGTAACTTTATTCTCAATAACGTTTCCTCGTTTTACTATTTTGCCCATGAATCTTGGCTATGGTTAAGCTAAGTACGCTTAGGTTAGTAACTTTTTGAAATATTTTCATTAATGGATTATTTGATCTGATATTATGTATTACATGGGATTAACTGATAAAAATCTATCTACAAAACTTAAACTACTTCCAGAATGCAAATTACTCATCTTCATCAGCCTACGACTTATTCGATACAACAAAAGCCAACTTGAAACATGTAGTGTATTACAGGCTAACGTGTCAAGTAGAAAAATATAAATATCATTAACTTTAAGGAATAAATTAAAAATATGACTAAAAATAATTATTTGGAATGATTTTCTTGACCACGAAAGGAACACAAAACTACTATATACAACATACTATGTTTACACCATAC
This sequence comes from Schistosoma mansoni, assembly GCF_000237925.1. Taxonomy (NCBI): domain Eukaryota; kingdom Metazoa; phylum Platyhelminthes; class Trematoda; order Strigeidida; family Schistosomatidae; genus Schistosoma; species Schistosoma mansoni. Next base: position 42,172,358 of record NC_031502.1, read on the forward strand.
TAATATGATTTTCTGCCATTGATGAATATTGGGCAAATAATTTCGTATGCACATGAAATTACTTTCATTATCCTGTATTACTTGAAAAATTTTGATCAACTCGGAATGAGATTCATTCTCAATATTATTTTATTGAAATCTAAATATCATAGCATATTAAACAAAAAAATGTTTCAGATAAAATTCAAATCTATTTATCTTGATCCGATCCATACTCGTAAATTTATAAATTAAAATTTAATGAAGATTAACGATGACTAGGATCCAAGTGGATTGTTATCATAGACAAAGAGAAAGTGTGAATATGGAATGCTTTTCATTATATTGCTTCGTTTAAGTTGAATATTTTTATTATGAAAAATTGATTCGCGTCCGGGGTAATATTATCAAATATGAGCGATTGTAAATTTCATAAAACTTAAAAATCCTGGGCATAGATATTTTCTCACTGTTTATTAAATATTGTGTAGTTTTCAATAAGTATTTTATGGAAACAGTTACTTACGCCTGTTACCCCTCGTCGAGGAGCATAGGTCGCTCAAAAATTGAATAATTTTTTCCGGTTAGCGTTTTTTAGATAATTAGTTTTTCTAGCGGATGGGGTCGCTAACCCCATGCCCAACCCTCCTCCTTTACCCAGGCTTGGGACCGGCAGTAACTCTATAAGAGCTACAGACGGAATTATAGAAACAGTTAGCTATACAATGAAAATTTTCTACAACATTATCAATAGTACTGACATCTAATTTTATATATTTCTCTTATCTCTAAAAGTATCTGTAGACAATCTTCCATTTTAAGTTTATGCTACTAAGAAAACCTATTGAAAAGTGTACAACAGTTGAATAAATGTTTTGTACCGGTAAAATTTACGATAGGCATATTTCATTGTTACATTGTAGTTTCTTCGAAACACCATCATCAGTAGTCACTACCATTCTTTATTATTTTTAGTTTTAACCAACAGTTCTCAAAAACGTAATTGAGATTCTCTAGATTAATAGAACCATATCAGACAATTTTGTTTATTTACGAGCAACCAAAGTAATTTTATTGTCTTCGAATACAGAACAAATTTGTATATGTTCTGAATTAATGCGTCTAGATACATTGGTAATCCTAATTCTTTCGATATTGTTTTTCTAGCTTTCATTCATCTTCTAACACATACTTGGATTTTTTCATTTTACTGCTTTTTCAGTCTATTTCACCATACATTTCTGCGTTGTATCAATCCTGTCCACATGATTCCCCACTTCATTCACAACCTGACAGAATTTATTTAGCATCATCAACTGAATGGACAAGTAGTCGATCTGAATTATCCAAATGGTTAGATCGACTGGCTTCATGCTTTGATGCAGCCTTCTATCCATCTGGTGGTACATCAATGTCTGTATTAAATGATAATGAAAATTTGTCTATCAATTCTGACTCAGTACATTCATTTTTAAGTAATAAAAGCCAGAGTGGTATATCGTTCAATAATAGAGTAAACAATCAACAACATTATCGTCGAACGTATCAACAATCAAATCATTTATTACCTAATTTACAAAAAAATTCAGAAACTAGTGATTTGAGTATGTCAGGTGGTGAATCAGATATGGATAATGAATATTATTCAGGGTATAATAAACCAGTACAACTGAAAAACCTCAATGTTCCAGACGATGAAGTATTCTCAACAGATTGTTCAAAACATAATACAATGCAATCTATAGACAATAGCCTATCACATCATCCAATGAATTCAACAATGAATCGTTTAGAGGCTATATTTTGGCGTCGATTATTAGCTAATATTTCTTATGAAATACTGAATACTATACTTTTCACAGGTAACTTGTTCAATATTCATTTTTATATTTCTGAAAATATTTCTAAATTATTAAAATGCAATGAGATTGTTTACATTCCAATGAACCGTACAAGTTTTTAATAGGACCTTGAAAGTAGTTTGGCAACTGATAGATAACTAGAAATAAAAATTAGTTTATTATTCACTACTAAAAATTTTATGAAAATACTACTTCTTATATTGCTTATTCTCACATTAAGATTATTAGCTAGAATGGCCTTCAACTTAGAAAAAATGTAACGCTTTCTATCATTTTGACTTTCACCTGATTGTTTTATAAAAATATGATAGCACGTCTACTTTTAGGTAGTCGCTCTAAATTTTTCAGACATCACGTAAAAATGTTCATCCTCTTAAATATATATATGTTTAATGGTCATTTGCCATCTGGTTATGAAAACTAAAATAGTGAAATGTTGGAGTTAATCCTCTTCATTAACTTTTAACAAAAGCGAATCGATTATAACGTTAGCAAACATTAGATAAATATTTTCTTCGAGTTCGCTACTCTTTAACTCTGCGCTCTGTACAGAATCAAACTCACAGTCTTTAAGACTAGCAATGAGGAGACAACTTTAGACCACAAAATTAGTATGTAATATACAGTTATTAATAAGTCAAGGTTGCTTGGTCTCTAGGCGATTTTGTACGGGAAGTGTCGTTACTTGTGACATACTTGAAGTGTTAAAACCAAGTATATTGTTTAGATTTATGAATCAAATTATGGGGAGAAGAGATTGAACCTCTAATCTGTAAGCTTGAACTGCTGAAATATTAATCCATAAGCCTAGATTGTGTCAACATTTAGATGGACATTCTTTAGAAAACAGTTTGAGAATGATATTCAATTTGGACGGAATGTTAGACAAACGAATCCATGTTTTGTAATCAGCAATGAAAATAATTGGTACACATATATCAACTATATATAGTTTAAACATTTAAAATCAAGTACACACCACTCGAAAGACTATAAATTTTCTAAAATGTAGCGTATAAACCTAGTCTTAATTCTTCATCTGTTTGAGAAGTGAAGCTTCTAGTTAGAAATTTTAGCATTCTATATTATTAAAAGTGCATTTTTAACGTTAGTGTTTGAACAAATTTTTAAATTATGCAGCATATGTATGCTTTGATTTGCGGCATTTTACAATAAACCACACAAACCTACTTTAGTTATTTCATAGCTCTCTAAATAATTTGTGAAACATTTCAAGAGATATGTTACCAACGCTTGGAACTTTATATGTACACATCAACAATTTTATACTTTACTTTTCACGTGCTTAATTTGATGAGAGTGTCGTCTAAGTATTGATCTCAGTACTAAACTTATATGAAAAAACATATGAGATTTTCATAGTTTTCTCCACAATATCGAGTTAGAACTGATATTCATAATTACTCTCACGTTGTGATATATATATATATATAAAGTCATGACACTTGATTATCGATTTTTATTTGTGCAAATGAAGAAAACCACTACTTAATTCATCCTACACGTTATTTTCATCGAGTACTATCGATAAGACGAGATCAGAATTGATTTTTAAATGAAATCAGTCTGCACTACATTTATTCACTTATGAACATAAAATATTAATGTTAGATTTTCAATCATTATATTTTAAGATCAGTAAAGAAATAAGTATTCAGAAAATTATGAAGGTGGAAAGACTATTTGTGGTATATTTATCAAAACTGAAAAACGTAGCCCATTTGTGATTTTGTAATCGCGAAAATTGCATTTCAATTTGTAAATATTTATGCCATTTGTGTAGTCAAAAAATAGGAATGGATTTGTTTGCTGATCTTAGTTGAACCTTTCAAAAACATAACCACTTAGTCTTATTCCTGTTGAGACCGACACCACTGTGTATCAGTCTAATTCATTACATGTTGCATTCGTTTGGTCAAAGGGAATTAACAGTTTGAGAAGCTGAAGAAAGGAAATAATTTTAAATGCAACAAAATCTAATCAAGTGTAGTACATTACGACAAAAACGAGAGTGATAGAAGTATGGGGCATTCGGAATGGTACTTGACCAAAGAAAAAAACAATTTAGATAATGGATGCTGCTGTGCTATTGTGACTGCATTTTGCATTATATCGTCCCCAATGTCACTTATTTTATCCTATCGCATACATTCATCAGTGTTCTTAGCTGTTTTCGTTTGTTTTAGACAATATGTATAACCGTAAGTCACTGCAAAACAGTAGAATTTATTTGAACCGGAATCTTAACAGTTAATATTCTTGGGAATATCTTAGCATCACATCACTTAGGTAAATAATTTTGACAGTTGAACTGACGATTCTATCCAAGCTAGATCACCACTGAAAGCCTGGGAGCACTAGTCGACCGTTTCGTCCTAGTACGGACTTCTCAATAGTGCGCATCTACAATCTCACACGCGGAACTCAGACCTATTACCTTCGGTCTCGCGCACGAACGCCTAGCTCCTGAATCATTAGCTTTGATCGATTCGTGAATTGAACTGTGAGAATACAACAATCTCCACGAATCTCCATACTGAAAACAGTTTTCTGTCAACTTTGTTTTTTTGTCAGTTAACATTTGAATACATTTTAGGATTGAATTTTACCGAAACAATATATGTATATATATTTATATAAATCGCAATCAGTAGAAACTATATTACATGTTGCGAAAAAACTCATTTCCATGCAAATTTAATAGAAAACACCAAATATAGATAAACTATTAACCAAAATACTTTAAATTAAATGATTTAAATCTATATTTATAAAGATTAACTCTAATCCTAATGAATTAATTTACTCTTGCAAATATATATGGTGAATGAATGAAATTATGAAGAAAACTAAAGTGAACAGTAAGCAACTTAGTATTGATCATATGATTTGTTTAATTAATTAAGCAACAAAAGAAAACAATATAGAATTCATTAAATTAACACTGAAGTCTATATCAAAATATTTATTGATTCTTTGAAAGAAACAATGAAATATTATTGAATTTAAATTCACTTAGTATTGCTTGTTTGAATCTTCCCATTGATGTTTTAGGACTGCAACTGGTCAGTCTCTAATTGGTATATATGCATACTGTGCGTATTGCCTCGTTATAGCCTAAATTCACAAGCATGGTAAACAAAGATGGATAGTGGCTAGCAGTAGAATCCAGGACGCACGTTTCGTCCTAGTTGGGACTCGTCAGCTGGATGTACCTGCATCTCAGAGTTGATGTTTACTCTGGAACTCAAACCCAGTACCTTTCGCTTCAAACGCCATCGCGTTATCCACTCGGCCACTGAGTCCTGATAGCCACTCGCTTGTGCAATGGGGTGAAGCTTCAATTCACTTAGTATTGTTTGTTTGAATCTTCCCATTGATGTTTTATTAATGTTTTTTATATTGTGATTATAAAATATGAGAAAATTTTATTCACATTAACGATTTCTTTATAATTCAGTGATCAGCTTATAATAAGAGAGATCTCTGTTTTTAATGTTTGAAATAGTAATATAATGTTACCCTCTCTCTCTCTTTCTGCCTCTCTCTTAGAAGAACCTGGTTATTGGATTATATTAATTGAATAATATTATGAATAATCATGTACTTCATTTATCGATTAACATCTATCAACATAGCTTATTCTATCCAATATTTGTGATAAAATTGATATAACAGTGTTCATTATTTGAATATAGAATAGACTCATTTATTGAATATGATACAAATGTAGGGGAATTTTCAAAATATATTCTAGCATATAATATAAACTGGATAATAATACAAGTAAAAAATTGTTACTTCACATCTAATAACTAGTTGACCTATAAGTTATTAAATTATGATAGTTTCTTATTATAATTGACTAATGTACAGTTAAAGTTAAGCTTAGTCTATTGTTATACGCGTAATGATTCAATAAATATTCTTTTCATTCGAATAAATTACATACTCAGTATACTTTTAATGTTTTTTTTACTTATCATAAGTTCAGTCGTCGGTTTTGAAGGTCACCACAAGTTATTGTCAATCTATTTAAATTATCCTATTTGTTTCGTATTTAATCGGTTTAGAAAGTTACTATTATTAATCTTAATTATGTGAGAAAATGTCATTTTGAGTTTTCTGTTAATCTGTATTTATCAAGTACTTTTGTGTAAATTAAGTAATTTCTACAACTCTAGAAACCAGTTTTCACAGCTTTGTAGTTGCTTAATTTTGAATAAATTTCTTGTATATTAGCTCCTGACTTACAAATATTGAAAAAAAATGCTCCTGGGCTTTAAATGAAATAGTTATAGTTATATTGCTCAATTTTATTATTTCTTTCTACTCTTATCCGGTTGGTAAACATGAAGAGGTCTGTTTGTCGAAACTGATGATTAATTCTGAATAAGATAATTTTCATGACTGATTTTAAATCAGTAATTATATATTTTTGGATGATGTCATATTTTGATAGATGTCACTGAATCGAACCTTGACGAATAAATACAGGACTGTTTACTCTTTTATAAGTTACGTTATTAATAGTTTTCGATAGAGAAATTTGGTAAACTTTAGATCTATTTGACTTCGTAAGGAGGCATTATTGAATAATAAGGAAGATGAAACAGTTGTTTCGTTCTAGTTTATGATTAATTGACAGTATGCAGTCGCATCACTGCAGAGTTTTGAATCCGTGGCCTTCAAGTGTCGCGAACAACGCCTAATCACCGCACAGCTGAGCTAGAACAAAATATTCCACATTACTAAGTTTGATAAATGGGTGATATTGCGTGTCCGAAAGGTTAACAATTAGACTGAGAGTGAGAGGCTAAGACGTGCTTATACAGATCAAATTAAATAAACTTATTAAGTCATGTATTTATCATAACACTTGCTGTTGGATTATTAAATTTTTTCTGATCTATTTTAAGGAACTGTTAAAATTGACCATGAAACTGGTACACACTTACTCAATGGAATTAATTGGTTAGATAGTTGGTTAAGAATTCGTAGACTGGATAAACACAAACGTCCGTTGAATATATTAATTCAAGTTGCAAATTTATTAGCTACACCTAGAAAACAACTTTTAAAGGTTAGTTTATACATTTATTTAAAGAGTATTTTTACTATTTTTGTTGATGATCCTGATGATTTTCGATTGTTTGAGAACTGAAACAAAAACATTTAACAGATGGCATTTTTAGCAAGACATGTCATAGTTCTTTAGCAAAATGATGAGCCAACATTATAACACTTGTCACTTATCAACAAAGTCGAAAATATTACCATAAAAATGTTCTTCAAGGACTTAATAGATCTTATTTAGAGATTTAGACAAGCTATTCAGTTATTTTTAAAAATTCACAGTCGTTTCTGGACAAATAAATACGTGTCAAAGAAGTAATGGAAAATAGTGGAAACTGGATATGTATCCGTGTTCATTCACTGTAGAAAGAGAAATACTATTATTTTTCAGCTTTTTAACCTAAGTTTTTCTTCATTTTGTTCTACCTAAACTATATCAATCCATTTATTGTCCTTTTGGCTAATTAAAATGAATAAAAAATTTTTTGTTTAGAGAATATTCTAAAAACTTACAGTATTTACTGATTGCTAGTAACATTGATTCATTCACACCCTCTGAATAATAGAAATATCTGAACTAGAGTTTTGGCTAGTCCATAGTTTTAAATTCGAAGAACGAGTGTTCACTTTAATAGCATGATGAACTGTTAACGTATCACAAAATGGTCAGTACTTCTCAAAGTATTTTAAAAGTCGTGAATTGTGTAGTAAGATTATCAGTGAAAATATGGTCTATTTGAAAATACTTGTCATTATGTATTGAAATTTACCCGAGAATCTTTGAGAGCTATTAAATCATAAGTAGCTGTAATCACTGATTATCAGCGTTGAAACGATTTCTAGACGTTCTATCGAAGATTTCAGTGATTTTAATTACTGACAATAATTCAACAGTTATCACTCGTTACATGGAATGAATAATGGATTATTTTCAAAGGAAATGAAATTAGAAATGTATACTCTCGGATTTCAATGTACCAGTCCAATGACATCATGCTCATAGTTAAATCTGAAAGTTCTGAAGTTGTTCTCGTATTGAATCGTGGTGTGTTCTATTAGGAAATTTCAAAGTAGAACAAAGAGAACTTCTGGTGATTTTTTCTCTTGATGGATATTCAACTAATGTTTGTTTACTTAAATTTTCAACCTTGATAGTTGAGTATATAACTGTGATGAAATCGAATTGTCACTTCTTATGAAGTAGTGACATGAAAATACACAAGAGAAAAATCACTTTTGAAGTGTATGTTCAGTATTCTTGGATTAGGTTGCTGGATTTTTCTATTGTAACTAATTTATTATCAGTAACACAACAGAAAACTATTACCATACAATTAATTACCAGTAGATGCTTAATTTTTGTCGTCCAGGTGCCGGCTTGATTGTTTAGATTCCTCCTTTTTTTAATGAATATGAATTGGGTTTTGTTACTCGAGACTTTAAAGTGACACTAATTTCTAATTGCTAATTACCCAACAATACCATTGAAGGATAATACAAAGTGGTGTAAACAATTAAACGTGCTGATTTATTGCATAACTGAAACATGTTGATAAAACAATTTACTGAAATAAATTTAAGCTTAAAATATCTGTCACACTTTTATTATGTCCTTGTAATTTTAGCTCAAGTGTTAATTAAAATTTGTATAGTGAGAAACGATAAAATCAGTATAGTGTAGTCGCTACATTGTTTGTGTTATCACTTACATTATCTTATATTTGACATTATCTTCCCGTTATTTCTAATTTCATAGTCATAACAAATATGAATAACATTATATACACCAGTATTGGGTATGAATAAATATGTACATTTAAGTAAACAACATTTCAGTGCTTTTAAATTATTTGTTTTGAAAAGATTGATAAAATTTTTAATGAGAAGATTGGAATCTTAATTTAAAAAGTTAGGTAGTTGACCAGTTGTCTACCGTCTCCGTCCTAAACATTAAATGATAACTTTGTAAATTGATTGGACCGAAGTAATGTTCATTGACGATCAAAACTTATTTCAATTTAGACAGATCTTTAATATACATGGGTGTTATATTTTAGGTTACTTCAATTGAGAGATTTTTGTTTACATAATATTGTTACATTTTATGCCAAGATATTTTTCCGATGAATAAAAACGAATAACATAACTTTGTGCATTTTTCCGAATCATTTGTCTAGAGTCATCTTGAAGTTATGTCTAAAGCATTCTGTACATTTTGCACTAGTGTACAGCCAGTACAAAGTTGACGTTTAAACAGTTTCATCTAATCCAAGAACCAATCAAAACGTTCATTTTAAATGTTGTCTTGTTTATACATTAAACTTAGGGATGCTGAAGCATTTCTTTTTGTAAATTCAGTGTTAGATACAAGTTTTGACAATTTCCTCTTCAAGGAGTAAGCGTTTTGAAGATAAGGCTTCCTATGTTTATGATGTTAGGTGGAAGTCTTACACTGAAATATCTTAAGTGAACAAAATCTCTGAAAGGGGAATAAAACATTTTATTCATTACTAAAAAACCAATGATAAAAAGTGCTTTTCCCCGTGGAGAAGTTATGAATAACTTATAAACAAAGTCTAACTCACATAAGACTATTTGGTTGAAATTAAACTTTTTTGTTATAGAGATTCTCATAATAGGGAATTTTACTAAATTTCAAATGAAAAAGAAACATATATTTTCAACAGTTAACCGTAGTAATAGTTACTTCAGAGTGTTTTATTAAAATGTAGAAAGTTGTAATCATTTATACACATATTGATTCTAAACAATATTCAATTATATAGTAAGCTGAACTCCAATAGTTGGATTATTATTTCAATTCTAATATAATCTTCATTAGTTATCTAACTGGATGATTTATAGTTTATTTTTAATTACGTTTGATTAGCTACAGTTCCATTGTTTGTTTGTTTTCTTTTAATTAACAAACTGAAGTGTCGTCAACCAGTTTAAATTTTGTCAATTTAACACAAGTCATCATGTTAAATCTGACAGAACCATTTGTAATACATTCAATTTTATTCGGACTACCAGATTAATTAAATAAGAATTCTGATTTTTTTTCTTTCTTCAATGTATTAACTATCTATTACACAGTGAAACTAATTTCAATGATGATGGATTACCCTGATATCGTGAGAAAACCCTACTCAATAAAGCAAACTTTTTCTTCAATTAGAAACTTTTATAACTTTAAAAAAAAGTTTTCTAAGTATTCTCTAGACACTTATCTTTCTGTCAATAAAAATGTATATTTTAAAATTAAACTGTGTTTTTTAAGTGTTTCATATTTGATTGTGTTCCTACGATTTAAGTACAGATTAATAACATGAACTAAAGAACATGAAACAATGTACAATTTATTGATTAATTTAAACACTATCTAATATTGTTATATTCTGAAACAAAAAACAAACACCAACCATAAATAATATCTGAACTTAAGACTCCATCCGCTCGAAAAACTATTTATCTCAAAAACTTTAACCAGAAAAAATTTGTCAATTTTTAAGCGATGTACGCTCCTAGACGAGGTGTAACTGGTGTAAGGAATGGTTTCCATGAAATACTTATTAAAAAATTCACAATATTTAATTATCTGTGTGTAAATGTCTATGCCCCGCATTTTTATGTTTAATGAAATTCACAATCAGTCCTCTTTCATGATATTACCCCGCACGAGTATCAATCATTACTTATCAGTATCTTTTACATAATCTCCACAATGGTATGGGCGGAGGGGGGACCCATGATTTCAACTATGTAAAACTACTAAAATCTCCACAAAACCTACTTCTGATAATGATCGTATGTTCAGTAGTGACTGGCTCCATGAGGTATTTCCTGGAGTTCTAGTGAGAAGCAGTGACCAGTGGAGTTCAACAAGGTCTGTTGTGAGATATCAACTCACTGAAGACAATTGGTGAATGGTTGCTCAACTTTGTGTATTGGTTGAAGTTAGACATTAACACCGTTGGATGTTGGCTCAGTGGTCTGATGGTTAAGCGCTGATGCGCGAAACTGATAAGTCTTGGGTTCGAATCTCGCGAGGTGGGATCGTGGATGCGCACTGCTGAGGAGTCCTACAATAGGGCGAAACGGCCGTCCAGTGCTTCTAGATTTTCCATAGTGGTCTAGCTTCAATTGACTTATGATTTCAACTATGCAAATCTAAAAATTGACAAAACAGATTACTTAAGAATCATGAAACTATTGAGAATCTTACATACCTAATAAATGAAAATTTAATTGTAAAGTGGATCAAATTACAGTTTATCTAGGCGAAGATTGAATAAAAATACAGACAATACTGCTACGGATAACAGCAATAGTAATTGAAGTGGGTGTCATAAAAAATATCGACTTATCATCCCGATGTTGAATTTCCAGGTATCTATTTTTGTATAAAAAATGTAATTCGGATTTTTTTGGTCGATACAGTTTCCGAACAGCTCATTGCATTATCATGCTTTTCTCTGTTCATTATTTTGAGTGATCAAAAAGCCATAGCCATGCTTTTTTATTGACTAATTGTTGAGCTACTTCACTAATTAAGATTGTGGCACCTTTGGTTTTCTAGTTCGTTGATACTTGATTCGGAATGCACCAACGGATATTCCTCTTTATTATCCCAATTTGTACGCTTTCGCACGTACATTGACGTCCATAAATACAGTTGGAGGTACAGAAAGTAGATGACCTGTTAGTTTTTCAGGAATTGATCTCCTACCAGGAGGTCCACTTATCGACTTAGAATACGCAGATGACATAGTCCTGTTTGGTGAAGACGCTGACAAAATGCAGAGTCTTCTGTTAGAACTAAGTAATAATGCCAGGATGTTTGGGATGCGTTTCTCCCCATCTAAATGTAAATTGTTACTCCAGGACTGGCCTGCGTCAACACCTGAACTAAGGATAAGGAGCGAAGTAGTCGAACGCGTCGACAACTTCACTTATCTTGGAAGTCTGATCAGCCCTAATGGGTTGGTGTCTGACGAGATCTCAGCACGGATTCAAAAAGCTCGTTTGGCTTTTGCCAACTTACGTCACCTATGACGAAGACGAGATATCCGTCTATCAATCAAGGGACGAGTATACTGCGCAGCAGTTCTCTCTGTTCTACTTTACGGCTGTGAAACATGACCATTAAGAGTAGAAGATACTCGTAGGTTACTAGTATTTGACCACAGATGCCTTAGAAATATTGCTCGCATCTGCTGGGATAACCGGGTAAGTCATAGTGAGGTTAGACTCAGGGTATTAGGGAATGATGGTAAATCAGTTGATGAGGTGATGAATCTTCATCGATTGAGATGGTTGGGCCACGTGTTACGTTTGCCTGAACACCGATTACCACGACGCGCAATGCTGACTAGCGTTGGAGATGGTTGGAAGAGAGTTAGGGGCGGCCAAACCAAAACATGGCATCAGTGCTTGAAGTCACTAACTTCTAGTGTGAGCCATGTTGGCAGATGCAGACTACCTGGTTGGGGTCAGCGTGACTATCGTAACCAATATTTGGAGATTCTAGGTGACATGGCTCAGAATGGATCACAATGGCGTAGGTGTATACACTCTTTATCTTGCCTTAAACCTTGAGATTTAAATTGCTTCATAACTTTTTTCCTTCCTATACTATATCCTTATATACAACCTTTCTTTATATACTACCACCACTAAATTAATTACTTCTATGAATCCGGTGTCCATCTTGTTGTGCTAACGAGGTATGGCAACCTGGACCGATGCATAAATGTGCCTGGTCCTACGTTATAGCTGACTGACTGACTGACCTGTTAGTTTTTGTATATTTTAGGGAACATGTCGTCTCACATGTCATGGATAGCATTTCAATTGTTTAAGCATTCTTTAGCACAGTATTCATTATATGATTAACGATTCAAACAACTGTGTTATATAGGTTGAATTTATCTTTCTGTTGATAGTGTGTCAGAGTTAAATGGTCAGTACAACTTTAACTACCTCGATTTGAAAAGTTCAAGAGTATAAAGTGGCAATCATATTCCAAGCCAACTTGAAAATTCTGTTGTATATTCTTTTGGAAAACCAAATGTTTAAATCACACTATTTGATTTTCACGATACATTTAATAAAGTCAAGACTATCAACAGCAAGTTCTAACCTACATATTACTGACTAATTGAAGTTCTTGAGATCAACTTATTTTGTTGTTCTTGTTTGCGCATTAAGATCTAGATATTCTGAGCAGCTTGTCCAGAGCCGACCTCACGTTTTTCAACACTTGAGTCAGTAAAATCACACCAGTGATCTAACTTGTTGTATGAAGTTAATTTTTCTCCTTAATTCTGAATACCTTGTTGTGGAGCTCAATTCCAGATTGATAAAATACTCTCTTGATAAATAGATCGACATAACTTAATCTCTGAGTATGAAAGGTTGACACAGTATGCTTAAACATAGATAATTTTTTTTGTATATACCATAGAAAATTATTTTCATATCGTTTACTCTGTGCTAGTGAGAAAACGCCGTTTTAGCTACTAAAATCAGTGCGTGGAGCAAAGTAACTATGAGATTGTGGATCATACTATTTCCTGTTATTTGTAGGTATCTAGTTCTGTTAAGTAATACATCTTTAACAATAGTACATACAATTGTTTGTGAATAATTTCACTGTAGTTGTTTCATTTTCTCAATGAATAACTCAACACTGACAAGAATTTTTTAAAAACTAAACTGTGCACAAAAGCATGTTGTATGTAAAGTAGAATAATTCTCTCTAGCTTGCCTGTGTGTTTATTCATTTGACCCATGACCTTAGTGTTAAGTTGATATTTATGGTAAATGACTGCATGTATGTGTGTATTTCGTATATATATGAAAATAGGTGAGAAACTTCAAGAAAAGTCTTTTTCTCATTGATCAATAGATGTTTTATTGAAATGAATGCACTATTGATCGACCACGCTAATATTGAACTGATATGTTAATTTGGCATGAGAAATATTTACCAAAAATAGTCTATTCACATATATAATTTATCGTGTACATTTTTTTGAAATTTGCAATATCAACAGAAAACAGGTTAGATACTGACTCATATGAATTAAGTGTAAGATAAACTTCTTTAAGAAACGATTAATTAAATTTGTTATTGTGATTGTGACTGCGAATGAATTTTTTTTGGAATCAAGACTTTGTATTAATCTGTGTCAAATATTTATTGTCTTGTGACAGTTTTCTGCGTGTTGCCATCTAAAATCTGCGATGTATGTGTTTCTTTAGTCAGATGTATACCCTCCTACTAATTAGAAAACCAAATAAACTTGGAGCATTATGATTGGTTGTTTGCAGTGCAGTCAACTTGTTAAAAGATTGCTTATTATAAAATAGTGACCTGGAATCAGTCGATATTCTGCGAACCCTAGTCCAAACGATATTTAGACAAGAAATTAAGAAATTGCAAGTTTTTAGCTGATTAGCATGTGACAGTGGTTTATTGTGCACTACTATCGTATTTTAATTTCGTAAATGTATTATTGATTTTGAAATTTCAGCCGATTGGGACTGTTTTTGGGCTAGATCGCAAATTGATAACAGCTGAAGAATATCAATGTACATGTCAATATTCACACACTCTAAAATAAAGTTCTATTAAATAAACCCTAAACATTATAGATAAAATTAAACTAGGATTTACTACAAAAAATCTAATTGGATACAGCTCTTTGTAGCTTCCTCATTTAAATGATTTCTTAATCAATATTAGATCACGATGAATTAATGAATGGGAATTTTTTCAAAAAAGCGATTACAACCTATTGTAATCAAACTGTAAATAACTGTTGAGAGCAATTCACATTAAAAACAGAAATTTTGCTAAACTTAATAGTTCTGGTGTTTTGGTTATGTATTCACGAGTAGTTATTAGGTGTTTTTGATCGATTGCCCTCTAACTGAGCATTACTGACTGAGAGACAGCTTCTATATATTAAGCTTGCTTTCAGAGAAATCGGTTGCAATTTTTTTCTATATCTACTGATTAATAGTTGCTGAACATTTTAACATTTAACTATATTCAATATCGAAAACAGATCATCTTTGACAGTAGAAATCGATTTCATATCCTGTTCAGTGTCTTCATAAAACATATTGGTTCTCTGTTAAGAGTTGATATATTTGATCGCTCTATCTATTTTAAGCACCACTAAATAATGCTAAGGTTTTAAAATAAAATGCTGAAAAACTTCAAACAAGACCACTGAATTAAAACCCAAGACTATTCATTCATTTGATTTCATATAAAAGTACTTCTGATTAATCCTTGAAGAACGAAAGATGGTTATATGACTATGTCGTAAGTTTGGATTACCATCTCTGCATACAAAGAAAGTTTTGACTGAAATTTTAATCTTTTATTTGAGATAATCATATTAATTAGAGATACCATCATCAGCTCTTATTTGGCCATGCAAGTTTGAATTTTCGTCTGCTGAAAATAAACCCTTCATTTGAATATCCGGAAAAAATTAGTCTAATTTATTTCTCTTACTTCAGATGACTTGGAATGAAATGCGAGAAGCTCATTCTTATATCCCACCTGCTCTGTTACGATTTTTATTGGAAGAATATGAGGAAGGATTTGGTGCACAGAATGCAAACAGTTGGAGTATTGATGAAAAAGATGCAGCAGTGGTAGACGAAGATCGTAAGCAGTTTTTGTTTTAATATCTTTGATATAAAAATTTCATTACTTTGCATATGACTTATCTTCACAGTGGTGTTATGTAAGAGCTTTGTTAGCGTCAGACCACTAAAAACTAACAAGCAATTACTTTATCCCTCAATATTCTATTGAACGTTTGATAGTTCCTCCTAATATATCGCAAAATAACAATAGCAATGAACATTACGTTTGTCAGTTTTACCACTCTTGATGGTTGGTCCGCAATTAATCACAACTCATTGTTAATATGGTATGTGTAGTGACAAGATTCAGTGAAATTACAATAAGGTTTTAGTATGAGGGCGTAATTTCCTATCGTTGATACTCCGGAATACATTTGGTGATTTTTTAAATTTTCATCTGTACATCATGAGATTGACATAGTGCTACTTTAAAAATTATCTTGTCAATACTTTTATACTCGTTGAATAAGCTGGTATCTATCTCAGATCAGTAACTTAGCAGATTACACGTTGGCATTTAAGGCAAAAGAAATTAATTTCGAGTCCCGGTATAAACATCGAAATTAGGATCCAGGTGTATCCAGACGACGAAGCTCAGGTGGGATTAAACGAACATCCTGTATGTAACTAGTAAGCACATATGAAACATTTAATGTCAATACTTATAGTCACATAAGATATAAATCCAAAAAAATTTTAAGCTTCTTACTTTACATTGCAAAATCTTCAAACGTCCACGATAAAGAGTTAGAGTGATTTGTACAGAAACAGTTTGATAGGTCTCTCTCTTCATCAACGGCTTAGTTTCATCATATTTTTCTGTTAATGTTTTGTAAATGTATGTTTGTCCTGCTATTAGTAAATATATTCTTACTTAGAATTAGGCTAGTATTATCATTTTCAGAAAAAATGGCAATTCATTACATTAATGGTTCCTAATAGTGTCACCATTAATTTCATGATAAGCAATATATTTTAAAATGACAAAATTTGCAATCATTTTCAATTGATTTCATGGCTAAAAAAGTGGTGACAGATTTTGATTATATCGAGTTCATACGGTATATAAGTTACCTCTAGTTATTACTAAAACAAGAATGTAAGTCGTTTTGAAGATAACTGGTCATTGAAGGTAAAATTGTTTTGAAATCGAAGAAGCTATTGAATTCGATAAAAGTTTACAATATTTGAACTCAAATTGTATAATCCGGAATGAAAATTAATTGATTGTTCTAATGTTTCTTATCAATTATTGATCGGCTTGTTTTGACGTTTAATATACCATATTTTCTATTCAGCTACTGACTTAATCGAAATAGCACTAAAAGGATGGAGATCTAAAGAGCGGTTACTTCCAGGGAAAACACATACTAACCAATCACCTATTTATAAACCTATGGATCCGTATGGTTTGTGTATCCAAAGCGCTATGCAGAACTGTATTATTCAATTAGATGGAAAATTATCTGGTATGTCCACAGGTTTAAGGGATCATTAAATACTTTTTTTCACTTACGATCAGAGTTTTTCGTTATTATTGAAAATATATTTTGTCATAAGAACGGTTGTAAATGTTACTACTGTTGTAATTATGAGCATTTTTCAAAGTGTTAGCAGCAAGACTATAATTTATGAACGAACCGATTAGATTTAGGATAGGGAGCCTTGAATTTTAGCGTGGAATTCATTCATCCGTAAGATCAAATACCATTTCGGCATTACAGCTTATGTCACTTGGTGATGAAAATCCTAAGTTTAATTTATAACTCAAACTTCTAACTCTAAATCTTAATTCAGATTTCTCATAACAATTGATAACCCTCTCTAGAACCTAGTAGGTTAGAAAATTTTCTCAACGTCACCTAAATTTCACCAATAAATTATCCTGTAAATCACTGTTGCTTGTGACGAATGGCTGAAGATCTGAAGTGACATAGTTTCAAACTAACCTGAGTAATTCAGATGCATTCATTCATTTTTCACTTAGAGATCTTGAGTCTCAGTATTATTCCGTATATTTAGTTCGTTTGTTCCACTCCCTAATTTTTAGTCGTGTTCTTCCACATTATTGTTGATACTACCAATATTTCGAATACCCTACAATTTCTTCTGTGGATTTCATCACACTATTCCGATATGTTCTAAGGCAACTTGAAACAATGGAGATACGTTCTAGGTCGCACGTTGGCCGGTTCCGATTGGTTTTTGATGGACTATAAAAAGTTATAAATGTCGTATAAACTTCTCTATGGGTCTGATAATCTCTTTTTACAGCTTTCTAAACAATAGGTGTATTGGTAATTAAATATAATCATGATATCGGATATCCGTGAAACTGAATATTAGCTTATGGTCATCTGTTGGCAGATTATCAACTAAGGACTCATATGTTAAGATAAACCTTCGATTTAAAAGTATGTTAATAAAATGATATTGTAGACGTTAATTGATCTAGAAGTCATTAATTATAAATAAGAATGTATTGGAAGAGTAATTTTAAACTACATATTATCTCTTACTGCTCAGCAACAAGTTAACCTGTACAGAATTACGTAATAATGATATGAAATATAAAAAAAATATGGGGGAGGGTGATAAAAAGGTAACTAATCACAATAATGAGCTTTACATATAATAAGGAACTTCATTACTATGAATTATACTAACTAACTGGAATACATGAGAAAATCCATTTCATTTTAGATGTGGTAAGCCAAAACAGTGCGCTCACGCAAAATGCATGACAACTTTAATTAAACGAACAGGGTTACACCAATTATTAGGGACACTAAAAACAGCAAAATAGATTATTGCGATAAGTTCAGTAATAAATAACGTAGAACCTAACAATAATTTATATCAATTCAGATTACAACTCTTTACATCATTACTATGAGAGAAAAACGAATTATTCAATCAAATTATATCACTGGTTGTAGTAAACCAAACTTTTTAAATATAGTTCAGAAGAAATGGTTGGAATAAGGAATGTAAAGTATGAAAAAACATACTATTTTTAAAATTTAGTGTAAAAGAAAAATTGAATGCATTTACGTTACTGTGTTCGTTTTCAGATCATGACACATGGAATCTCTAAGCATAGTAATATAATACAACTGACTAATACATTGCAGATTTATTTATTCAAATTTGAAGCATATTTTCCCAGTAGAGGTTCAAACGGAGTCAATGGGATGAGAATTTAACCTGTGACTAAATGGTTGAAATACGGATGCTTGATGCTACAGCGCAATTTAAAGATGAACTAACTCATTGAAAACAAGTCTGATATTCTTTGCCTTTTCAAACAGTAATAACATCATTTGTTATGATTGGGTGGAAATAGTGTAATGATTTAGGAGAGAATATCGAAGCACAAGTAATGAAATGGTTTTGTTCTGCTGATATTACTTGACAATACAGTTTTGACTTTCTAGTCTAAAAACCTTTCCGCACTATTCAAGCTGACATCAAATGAAGTCTGAATCCATAATCAAATATTTGTGTTTTCATAAAAAGCCACTTCTTTAAAACTTTGGCATAGACATTATATAAAATCACTTTTTCAAAATACTCATGTACCATAATTAATTTAATATACAACTGGTTAGTTACTATGGTGTTATAAATAGAGAGTAATTATTTGGATACTATCTATGGTAGACCTACAAATATGTGAAAGTTGTCTATTTTCTATGAAGATCTTCAACAGAACAGATTATATTTTGACCTAGTTTAAAACATTCTAGATTTATGTTGCACCCACAATCGCACATTAGTTTGCCTTCGTGGATTACATTGAACATGATCACTTCAAATCAAAATATCCAACATCTCATAACCTACATTTTCAATTAAGATCTCCTAGTTAAAATTCTAAATTACAGATTTTGATACCATATTAGTTTGGTGTCCTGTTTTATTATACTAAAAATTTCAATTGAATATGATTACTTATTGCTTTTCTTTTCTCAGATTCACTTCCTTTTTTTATATTTTATTTCACTGAAAAATTAGTAAATTTACTTTATCCATCAATGTGTGTAATAATAAAAAATAATTATTCATTTTTTTAATGACTTAGCTATTCAATCACCTCTGATTTATTTCCGATGGCAAGAGTTAATGCGTGAATTTCCTCCACCGAGAGTTATGCCACAGATTCATATAAATCATAATCATACCTTTAATCGTTCAACTATACGAAATAAATTGGCAGTTGCAAATCGTAAACGATTACCAATACGATCTACCAATGGTAGAATGAGTACATCACCTTCAGTGATGAATCAAAATAGTACTCTTATAGAAAATTCCGAATTCTCACCTTTACCAAATAAAACACAAACAAGTCAATTTGATAATTCAGTAAAATCAATTGATCAAACTTCTAAATTTTTCAATGATATGAAACCGAAACCATCGAGTGGTGAACCAGTATGGTGTGGCAATCATGTAAATTTAATATTTTTAAAGTATTTTGTATTAGATTTGTTTATATTAAATGGTGGTATATCTAGGTAGTAATTTAACTTAAATTTGAACGTTTAACTAAATACATTAAGTAATACTATTTTTCTTACACAATGACTAATAACAGTCAAGTAATTTCACTAGGCTTAATATTATCATTTGTTTAACATACAAAAAAGAATTTGACAAAATATCAAGTCTCGCCACTTTTAGTTAGTTAGTAAGTTATTAAGCATTACCTCATTCTAAAATGAATTTTTTTAAAGGTGTTCTAAGTAATTAAATCTAACTAAGTTAAGTCTCTCCTTTTATTGAACACCCCAGGAAATTATAGTTGAATAAGTCAATAATCTCAGAAATGGTTGGTTCAGAAGAGGAAGGGTCAAAAACTATTTTTAAAACCATTACCATTTGTGGAAATGTTATATAATCTCACTTTATAATTGTCATTTATTTTATTCTCCATAATACATTTCGCATAATCTCTATCTCTTAGAATTATTCATACTGAAACATTTATTGGGATAAACCACTGAATGTTGATTATACGGTCAGTTAAATCATAAGTATTCACTAACTTATAAAGATTAATCATTCTGTGACAAAAAAGAAAGCTATTTTCACTAGGTCACGAAATCTCGAGGATTCTCTTTTTTCATTAAAATTGGAGAAATATACCATTTCCATTAAAGAAAAACTATTCAATATTCATTATAAGCAAAGATGGATAATGCCTAGCAGTGGAATCCAGGACGTGCATTTCGTCCTAGTTGGGACTCGTCAGCTGGATGTACCTGCATCTCAGAGTTGATGTTCACTCTTGGACTCGAACCCAGTACCTTTCGCTTCAAACGCCATCGCGTTTTCCACTCAGCTACTGAGTCCTGATAGCCACTTGCTTGTGCAATGAGGTGAAGTTTAAATTCACTTGTTATTGTTTGTTTGAATCTTCCCATTGATGTTTAGGACTGCAACTGATCAGTCTCCATCTTTGCTTATAATGCTTGTGAATTAAGGCTATATCGAGGCAATACGCACAGTTTGCACATATGTTTAGTAAGAGACTAACCAGTTGCAATCCTAAACATCAATGGGAAGATACAAACAAACGATACTAAGTGAATTTATTCAATATTCAGCTTATTTTAAAAGCTTCAAGTCCGATTTTCCTGTTAAAACATTTTAAATTCTATTATTTTCTAATAGAAGGGAAATAGGCGTTATGATTTAAAGTTGATTTTCATCACAGACTAACATCAGTTTATTTATTTTTATTTAATAATATATTTATTTGAACACATAAACATTGATACATGGGGGCACCAAATACATATGCGCCACAGAATAACGATGAGGCCAGTAGCAGTTATTATTGATTTATGTGAGGGCTGTGATAATTTCCGGGTGCCCAGATTGAAGTTTCTATAGAGGACCACACTCAGAGCCTTTGACCTAAAAGT
The DNA here is from genome assembly GCF_000237925.1 of Schistosoma mansoni. Classification (NCBI taxonomy): domain Eukaryota; kingdom Metazoa; phylum Platyhelminthes; class Trematoda; order Strigeidida; family Schistosomatidae; genus Schistosoma; species Schistosoma mansoni. Next base: position 42,193,902 of record NC_031502.1, read on the forward strand.
CTGATCCACAAGGCAATGGAGCAACGTAAGGAGATGCAGTCCCATGGTAGACGGTTCATACGCCTTTTGTCCCCTCAGAGTCCTGGATCCCATGTGCATCATTGATTTGGAATCAGGGTTTTGCAACTCCGCTAGGTAGATCCTCCATATCTACTAACTCGGTCAAAGCACTGGACATTGCTTTTCGTCCTCTCAATTTCCTAAACATCACCACCGCCTCGAAAAGGCAGTGAGTAGGACTTTCCTGACAGTGTCTGTATATGCATGGCAATGTGAGAGCATCATTAACCTGAATTCATCGCTAAACCAATGATCGAACTCAGTATTTTCTGTTGAACCGCTGGATTAGGGTCATGTGTGAACACTGACCAGAAGTTCTAGACTTGGAAAAAACACTCGCCTAATGTCTCACGATTTTAAATGATCCTCCAGTGGATATCATTTTCTGATAAAAATTAACTTCACACGTATATATTCCTTTAAAGTTTGTGATAAATTTTTTTATATCTTATTATAAAACTATTACAATATTGCAATCATTATGATAATATAGTTTTATAAACTAATGAACTAGGCTTCCCGAAATTTTTAGTCTTCAGGAATGAACAATCCACAAGATACCAGTATGGATAGTAAGCAAAAAGCATTATACTATCTCAAAGGATTGGCTGCTTCAATTGGTGGGATAGATTTGATTGATAATGCTAATGGAGATCATGATTTTTTACCATCTGAGTCGAAATATTCGAATAATCCTCAAATGGGAAGTAAAGTTAATTACTATCCACAAGAAAATGTTTACCACAGTCAAGTTTTTAATCGAAAAGTTATCAGCCCCCATTGGCCAAATCAAATGTTAGAGACTAACAGGACAGAAATTCCAGTATCTCCTTGGTATCATGACCCTCGACTTCAAGTTCCAAATGGATTATCACAAAGTCTAGGCGATTTTAATAATGGTTTCAGACCCCCCTCAAATGCGCCTTCACTGAGTCGTCTAAACATAGATCAATTAAATGAAACAGCTAATGATTGGAAACAATATCGAATGTCATTACTGGGTCAAGGATTAGACAAAATTAGGACTTCAAAAGCAGGATCTAGATCAGTTACTCCAAGATTGATATCCAATCGTAATGTGAGCAGTAGCATGTCAAATTTGACAATAAATCAGTTTAAAGTTCCAGATATGATTATTCAAGAAGCAGCAGATAATATTTCAGAAGTAGTTAGCGAATTAGATCGAGGCAGAGATACAGATTCTGATGCTATGAGTTCCGTTAATTTATTGGATATAAATCCAGAACGAGCACTAAGTGATGTATTAACACGTAGTGGTTTGGGAAATTCAGTTTCTAATGTAACACTTTATAAAGAACCAAACTCTGGTTTCGGTTTAGTATTAGTTGACGGTGAGGTGAGTCATTTTTTGATGTAAACAATAGACTTCACGATAAATTGTTTTTATCTTAAGTATTGTTGAGAACTATAAATTACATTTAAAATGAACTCAAAATGAAATAATACACACTGAATATATATATATACGCATAAATAACGCTCCATTATAAGCCTATGATAACAGTTTTTAAGTTCTACGAAGATCAATATCCTTCAGTAAGCGGATGACGTGAATTTGCACATTACTCGTAAACAATGCTTGTTTACACTCCATAATTGAAACTTTGTTACTAGAGTTTACTATTTATCTGTTCTTTTATCTCATGTTTCCAGAATAAATTGTTTCATCATTAGATAAGGGGCTTTGCAAAATCACTTCAAACACCAAAGGTCATACTACTGAGTAATTTGTACCTTTTACCTTGTGCTATAGCTATATAATTTATATTAAGCCACTAAATAGACACTACAAATGGAATATACATTATAACATTTATTATGCTCCTATCATTACTTAACAGTTTCGAAAACACAAACATTACACATCGAAACATTATGTTTTGCAGTAAGCTTAAAAACGGGCCTCACTAGTTATCGTTAATATTTTTTGTTAATTAGTCGAATCTTCATCAAGCTTCATATACTAGAGGATTGCCCAATAGTAATAAATTTGGGTGCTAAACATCTTTGAAATATGGCTACTAAGTAAAGTGACTCACCACCGTAGTCATACGAAATTAATTTTGAGTTATTGGAGTCAGTCAATGAAGTATATTTAGGTTAAAATTTATACTTGGAATATGTAATAAACAATCTGTTAAACATCTTACGAAATCCGATTTATATGGGATAATTGAACAAAATAAAGTTTTTAAGCTTACTGTCTTCAGCTATTCAATGTCAAAACGAAACTGTCATAAATTTCAAACATTTTATTGTGATGATAATCAACCTTCGAGTAATTTAAAAAATTTTCTTGTTTATAATAACTGATTTATTTCAATCTGTTAAATAGCGTACTAGCCTTGATCAACCAGGTATATTCGTCAAGTCTGTTGCTCCTAACAGTGTGGCTGAAATGAATGGAACATTTAGACTAGGAGATCGTATTTTAGCAATAAATGGACGTGACCTAACAAGCATGACGTATAAAGAGTGAGCTTTTAACTGATATTTTTGTTTTGAATAACATTATCTCTCTTCCCCATTCTAGGCGCAAGTTATTCATTCAATCAAAAAATCTTATATAGTATAACTGAAAGATAATGTCTTTCACTTTCGATTTTAAAATGTAGGCTTAAAAAATAAGATTCTAGATCATTTTAATCATGAAATTGGCACATCTTTCTGTAAATAAACATAACTTATCGTTCCACCACTTAATAACTTTGTGTCACAAAGCAATACTATACAGAGTTCACCTATGAGCTTCAGCTCATCTGTATACTTCGTATTAATACTAAATAAGTGTATATCTTTAGACTAATATCTTATAGACTAAATATATTTTGTTTCTTATCGTAATCAAATTATTATACTTAAACGACAGTTAGAAAACTTCACTAAACTATAAACTTGATGTTGTGATAATACTAGAATAATTATCATCAAAGACTTTATTGAAAGTAAATGACACCATACTGTTATAACTATGAAATGAGAGAAGAAGGCCATATCCAATTTGCTATGATTTTATGTCCGGCTTTTATCACGTCAGTTATCCGTCAATCGGAATACGACTTGTCTAATCTAAACACTGTGCTAAATCAATGACGTTCAACGGGTGTGAGCAGTCTAGCGCCCTTATTTGTCTCTTGTCGGCCTAGCCCTTCCAATCGAGTCCAGAACACCAATTACAGCCTCTGTTTTGCAAATCATTTATTTCAAGCATACTCGGTTTATATACCAGACAGACAGACTGCATCACATACTGAATCATAATATTCGTATAAGATCAAGCCAAATGTGGCTGTGAACGTGGGATACAATAATCAATAAACAGTATAATTTAGGGACAGTAAATCCTACAATAATAATCTATAGGTCAAAATGAAGCTTATAGTAAGATGAATATAGACACACATAATTCAATCACTGAAAAGTTATACAATAGGAGTACATATACAGAAAAATAGCCATTTAATAGTTACTGGAAGTTACCCGTATTTATGTCTTCACTAGGATATAACTATAACCATGTCTCTGTTATATTTATTGGTGAGAATATTTTATTGCAGATGATTAATACTGGAAAAACCTTAGAAAAAGTCATTACATTCAGATGCATTCTATTATTGATATGATTGTTTGATTTTCTTCGTAAAATCAACTTATCATTAGAATGAACTGAATTTTTATTTTTGAATTGTTAGTTTTATGTTGTCATTGTATTCAAACAAAAAGTGAGATTATAACAAACATCGATTGTGAAGAAAAAAAATGAAAATTATCCTCTAGACTATTCTTGATGAAATTATTAACCATCTGATTGCATCATATTCAGTCAGTAATCTCTCATAAGAGAATTCTGATTCAGATGTATTCAGATAGAAATCTGTATTGTTTATATTCAGAAAGAAATTTTCGACAAGGTTTAGGTATGGAATACATTGAATAATCAATTGGCTGCTTGTTTCTTTTAACGTTTGTGAAATTTATAGCATCTTATTTATGATTAAATGGGTTAGCCAGAAAACATTAATCAAATAGAAATATCTAGACATGAGCATGCATTTTTGTTTAGTTTTTAGCGTTACTGATTTATTAAAGCTTTTTTTCACTAACATTTATTTATCTCTAGTGCTCTAGCTCTGCTACGACAATGTGTCAATCAAACAACTTTCACTGTTCTTCGTTGTAATCTGCCTGACCCACAAGCTTTGTTGAAACGTAAAGAGATATGAACAGGACACGTATCTCAACGAAAGCGACGGATTCAGATTTTCCTTTAAACGATATATATATATATATATATATATATATATACAACTTCTTAGAATTCATTTGGATTTCATTACAGATTCTAGTACTCAGTATTATTTTACATGTTTATTTCAATTTTAACTACCGGATAAATTCACAAAATATGAGACATAGGAAAATCAAAATGAGAGCATCATCTATACATTTCTTTTTTTTTTTTTATAAAATGTGTTGAACCATTCTTTTTTTTTCAAAGACAACTAAACACGCCACAACTTCCTTCAATGTCTATCTGAACAAAGTATATCATAAAGAAATAATTTTACTTTATTATTGTTTGAAATTGAGGTTGACGAAAGTAATCCAGCTTGACAGCGTCTTCTTATTGACTAATCTTTTCCTTCATATAGTCTTTTCCCCGTATAAATCATTTTAACATATGAAAGCTTTTCTTTTTTTAATTTAAAGAATATTTAACTTTACACATGGAAGGTCTTCAGATCTTTACGCTTCCTAATCTTCATATTCTAACTATTTTACGAAACTCAAATGGCTAAAGTTAACTGACGAATAAATGATCATGTTGAAGAAAATAAGCGAATCTATATACATTCATACATATAATCAACAAGTTTATCTATACATATCATTAATGTATGTTTGATTGTTTTTTTTGTTTAACTTAACCTCATTTCAGATAATCGACTTCTTTTTTTTTAAAGGAATAATTTTGTAGGTATATTTTGATCAGTTTACAAATTTGTTTTATATTTTTACATCTTTATATATTACTTAAATATTTTTATTATTACATATTTCAAATAAATTAAAAATAAAGAGTTCTATCAACAAACATTAAAGACAAAGTTGTAAGTCCCCATACTTATTTCATTAATGATAACTGACTACATATATGGTATTCTGTTAAGTTATGGACGGAAACCAATATGACCGAATAAAGTTCGTTAAAAGATTGCTTTATATATATAGGGAAAGAACTCTTTGCTGACATGTGTCCACCCCCCAGATCTTTTAAATATCGTGGTTAATAGTCCCATGTAACACGGTTACTTGTGATACTTTATCAGTCATAGATTAGGAGATAACACATTAAAATTATTACTATGAAACTCTCATACTTTATTAGTTGTCATCAATTTACACCCTACGTAATATATATATATATATATATAGTATCTAGAGATCGTACTTCTAGGGGTCAGTCCTATAGTACGTATCACCAGGACGCCAAACAAACTTGACCCTGGCCAACCAACCGCGATGATGATCAGTGCGGCCTGCCCCCAAATGCCCTGGTATGGCCGAGAGTGGGGAGAGCCCACTCTCCCTCTCGAAATGCTCTCACATGGCCACGCGAATATATAGCCTCTGCCAGGGAAGTCTTACTCACTGCCTTCTCGTGGCGGGAGTGTTGTTTACGAAAGTGAGAGGACGAAGAGCGAATGTCCGGCGCTTTAACCAGGTTGGTGGACATGGAGGGTCCACCTAGGGGAGTTGGAAAACCCTGATTCCAAACCAATGGTGCACATGGGCTCCAGTATCCTGATGGAACGAATGGCGAATGAACCTGCTGCTGGTCAACGGCTACCATGGGACTGCATCTCCTCACGATGCTCCACTGCCTTGTGGATCAGACCTTTCGTTCAAAGGCTCCGGGTGTGGCCCCCTAAGAAAACCACCTGCTTCAGTTCGGGCACCTGGGCAGTATCACAGCCCTCAAGCAAATCGGATGAGATTTGTATGGCGCATATGTATCTGGTGCTTCCTTGTACCAATATTTATGTGTTTAAATGAATAAATAAATAATCTAGATATATGCAGTTTACTGAGTTTATGGATGTGTTTGATGAATGTAATTTCCATGAATTCAATTAGAGGTGCTCTTGAGAAGTGTAAATCCTTCCAGACCTCAACAAAAATCATGTAGGGTCCTTGTCTTTCTGTTTCAACATTTCCTTCCCAGTTTAAACAAATTGAATATCCTAAATAATACTGCTTACAATCTTATTAATCTTCACTCCACTATAAGTAGGATATGGGCAAACTCGTATTCGTACATTCCGTTGTTTCCGGAATATCTTAAGTAACTAATTTAAAATGATTCCGTGTGATATCACTGACAGTTTATTAGTAGCTTGTTCTATATGCTTCTATTGCTCCATTTTACCTATAAAATATTTCATATCACGGAATACTGCTTTGCGAATCTCTTCTTGCATGAGTCTGTTGGATTTTTACACATCCTTCAAATTATTCGAAACTCTTTTTACGATAACTGTTTGCATGACAGCGAAATTGTGGTGTTGGGTAGAAAATTAATTTTAGAACATAACAAATATTTCGTGTTTAGATTCGTTTGGTGGCGTTAACAATAATAGCAATATCTTCCACCAGGTTAATGTTACAAAGCATACAGAAGATGCTCTAATTTTATGCCGAGCTGTACAAAAACAACCTAGATAATCTTAGAGACACTTTCACTGTTGGACAAATTCATTGAGGTCAAGTGTAGCCATGTCGAATACTTCAATAACCACAAATCAGCATTATATCCATTATCACATTTGATAAGGCTTTGCATTCACTATTTAAATATACAGAGGAAGCTTTGCGTAACCGGTTTGATTTGTAGACTGTATTCTCAAAAACTGACATCAGTTGATGTACTATTAAGATCAGTGATCCCTAAACATTCATATATCTCTAGATCGAACTCCTTCGTAATGCTCATATATGACGCGGACTGAGGTTAAAACGTGATGACAGACGTTTACTATTGCAAGCAGGAATGGGTTTCTTATTTCACCTCTTCTATTTTGTACAAAAGCTTATCATATAAACATTTATATTGCGGCAGGTACGAACATTAAATTAAGAAGTGTTTAAGTCCACTTGTTGAACAATTTTTTCTAAATCATACCCTTTCCTATTTTCAAAAGATGCATTCTGAAACTTATTCTCTACCTGTTAGTAAAAGTTTATGAATTTTAGTGTCACAATCTTTAACTGGGTGATCAACGCTTTTGCTGACTGCATCACGTTTACAGAACTGAACAAATAGCACTCACAACGAATGAGTGAGTGCCTGATTAGATCCCTACAGGCCTAAATACTATCAGAGTTTAAACACGTGACACTGCTGTATACATTAATTCATTAGTCTTAAATTTTGAGCTAAGTACCATGAAGCCTCATCCATGAGTTCTTTTGTTTTTCGTTACTTATTGATGGTCCACTAAGTAACCTTGATTATCATCTATTGAAATATGCACCAACTATTTGCGCTGCTTTACAATGAACGTTGAAACTTCAGCCATCTTCGAAATTGTTTACACCACTTAATTAAGATCCCGTCAGTAAAATACCTTTCTCCATTTCCTCTCGCCTCAGGAAACATGCTATTCTCTTTGTAGATCACTATACTAGATGATCTGTGTCGCATGATTGGGGGCCTACTAGAGTTAAATGGGAATTGTGTGATCAACCAGCTAACGTTGAAGTCACACGTCGCAGTTAGTACTAAAAGCGAATTACTCTTTCATCGTATCTAGAAACGATGGCTGCTATGATGATTATAAAACGCAAATAAAGTTATCGCGGAAACATGCTAGTGAAAAATAGGTACAAGGGAAAAAGTGTGACCAACACTGTATGATCCAGGGCCCCCGAATGCCCTGGTACTGCCGAGGGTAGGAAGATTAAGCTTTCTCTCCCTAGCAAAGATCTCACGTGACCACATGTATACAGACACTCAGGAACATCCTACTCACTGCCTTCTGGAGGCGGTGCTGATGGTAAGGAAATTGAGAGGACAAAGAGCGATGTCCAGTGCTTTGGAGGATCCATGTAGGGGAGTTAGAAAACCGTGACTCCAAACCAATGATGCACATGGGATCCAGGATTCTGAGGGAACAAAATGCGTATGAATCTATTGTCGGTCATCGGCTGCCATGAGGATGTATCGCTTAAAGTTGGCTACTGCATTGTGGATCAGACCCTTTGGTCAAAGGCTCTGAGTGTGGCTCCTTATGAAAACCACCTACTTCGGTCTGTGCATTCGGAAAATAAACCAGCCCACACATAAATCAAGTGGCTTGTGTGGCTCGTATGTATTCGGCATCTCTTATTACCAGTAATTATGTTTTCAAATGAACAGATAAATAAGTGGTCCAGTCCATGACTTGCAATTATCTGATGAACAGTTGTTTACCTTCACCTTAATGAGCATCGATGGACTGGTTGACATTCAGTGACCTCACTGCCAGATGATTTGGCTAGCGCCCATGGACGTTTCAATTACTCTACACCTTGAAATGAAATAAGACGAGAAATAAAACCAATTAGTTCTAAGATATTAATCCTACTCAAATTGCTTCTGAAGGTTAAAATTGCATTCTTTGAACTAACTAAATTTAGAAAGACATAGGGCGGTTATGTTTCGTAGAGTCCACCCAAGCTCATTTGCAGCAGACCTAGAGCTGAGTACCTTGCATGTCATTATTGAGCAACTCATTTTACTGATGTTTGATACCTGAGGATCCAGCAAGATTAAAAACAAAAGTTGTTATCTGAGGAAATGACAAACACTGTAGTAATCGTTTCAATGTGATATTAAACAATCAATTAATAAATCCACCGGAGCAAAGTTTTTGGACCAAAATTCCTTGTTTGCAATACTCAAGTTTTCAAGGTCACAGCAACTGCGACGATTTGAAACGCAAAGAATTCATTGTAATTTTACATATTTGGTTTTTCTACTATAATAACTAAGTTTTCATGACTTTTCCCTAGACGTTTGTCTAGTTAACTTAAATATTAAGGCCTGTACATCTCAAAATTTTTCCCGGTTAGTAATACAGGTTTTCTTCACTGATATGCGTGAGTATACTCCTGTATATATATATATATATGTATATATATATATATATATATACATATATACATATAACGGCAGTGAAATTGTCTTGTTGTTGGTTGAGCGCACTTTTTACTCTGTATTTTTAGGGGTCTTGTGTAACCAATTATATTCATGATGGTTAATGAGGCTTATAAGTCTTGAAAGGTCTATAGATCTTGACGCCTACCAAATCACACTAATAGTTCTTACTAAGTGTTCCTTTCATTTTGCTATGAGCCATGGCAAATCACTTCGGTTTTGGTATCTCGTTACTGGTCGTCTGATGATAGTTTCAAGGGTACACAATAAGTCTAGGGTACTTTTGATTTACCGTGCTACCTAAATCTATGTAAGTGAACTGGTTGGAACATCAAAATTTCTAACAGCGCCATTTTTCACATGCTTCACTGTACTGTTTTATCAATTAAGCATTTTTAAATATTAAACTTTTCTTCGTGTATACACCACGTCACTGATATGCACCAGTGTAATAAAATAAAAAGTCTCTCAAAACTACTCATAACAGCATTTCAATCCTGCTTTAAGCCGTGAAACTTTTCGGTCAATTGACTTTATGTGACAGAACTCAATTTTACTCATGGATGTATTTAGTGTTAAGTTATGCACAACAGTCGAGTGTTTTTGACTTGGTCAAACTTGTTTTTGTGTTACCTATAATGTTTCGCCTTATATGTCATGCACTTGTTGGGATTCCCAAAAAATGCACTTTTTGACTAATATGTGTGGAGAACTCGGCCTGAATGTTTCTGTTCAACTAATCTGATCAAGAAATTTATGAGGCAAGACAATCTCTGTTTTTTGGATTATGGAAACAGCTTAAATAAAAATTTCACCAAGCTTGTTTTCCAAACCGAAGTTTAAAAAGCTTGAAAAAATTCGTTGCAAAGTCTAATTTATTACATTGCCTCGATTATTTTTACAACCTTGAGCGAAGATGTTACTCTCTCGGTCGCCTGTACTTTTGAGGAACACTCCTTATTGAAGAGCGTGAAAAGAAAACTGAATTAGCAGTGATCTCGGTGTAGGACTTTGACCTCAGAGCTCAGAAAACAGCTGCTGTAGATCGGTTACGCACTGCTTATTTGTTACCAGTTGTAGATCTTTTGGCTTCACAATTTTAAACTCTATCACCAGCAGCGAAAGTCTACGAGCAAGATATTTTATTTCTAGGGTTGATCTTTTGCAAAGCCCTCATTCTATCGACAGAGGACAGGATCGCTGGGAAGAAATGCCTTACCTCGATTTAACCCCTATACAGCTAGCAAAGCTTTACTCTCGGACCTTTAGTTTACCACTCTTAGATCAACCGATCGCTGACCAGCATGCTTGAAATGATGGATTTTGAAAAAGTCGGTGTTCCAGCTAATGTAGCTCAAGTGGTTCATCACGATATTCAAATCAGATCACTACGCCAAGGTATCAGCTACTTTCGGGGTTCGTTACTTCCAGAAAAGTATGGTTGAGGATTGCTGTTAAAGCTATAGCATTAGATTACCTTAGTAATTTTTTTATCTAGTTCTTCAGTGATTTCTAATCTTTCCACCACATAAGTGTCAGTGAAAATCCCTTCACGATACAGCTACAGAGTAATTAGCCCGAAATATTCTCCAAAGTCATCAGTTTCCCATTCATTCAGTGCTTAGTTCATTCCGGTGAATACTTAGTGCAGGTGATTCATTATTATTCCAGTCTTCATGTAAAGCTGTGGCTCAGTAGCCAGGATGTTAGACTTTAGGATGCTGATTTAAAGGTTTAAACTCTACTACACCTTTGGTTTGACTAGGCGGATAGTGTCACCAGCCCTCACGCTTGTAGTGTGAATCAAAGCCAAGCACACGAATCTGTACCTGTTAAATCCGTTATTAAGAAGCAAAGGAAATGTCCATCTTTATTTACATTATAAAAATCAGATAATTAAGCTTAATTACAAGATAATAACAATACTGAGTTAAATTAGTGTTTATGAAAAATTAGCTTATGAGTTGGTTCCAGGTCATACTCAACAACGTTGATAATGCTGTTTACTTTGTAAATTTTACGATGAATCTACATCTGTTTCATAATTATTGTTACTATCAATTCTTGGGGAATCAAAAGTTCGGTAAAGTTTAAATCGAATAGTTGTGTTTAGTGTTTATTCGGACAAAATGCACACTTTTTATGTGTATAGGGATGCAAATAGGGTGTAGTTCTTGACTCTGAAAACATGCAAATGTACAGAAATGTTTCCCAATCTAACTAGTGTTTTGTAAGTCCAAAAAAATGGCCGACTTATTAGGCTTGTCAACGATTTTATACGGACTTTATATGTTAAGTTAAATTGTAGAGAAATAAATTATTTGGCATTTCCGGTACCTTATTAACTGACATTTTTGTATATGAGAAACCATTAAGTGTCATTTATTTGTAGCCGGTTTACACACCTTTAATTTTGTAATACAGCAAAAATATAAAGTACTTTAAGGACGAAAGCAAGAGTATCAGGTTGTTCGTCGAATGGCAGATTATATCGCTCAGTGTTATCATTGTTGATAACTATTTAGTTTTTGTATTACTATTTTCTGATTGATTCAGATTATTTGTATCATATTTATTTGAAATTTCCAGATTAATCCAGTCTTGTAACTTATTCAGATTCTACATAAGTTATACTCCTTTTCTGTTTTATTTTTCAGATAATTTTTGGAATTTTTCCGTATTATACACTAGTTTACTTGAATTATACTTATTATTCTGGTAAATGACATCTTGAATGAATTCAGTGAACGATTCAAATAAAATTTACCATGAACGTCAATCTAAAATGTTTTGTGCATTGCATGCACTGAATAATGTATTTCAAGATAAAATATTTTCAAAACATTGCTTAGATAAAATAGCTGATAATCTTAATAGCAGTTCATTTATTAATCCACATAGAAATGTATTTGGACTGGGGAATTATGATGCAAATGTGCTAGTTATTGCTCTTCAACAATGTGGATATGATATTGTTTGGTGCGATAAACGCAAAACAATAGCTGCGCATAATCTAAATTTTGATAATATTTTTGGATATATACTGAACACATTTTCTAATCGTCGTATTTTTAATTTAACATTGCCATATTCAGGAAGTCATTGGATTGGTTTACGAAAATTAGAGCATGATGATAAATATTCATATTTTAATTTAGATTCTAAATTATGCAAACCGGTTGTAGTTGCATCAACGGATGATGAATTTGTTAATTATTTAGAAGGACGTCTTAGAGAGTATCCAGAGACTCAACTTTTATTTGTCGTATCCAATGAAGTGCTTCGACAACGATCTTGGACGCATAATAAACAATAATCACAGTTAAGGACGATCTAATTTTTTGTACGTTCACAGTGATATTTTTTGATCAATAAAATACACTTGCTTAAAACGTCATTTGTTTCTTATTTGTCGTATTTATAACAATTAACAGCTATGGACGTAAACCATCTGTTTGATTAATGTTAGATTTGAAACATTAACGCCAATCAACATTTGACGCTTATCCTGAACTTATGATCATCCATTCAAAAAATCAGGCTGTTTTTAGAGTGAGGCCTTGATTTGTCGAATTAATTTATACCTTTTTTTTTAATTTCTACAACAAAATTCTGTTTATTAACTTACATTTTCCAAGACTCTTTGTGGATCAAACCTACTGGTGATTGAAATAATTTAAGATGGATACCCTTTGAATCATTGAAAAAGAAAGAGAATTTCTACACGAAATCACTAACTCAAGCTGTGTAGTCGTATCTACAGCGATTCAGCAGATATAAATGTCTATTAAAAAAACAAAATGATGAGTTTAGTGTCCAAAACCTTCACGCATCACAAGCTGGTTGTGCGACGATCTAGAAGTTAAAGGCAAGCAATAATAAGCAGACGAAGGTAGGAGAACTAAGTGTTCACTTTACAAATATAAATGAATGCCATCATCAAATAGTTAGCTAAAATTATATGACCAGTCAGAAATCAACTCAATAGATACATCACTTCTGATTCGCTTGATTATGTTGATTCAATGTCAAGTGTCAACGTAACCTTAAAGTAGATGACATCACTAGATATTGCAGCTATTTTTACAAATGTACCTCAAACGGAAACAACCTGCCTACTATGTCATGATATTGAATACAATAAATTCGATATTGGTGTTCCAATACACTATTTCAAGAAACTACTCCGATGCACTCCCAACGTCCAATTTCAATTTAACAATAATTCCTATAAACTAACGGCGTAGCGATGGCGTTACCACTCGGTTCACTTCTAGCTGACTATATATATAATTCCACTACGGTTACTTGGAGGAGAATAAAAATAATTTTTTGATACTTTTACTCAATAAAAAAATATTTTTTTTTTCTCATCTAGTTTTATTCATTTTCATGTGTATCTTTTTGTTTTCCGATTAGTTTTTTGTTTTCTTTCTTATCATGTTAATCTCATCGTCTAAATTCGCCAAATGAAAATGTCAATTTTACTAACTAGTATACACGCACCCTAAAATCATTGATTTTCATAATCATATTTACTTATTTATTCTCTATATTGCTAACATTATCATTTTTCAGTAAATAAATAGGTATTAACTCAAATATTTTCTAGATCATTGAAAACAAAACGAAAAAAGAAAGAAAGATTTCTACCAGTTTAAACAAGTTACCTACTGATATATAGTAAGGTAACATGTATGATTATACTCTAAATAATAATAAATGAAATTATGAGAAAAAAAAATAGGATAATACTCCATTTTTATTCAGAAATTGATTGGTGAATCAGTCATATGAAGAGTTTATTTTAATAATAACCTTTTTTTATTATTTTTGGATAATGTACAGAGTCAGTTAAACATGCAAATGAGAAAAGATTGTTTCGATAAAGACTTTAATATGGTTTACTTTTTAGGATATAAACAAGACAAAACTACCCTTAATAAAACAAATAACTAGGTATAACAGAACAAAATGTTTTTGAACTAAAGATAAGTATATAAGCCTTGTAGGAATAGATTGATCAAAGGTAAATATTGTAGAGTTCTGTCATTAAAAATATTGAATTAAATTATGGTGTATTTTAAAAATATTCAGTTAATTGATTCTAAATTTGAGTATAGGTTACATAATGAATTAATTTCAAGTGAAAGACTATTAGAAATGCATGTGGTAGTAGACAAATATTTCGTTCCTTAACGATATGCACTTCATATTTTTAAATGCTTTGATGAGCACATTATCTTTATATCACTCAGTTAGAATCCATCAAAATACATATATTTCAAATTTTGAAGCTCATTGTTAAGAGTGTATAAACTAATTATCAACTGATAATGATCATAAACATAATTGTTCAGTTTCTCTACACAATTTCGACAACTATTCAGTCATTATACAGATCAGCACTTCTTTATTTTTGGAAGTATACAAATCAGTACTTAACTGTCTGTTATTGTAACTATAAGTTAATCCTTTTTCAAGAGAGAAAGATTGTTTTTGATCATTTAGTTAAGAAATAGTTCTTTTAGTAGTCATTGTAATCACCTTATTTGATAAAATCAGGAGTTAAAACAAAAATAACTAAGGATGACAGTCTAATACATCTGTTCCAGACAATGGTGGATGTGTCGCTTAATTTCGTGGATCGGTTGAAGTTAGACATTAACACTGTTGGATGCCTGCTCAGTGGTCTAGTGGTTAAGTGATCGCGCGAGGCTGATAGGTCCTGGGTTCGAGTCTCGCGAGGCGGGATCGTGGATGCGCACCGCTGAGGAGTCCCACAATAAGACGAAACGGCCGTCCAGTGCTTCCAGGTTTTCCATGATGGTCTAGCTTCAATCGACTCATGATTTCAACTATAAAATAATAATTTAAGCATCTGCCATATATTTCATTCATATTATCCTTAAGCAGAATAAAATGAATTTATCAAATTTTGTTAAGTTTGCTTCATTTGCTGCTTAGAATGTGTAATTTTTCTAACTCAAAATTCTAAATAAACTTGTTTATAGGTAAACACTCTTCAGATAGCTTGCTTCGTTTAGCAGCGTCTGGTCGTCTTTCCTTAAACTATGGGACCAAAATGTACAACATAGCAATAAAGAAATATAGTACAATGAAAATTTCGGTTCCTTGCGAAACTTCGTCATTCCTTTCCAGCCGTCCTGGAAAAGAGGAAAAATAAAACGTGTGAGTGCATGTCGAAAATACACTCGTACTTGCGTAAGGACACAAGATGAGCGGGGGAAAAAATGAATAAACTAATACACTTACAAACAGCGTAAAAGCGATCGGAAAAAAACTGGTTTATATATATATATATATATATATATACGCTCAAAAAAAAAATAAAATGTTTAGTTTTTTTTGGTTTTTTTTTATATAAATAAAAAATGGGCATATTAAAAAAAATTTATAATAAACAATGAAAGGGTAATTCAAGATAAAACCTGTGTCCTACGTGCAATATTCGTTAAGATGTTCTGGAAATCTTACTCGTCTTCCAGAACGCGTTGTTTTAGGTTTATCTATCGACGTTGACGAAGTATCAAGTTGTGTGTCGGTTGTCGTGTAGGGTACTACGAGTGTAGTAGCTGTGTCGTTTGCTTGTACCGAAGGGAAATCGACGTAGCTAGGGTTTCCTTCTAAGTACGCTGCTTTGAGTCGGTCGATACTGATGCTATCGTTCGTACCGTTCTTATCTACTACATAGTACTTAGGTTCGCGTTGAAGAACTTTGAAGGGTCGTCGATGTGAGTCTCGACGAATGAAGACGTGTGTACTATGTCGTAATTCGGGTTGAACGAAAACATCAGTTGATTGAGGTCGAGTGTGAGCAGGTTTAACTGAACGTATAGCGTTTGAAAGCCTACTCGTGTAAGAGTTTAGATCCATGTTCAATGAAGAAGCTGAAGGATCCACGAATTCTCCTGGAAGTCGGAGTGTCGTTCCGTAAACGAGTTGAGATGCCGTGTATCCAATGTCAGCTTTCACTGCATTGCGGATACCTAGCAAGACGAGTGGAAGAGCGTCTGTCCACTGTGAAACGTTTGAAGCTGATAATAAAGCTTTTAGTTGTCGATGAAAATGTTCTACCAACCCGTTTGCTTGTGGGTGGTAGGCGGTCGTTCGGAAGCGCGTGATTCCTAAAAGTGAGGTCAGACAACGGAAAATTCCAGATTCGAACTGGCGTCCGCGGTCTGTAGTGATGGTTGAAGGGCAGCCGAAATTTGCTACCCATCGTTCGACGAAAGCGCGGGCCACGGTTTCAGCAGTAATGTCCTTAATCGGTACTGCTTCTGGCCATCGAGTAAAACGGTCTACGCATGTTAGGAGATATGAGTATCCGTTCGAGTCGGGTAAGGGTCCTACCAAATCTAGATGGATGTGGTCGAAACGAGCGTCAGGGGTTTTGAAAGAGCCTAAGGGACATTTGTTGTGTCTTATGACCTTAGATTTCTGACAGCTTACACAGGAGCGTGCCCACTCCCTCACGTCTTTATTCATGCCAGGCCAACATAAGCGTTCGGCTATAAGTTTGACTGTTGCACGAGCACCTGGATGAGAAAGATTGTGCAACGTATTGAAGACGTTGCGTCGATAATGTTTTGGTACTATTGGACGATCCCTACCTGTAGATGTGTCACAGAGTAAGGTTTCCTTACCTGTTCCCATCTGCTTAATTCTTAGTTTAAGAGTTGTCGAGGATAACTCGTGCTGAAGATCAATGTCTTCTTTTTGAAGCTGAGCGAGTTTAAGAAGGTCGATTCCTTGGAAACTGTTCAAGGAACTTATTCGAGACAAGGCGTCTGCGACTACATTGTTAGCTCCAGAAGTGTGTTGTATGTCTGAAGTAAACTGCGAAATGTAGTCGAGTTGTCGAGACTCTCGCGGTGAGTACTTGTCTGAAGATGAACTTAAAGAGAAGGTAAGAGGTTTATGATCGGTAAAAAGCGTGAATTCTCTTCCTTCGATGGAATGTTGGAAATGCCGTACAGCACAATACATAACTAGGAGTTCCCTACCGAAGGTGCTGTACCTAGATTCCGCGTCTAGCAACCGTCTGGAGAAGAATCCTAAAGGTTGCCATGAGTTGTTAACCCATTGTTGTAAGACTCCTCCGATTGCTGAGTCGGATGCGTCTACGGCGATACTAATGGGCTCTTGAGTGTCCTGATGAGCAAGCAGGGTTGCTTTAGCGATGTGTTCCTTAACTGTGGAGAATGCTTTACGGGCTATGTCGTCTAAACTAATTGATTTCGCATTTCCACGAAGCTGATCGGTTAACGGTTTCATAAGGGATGCGCATTTGGGTATGAACCGTCTGTAGAAACTTACGAGTCCGTTAAAAGTTCGTAAGTGCTTGATCGTGGTCGGTTCTGGGTAATCCAGAATGGCCGCCACTTTGCTCCTAAGGGGTCGGATGCCTTGGGCATCAATAGTGTGTCCTAAGAAGTCTAAGCAGTTAGTTCCGATTTGGCATTTCTGAATGTTGACAATAATGCCATGCCTTTGGAGTCGATCGAAAACAATGTCCAGATGTTTGAGATGTGATTCTCTGTCCGGACTTGCTATTAGACAATCATCAACATACGCATGTACGAAGTTGAGACCTCGGAAGACGTCGTCTATAAACCTTTGGAAAGTTTGAACCGCATTTCTTAAACCAAAAGGCATTCGTAGAAATTCGTAAAGACCGAAGGGAGTGATGATGGCGGTTTTAGGAATGTCGTCAGGTGCCATCGGAATTTGGTTAAAGGCTTTAACCAAGTCGATTTTCGAAAAGACAGTTGTACCTTTCAAGGTAGCTGTCAAATCGTGAATATGAGGCAATGGGTAACGATCGGGAATGGTTTTTGCATTCAGACGCCGATAATCACCAGTTGGCTGCCAATCATTGCTGTCCTTTTTAGGGACCATGTGCAATGGGGATGCCCATGGACTATTCGATGGTCGAATTATCCCTAGGTCCATCATGTGGTCGAATTCGTTTTTAGCTAACCTAAGCTTCTCGGGAGCGAGTCTTCGGGCTTTCGAAAATACAGGTGGTCCTGTAGCCGAGATGTGATGTGTAACATTGCTGGTTACACAAGGCAATTTCGATTGGGATTGGTGTATCCCGGGGTATTTGTCGAGTACTGATTGGTATGAGGGGTCTATGGTGTGCTTAATCGTGACTGGGGATAACCTGCAACCAGAACAAGGAGTTACGCCAACAGATAGTTTAGTGTTTCCATCTATTAACCTTCTTGAGCGTGTGTCGATGAGTAGATTGTGGTGTTGTAACAGATCTATACCAATGATTGGCATAGAGACATCTGCAACAACGAAAATCCAGTGTATGGGTTTGCGTAAACCCACGTTAAGGTAGACGTACCTTTTACCGTAAGTAGCGATCAGCTTTCCGTTTGCCGCCTGTAAACTTAAAACAGACTCTTGAAGTCTGTCGTCGGGATTTGCTGGAAGAACGCTAACTTCTGCGCCAGTGTCGACGAGGTGGCGAACTTTCGTAGTCACATCCGTGACATATAAGAGGCGGCTGTGTTCGCCGGCTACGGTTGCCGTTAACGCGTGCCGGCTGGGAAGTTTCACGAACTGTTTTTCGTGTCACTTGATTTTGGGGTCGGATAATTGCAGGGCTTCCTGCAATTTCTAGAGGATTTACTGTACTGGTTGTGATACCAGCACTAGTCGGGGTTGTCTGTCTCTCGTGGTCGAGAGACAGATCTCTTACGTGAAACGCTCCTACGTGAGGATTTTGACCGACTACGGTCATTACGAACTCTAAGATATCTTGTAAGCGTGTGACATAGTTCGGCCATGTCAGTCGAGGTCGATTGGGGTTTTTCTTTGATGGAAAAAACCTCGGCCTTAGAAAATTTGGTGATTTCCAAGATTCGATCGGCAGATGCAGCTAGTTCATCTATGGCATTGTTTAGAAATGAAACAAGCACTGCCTGCACCTGTTGAGGGAGTTTAGACAAGAAAAGTTGTCTAAATAGGCCATCATCGAAAGTTCGTTGGCCAATGACTTCTCTCATTCTAAGCAACATGTCCGTCGCAGAACCATGTTGCAAGTCGATATTGTTAAGGAGTTGGTCTAACCGTTGTCGATCAGTTAGGTCTCCGCGTTTTAAAATCGATAGTTTAAGCGTTTCGTAAGGTTCGGGAACATCACTAGTAAACATACTAGGTGTTACGTACCTGTTAAACTCGCGCGGTAACGCCTTAACTACCGCGAGGAAACGTGTGCGCGAGTCCGTGATTCCGTGCATGCAAAAATCGGCTTCTGCATAGCAGAACCAGGACTCGATATTGTCGGGCCAAAATGGCGTTAACTGAATCGAAATAGGGGGAATAGACTTAAACTTAAGAACCTTAGGAGAGTGTTCCGTCATAGTAATATAAATAACGAAAAATGTCTAATTAAAATATATCCGAGAGAAAAAATTCGCGAAAAAAAAGTATATCACAATATATAAAATTCAAATAAAGAATAACAATGAATAATAATATTCCAAAATGGAACAGACTCACAGCATATTGACTTGGTGTACCAGATCACGTCGGGTTCACCACTGAGGATACCACGGATATTCTAGTTTTACAACTAGCTACCAGTAGCACCTTCTATATTCGATCGTTCCCAGTCAGATAGAAATCAGAAGTCAGACGAGAAGAGGCAGGAAAGATATATTTGATTCGTTACCAATATATCGAGGAACCTTTACTATAAGCTGGCTAATGAAACGTAGGAGCTGTATCCCACGCCGTGTTGCAACGTGATCTGGTACGGATGCATGACCGAAAGCCTTCAGTTAAACAAGTCCACTTAAACAACATGGTCAGCATCCAATGTCGAACACTTAATGAGCTATTGATTTTGGGGAATTATTTACAGCTACAATACTAAAGAAGGTTGAGTAGAGTTTTGTAAATATACATAGAAACCTACATGAAGGGTCTGGAATGTTAATTAATGTAATAGCGAAAAAACCGTAGAATGGAAATTGAGTTGTTGACTAATATAATAACAGAGCGCAAGTTGACAATAACTATGAATGCGATTAATTAAACTCAGTCAGTCGAAAATAAGATAACGAACTGGTAAAAGATGATATAATGTAATCAAACTAGGGAACAGGTTGAAAACATTTCGTAACAAAATAATAGTTAAATTACTAGGTGATGGAATAACTGGCAACTGCTTTCATTTATACACATGAATCAGGATCCAAGCGTTTGACAACAACAGTTTCAGCAAATCGAGGGACCTAGAGCTTATTTTCTAATTACTTTTTTTGAATGATTTTAAAGTATCTACCTATACAGCGTTACTTAGGTGCCTGGAAATCGTATTCCTGAAATTCTTCATTTGTCTTTAGTGAAAAGGTCTTGAAACGTGTTCGTGGAATTTGAAGTTGGGTCGTCTCTGACAATGTAACTACCCGGGAAACTATACGCAATTACTTGCAGCAGTAACATGCGAAGGGTGCCTGTCGACCATCGACTGCCTGATAAAATAAGTTTTTTTATACGAAACAACCAGTCCTAATATATGGTATATTTTGGTCGGTACCATGTTCAGCTTTCTGCTGGTTTTCCCTTACGTACCATCTATCTTTGAATCTGGAGTGAATAAAAATTGATTTACTGTAAGTTGTGGTTCCCTTAGACTTTTCACACTAGGTGTGTTATCGGCAAAACTTTACACTTCAAGGAGATCCTATAGATAATGTCGCATTTTTTGAGTTAAATAGTTCAGTTTTAAAGCTGTGTTGTCATCCTAGGCTTCCATTTAAAATGGGTACTATGGATGTTATCTAGAATGACAATGAAAACTTCAAAACTAACCTATACATCTAAGGGAATGTCATTCGATCAAAATTTAATCATGAATTTTATTTTTTTAATATCTTTTTGTTATTCATTTTCCTTTTAGTTGTCTAATGAATTCAACGGTTTTTCGAAATTCTTTTGGTTATTCTTCTCATCTTTATTTATTCATGTTTGGGAGTGGTTCACTTACCATATTTTCCGATTTATCAAAACTTTTCTTCTCATCTTTCTATCAATCAACATCTAGTAACTCATTTGAATTTTCACATCTATAAATAAATAAATATATATATATATTACTTAGTTGCAACTTAGTAAAGTAATTGGATATATATATATATATATATATAATCATTGTATTTCTTCTTCGGTTTAGTGTGACTACTTTTATCTGAGGTCAGTAACAGAAAAACAAGAGCCACGCTTAAAATTTTCATTCTTATATGTAAACATTAGAGAGAGACATTAACCTTTCTGTTAATATGCGTAATCTATTGAATCTTTGGTTAATATCAACATGGAGATTGATGAGAAATTAAATTTAGCTATTATTGGTCAATAATGAACTACATTTTAGTTAGTGATGTACATGTATTGGAAAGCATAGGTTTTTACCTAATGTGAATCATGTTATGTAATGTTTCTTTTGGTTGTTTTCTTAATACAGATGGATTTAACAGTTGTCTTTCAGTTCAATAGTGTTAGTTTAAAAATCACTCATGAATAATGATTTATAGCTAGTTGATATAATTAAACTTCAAACAGTGCTACTGAACATGTGAAAAGTACTATGTGACCTTCCTTCTTAATGTAGCATAGATATACCATGGATTTAATTGAAAAGATCCAACAAACTAAAAGGTTATCAATAATTGTCAAGAATGAATGTATGATAATTAAAAATTAGTGAGCATGGTAGTTCCACTCTTACAGTAATAAATCACATTATCTATAGCTCAAAAATATATCGATTAAATACAAACCCCTTTCATTTATTGCTGTCACATATAATTATTTCAGATTTTATGGTAATCAATGCTGAAGAACGAAGCCCCTATAACCTACAACTATATGTTTCCAAAGCCATTGTCCTTACATTATGACATTAAGGCTTCAGTAATTGATTTGGATTAAATTAGTGTTTTCTATGATATCCGATAGATCAATTAAGACAAAATAATGTACAATATTACAATTTATGCACCAGTAAATTCTTAGGACGTTAGTTTGTTAGACACTTGAAATTATTTATAAAACGTGTTCATAAGTATAAATTCACTAAGTCTTAAAATATTCTAATATATTAGTCCCCATATATAAGTAATGGATTATCAATACCAGTCATCTAACTCAAGAAGAGAGTTCCTAGATTTGTTTACGAAAAATAACATTCACTTCAGAGAATATTTCACTATATATATATATATATATATATATATATATATATATATATATATATATAGTATAACTACTCAGTAACTAGATTATGTATATCTTTCTCTTATTATCAGCTTTATTTTGACATATAGACTATTACGATACGATTTACTACTCTTAAATTATACTCACTTTATTAATTACCGTTTTCCACAATCACAGCTACTTCTCGGCTTGATCTTTTATGAATGTTATTTCCTATTTTGTGGTGTGATGTGGTCCGTTTGGCTAGTATATAAACCAGGTATGTTTGAAATAAATGATTCGTATAGTGGAAGCTGTTATCGGTGTTCTGGACTCAACTGGGAGGGCTAGGAGAACGAAGGATCAATAAGGTTGCTAGGTTGTTAATACCGGTCAAACGTCATTAGTTTGACACAGTACTAAGATTGTATAAATCGCATTTCGATAGGCAGATAGACCACGTTATATTAAACCGGGCTTCAAGACATAACAAATTTACCGTGGCGAATGAGCATATTCATGTTTTTTATGTTTATAAGACTTTACTTGTTACAGAGTAGTACAAACAACACTCTAAAAGCATCGAAAATACTCTTAACGACTAGGAACCGGTTCATTGTTTGTTGTTCTCCAAACAACCGGTTGAACATGAGCTTTGAGTTACAGCATTGACGTGTTACATGCAAGTACTGTCGGTTTAAATTTTTATTAATATCAAACCCTTTAATTTTTCAATAAAGTTTATCACAATGTTACTTTCTATACAAGCTAATTGTTTTACACAGTTATTCATACAATGTGCGCCTTCATCACAATCAAAATAATCACTTCATATAAATTTGGTAAATATAATGAAAAGAGAATAAGTTCAATCGCTTTTCATCTGTTTAAAACTGAAAGCCGAGACAAAAAATCGAAAACAAATATAACATCCTGATTGAAAACAATTTTCATTCTCATCTTAGTATTTTAGAAAATATCCAAAATTTTACGGAAGTTAAAAATGATAGTCGGTGATGAAAAGATAAAAACAAGTATTCTTATTCAGATAGTTAGATTTAAAACTATGTCCAACTTCATTTTAGGCTTAGAAAACTTTACCGTAATGCCAATAAGCCACATAGAAGAAAAATTATCTGGTTTACAATAGATCGTTTCAAAGATATCTGATATAATTTTAATTTATATTAGCATAGGAGACCTATGGATATTAACTAGAACTAGACAGTTATTAAAAATCAAGAAGCAGTGGTACATAAACATGAATAGCCTAGGATCGAATCCTAGATCGACGAAATTCGTTACGACTTCGTTGAAATTCAATGATTCCCCTTTTTAATGCCAACCACTTCACGGTATTGTGCTCTCATCATCCATATTGGTCAAAAAACAGGTATATTCGATCGAAACGCTATTGTTAGTATTTTAAAAAGGAACTCGTGCGGCTAATAAATATAGCTTACGGTAAATTTCCAGCTGCTTAAAAGTGTATTCGAATTATTGGATAGCCATAATTTTACTTGGCAAGAACAAGATTTTCGAAAGTGTTTATGATTTTAAGTATAATCAGTAATCTAAACATCTCCGTAGAACTTACACAAAGCACAACTTATTCAGTTTTTTTCACTCATTAGACTACATGGAACTTAATTGTGTTTAATTGTCAAATAAAGAGAGGTAATAAGCAGAACAAATAGATAAAATGAGTTTATTTAATGATTAGTGTGGGTCTATGAAGTTATAAGTATTTTAACTCAAATTTAAATAAATAACTTTTTGTCGGATTATCAGGTAGTTTACTGTAACTTCGATAAACACTTAACTGATTTCATGAACATATTAGTCTGAAATATGTTTCAGATATATAAATGTAAATATATAGATCGGAGAAAAGAGAACGAGAACAGAGAATGAGGGAACAATCAAGTCTGAGACAATTGGTTGGCATTATGCAAATGAGGTATTTACTGCAGGGTTATCAGATTTTAGTAAGATATTCTGTAATTTTGTTTTCAGATACATTCGATTGTCCCCACTTGTGTTCTCGTGCAACACAGCGGTACAAACTACCATCTTAGTCGTATCCATAGACTGACAGATAATGTTTGGGTACTCAAAGCACATATTAGTATCTTTGCTAACTTTATTCACTTGTCTATAGAGTTACCTTACATCGTCCAAATAAACGAAATATTTTGGAAGTTACTCAATGATACAGAACAATCTGTCTTGATATTTGTTTGACGCAAATTAAAATTGATTATTAGAAAATTTTATGGTGGTAATTTGTTTCCTATTTCCAGAATATAACCAACTGTGCATTAGTAAGAATTCATTTGAACGTTAGTTGTCAGACGGATTTATTAAAAAAGTATGAACTATATCTGGATCCCAGAAGAATAATCAGATTCAGTGATCACCGTGGCATATATATATCGGTAAAATATGAGAACCATACATTAAATACTTCATTTGCAAATCGTCCATCAATTTTCCTTAACATTATGTACGGTTCTTCCAATTCACAATCGCTTTGTATTTTCCTTTCTGTTTTTTTCAACTTAATCTTCTTAGCTTTCTTCTGACACGCATTCCACTTCTGACTAATGTTACATACTACTTATGTCGAAAGACATAAGTAGAATACACCTTATATATATAAGATGGTGGTTGGAGGTGTTCATCAGGAAACCAGGTTTCCTTAATAACATCGGCCTGAAACATGGTTCTCCGACAGACATGTTGCTAAGAACGAGAGAGGTAATTGGCTAAAGGACTTTTGATGATGGCCTAATCAAACAACTTTTCTTGTCCAAACTACCTCAACAGGTGCAAGCAGTACTTGTCTCGTTTCAAAATAACGCCGTAGACGGGCTGGCTGCATCTGCTGACCGCATCCTAGAAATCACGAGATCTTTTAATGCTGAGGTCTTTTTAGTCAAAAGAAAACCTCGAACGACCCAGAATGACACTACGGAATTATGTCATACACCGACATGCTATCTTCGGTTTCGTAATGACCGTAAGTGGTCACAAACCCCGCGAAGGAGAGTTTCACGTAGGCGATCTGTCTCTAAACCACGAGACACAGACAACCCCTACTGGTGCTGGCATCATAACCAGTATGGAAACTCTTCCAGAGATTGCAGAAAACCCCGCAACTATCTGAACCCAAGGTTGGCCAACACGAAAAAGAAGTCGAGAAACTTCCGAGCCGGCACGCGTTAATGGCCGCTGTAGCCAACGAACATAGCCATCTGTTATTCGTCACGGATGTGATCACGGAAGTTCGCTACCTCGACGACACTGGCGCAGAAGTTAGCATTCTTCCCACAAATTCTAACGACCGGCTTCACGAATCTGTTTTAAATTTACAGGCGGCAGACAGAAAGCCAATCGCCGCATATGGTAAAAGGCACGTTTACCTTAACGTGGGTTTACGCGAAACCCGTTCACTGGATTTTCGTGGTTGCAGATGTTTCTATGCCAATCATTGGTATAGACCTCCTACAACATCACAACCTACTCATTGATACACACAAACGGAGGCTAGTAGACGGAAGCATTAATTTATCTATTTGCATAACTTCTTTTTACGGTTGCATATTATCCCCAGTCACAATTAGGCACACAATAGACCCATTCTATCAACCATTACTCGATAAGTACTCTAGGATATACTAACCACAACTGAAATTGCCGTGTGTAACCAGCAATATTACACATCACATCACAACTAAAGAACCACCGGTATTCTCGAAAGCATGCCGACTGTCTCCTGAAAAGCTGAGGTTGGCTAAGAACGAATTTGACCACATGATAGAGTTAGGAGTCATTCGACAATCAAACAGCCCATGGGCATCTCCATTGCACATGGCCCCTAAAACGGACAGCAGTGATTGGCGTCCAACTGGTGATTATCGGCGTCTGAATGCAAAAACCATTCCCGATCGTTACCCGTTGCCTCACATTCAGGATTTGAAAGCAACCTTGAAACTTACAAGTGTCTTTTCGAAAATCGACTTGGTTAAAGCCTTTAACCGAATCCCTATGGCTACTGACGATATTCTATAAACCACTATCATCACTTCCTTCGGACTCTATGAATTTTTGCGAATGCCTTTCGGTCTTAGAAATGCTGTCCAGAGTTTCATAGATGACGTTTTTCGAGGTCTCAACTTCGTACATGCGTATGTTGATGACTGCTTGATAGCAAGTTCGGACTGAGAATCTCATCTACAGCATCTGGATCTTGTTTTCGAACGACTGCAAAAGCATGGCATTACTATCAACATTCAGAAATGCCAAATCGGAACCAACTCCTTAGACTTCCTAGGACACACTATTGATGCTCAAGGAATCTGTCTCTTAGAAGCAAAGTGGCGGTCATTATGGATTGCCCAGAATCGACCACCATTAAGCAATTGCGGTCTTGTAAATTTCTATAGACTGTTCATACCAAACTGCACGTCCCTTATGAAACCGTTAACCGACCAACTTCGTGGAGATGCGAAATCTATTTACCTGGACGACACCGCGCGAGAAGCATTCTCCACAGTTAAGGAACATATCGCAAAGGCAACCATGCTAGCACATCAGGACACTCAAGAGCCCATCGGTATCGCCGTAGACGCATCCGACTAAGCAATCGGAGGAGTCTTACAACAATGGGTTAACCATTCCTGACGACCTTTGGGATTTTCTTGGAGACGGTTGCCAGAAACCGAATCGAGGTGCTTCACTTTCGATAGGGGACTCCTAGCTATATATTGTGCTGTACGGCATTTTCAACACTCTATCGAAGGCCGGGAATTCACCCTTTTTACTGACCATAAACCTCTTACTTTCTCTTTAGACTCATCTTCAGACAAGTACTCACCTCGTGAGATTCGACAATCGGACTAAATTTCACAGTTTACTTCATATATATATATTACACATTTCCGGACCAAACGATGCAGTCATAAACGCCTTGTCTCGTATAACTGCCTTGAACAATTTCCAAGGAGTCGACCTTCTTAAACTCTCCCAGCTTCAAAAAGAAGACATTGATCTTCAGCACGATTTATCCTCAACAACCCTTAAACTGAACATAAAACAGATGAGAACAAGTGAAAAAACCTTACTATGTGACATATCTACATGTAGGCATTGTAGGAAGCAATTTCCTACAGGGGTAACTTTAAGCTATTCTCTAAACTGTCGAATACATAGGCTTGGTTTCGCCAAAGTCAGAACAAGTAAGCTATTTGGCTTAATAAACTTTATCTGTTTCTAAAACGTAAATTAACAACGTTCGTACGCAAATAAAAAATACAGTCTATTACATATGGAAAAAGAGAGACATAAATGACATACCGAACAGTAACTGGAGAATAGGAAAAATGAGTCAACAAAACGAATATTGTTTTAGAATGAACATAAATTGTGATTGGTGGATAAAACAAAGACATAGTAATACGAGGTCAAAGAAGTTAGTGTGGTGGTGAGCGTTTCACTTATCATTGGTGTGTTCGCTTATCGATCTCACTTTACAGGCATCGTCCAATCATACCAAAACATTATCGACGCAATGTCTTTAATACGTTGCACAAACTTGCTCATCCAGGTGTTCGCGCATCCATCAAGTTCATAGCAGAACTCTTTCCCTGGCCTGATATATATAAAGAAGTGAGGGAGTGGGCACGCTTCTGTATAAGCTGCCTGGAACGTAAGGTGATTGGACACAACAAATGTCCCTTAGGCTCGTTCAAAACTCCTGATGCTCATTTCGACCATGTTCATCTGGATTTGGTGGGACCCTTACCAGATTCAAATGGATACTCTTATCTTTTAACCTGAGTAGACCGTTTAACTCGATGGCCACGAGTAGTACCTATTAAAGACATTACTGCTGAAACAGTGGCCCGCGCTTTCGTCGAACTATGAGTAGCAAATTTCGGCTGCCATTCAACTATCACTACAGACCGCGGACGCCAGTATGAATCTGGACTTTTCCGTTGTCTGACCACACTACTAGAAATCACTCGTTTCCGAACAACCGCCTACCACCCACAAGCAAACGGGTTGGTAGGACGCTTACGCCAACAACTGAAAGCTTCATTATCAACTGCAAACGTTCCACAGCGGACCGACGCACTTCCACTTGTCTCACTAGGTATTCGCAATGCAGTGAAAGCTGACATTGGATATACTGCACCTCAACTCGTTTATGGAACGACACTACGACTTCCAGGAGAATTCGTAGATCCATCGGCTTCTTCATTGAACATGAATCTAAACTCCTACACGAGCAGGCTTACAAACGCCATGCGTTCAGTTAAACCTGCTTCCACTCGACCTCGGTTAACTGATATTTTCGATCGACCTGACTTATGATATAGTACACAAGTCTTCGTTCGTCGAGACTCACATCGATGACTCTTCGAATCAGCATACCAAGGGCCCTTCAAAGTTCTTTACCATGAACCTAAGTACTATATATATATATATATATATATATATATATATATATATATATAAGAACGGCACTAGCGATAGCATTAGTATCGATCGAATCAAAGCAGCGTATTTAGGAAGAAGTCCTATGCACGTCGATTTTCCTTCGGTATAATTGAGCAACATGGCTCCTACACTTATAATACCTCACCTGACAGCCAATATGCATGTTGATAGCTCGGCAGTATCTGGAAATAATGTTAAAACAACGCGTTATGGAAGAAGAGTAAGATTTCCGGAACATTTAACCGACTATTGCACGTAAGACACCAGTTAACATTTTGCTTTATCTCGATTTTCCTTTGCATTCTATTTAATAAAAAAAATTAATATGCTTATACTTTTACATTTATTCAGAAAATGAAATAAAAACATATAAAAGCTCCTTTTTGCTAATATGTTTACATTTAATTTTTCTTAAAGAAAAACCGGAAAAAATTGTTTAATCGTTTTTGCCCTCTCGCGCGTGAATGAGTTTATTTACCTTTTTCGTCCCCTTAGTGTCTTTAAGCGCATACGAGTGTATTTCAACATGCATGTACATTTTCTTTTTTCTCTCTCCCAGGACGGTTGGAATAGACGATGAAATGAACGATGAAGATTATGAAGAACCGAAATTTCGATTTTACTTTGTTTTCTTAATACTGTGTTGTAATTCATGGCCCCATTATAGTAAGGAAAGACGACCAGACGCTGCTAAACATGGCAAGCTATCAGAAGAGTGTTTACCATCAGCAAACTCTCTGGGTTTAAACTTCTCACTGACGACGTTGTAGGGTTGTCACTATCCCACTAAAAAAGGAATGATCTGTAGCGGTAAATAAATCTGCAAAATCGATAGCTTTGTAAATGTTCGACATTGAATGCTGACCACATCAGTTTTAATGGACTCACTTAACTGAAAGCGCTCGATCATGTATCCGCACCAGATTACGAATGGGAACAACGTGCGTACCATCTCCTGCGATCACTAGCCAGATTAAATCAGTCACTTCTCGATAAATTGATAATCTATCGAATACACCTTCGAACCTCCCCGCTTATGACTTTTGATTTTACTGGGTGGGCGCGATCCAATTATGGAAGGTGTTACTGGTAAAGTGTTGTCAAACTACAATACCTGTGGCATGTTTATTAGCATATGAATTAAACTATTTTTAACCATCACATTTTAATACATAAACATTCAGCGATTTAAGGAGTTCATCTCAATTTTTGAATTTAGTTCGCAGAACTTGTAACGTGACTTGCCGTTGCTTAGGTTTCGGAGTATCTTGTGTCTCATTAAACAGGAAACTTGCTCATAGTTTCTTAAGAACGTCTGTCAATAATCATCAATAAATAATTTAATTATTCTTGGAATTTTCGTAACATACTTACTTTGTAGTATCGGTTGCAATGTTAAGCCCATATGCCTTATTCTAACTTCTGGACAAGTCAATTCAGCTATCCATCATGAGTCATTTTTTCACCTTGTTAATTATTCACTTGTTAACTCCAAGCATTTTTATATGAGCGTAGGTGCGTGTACACTTCTTATCCTATTCATCACATGTCTGTCATTTATTCTTGCCTGACTATATACATTGATTAACGCTTGATTAAAGTGAGTTGGCTCACTGGCCATCTCCAATGAGTGTCATTTTTTGTTTCGCTTGCTGATATATATTCATATGCCTATAATTTTCTCGCCTGCATCATTTGTCAATAAAACTGTAGCTTCCGCTTCTCTATGCCATTTGATTTTATGCACCGTCAAGATTTTTATTATAATGGTTATCGAGGTTAACGATTAGCGAAGCACGGCACTAAAACTTTATGGTAGATCGCTCACTTTGAAGCAAGATAAATTAACCTATCTTTCTTCTTTGAAAAGAAGTGCACCACGACTGACATGAACGGTCACCCCTTACGGTTAAGAAATTGGCCCATGGTTTTTAGTGGTGAAATAATTTACATTTGGGTTATTCATTGTTTCATCATAATTAGCCTCCTTATCTGATGAAGAAAGCGTTGTGCAGACAAACTTCGCTTATTTTGTACCTATACATAATTTTTTAAGTTCTTTTGCGTCATCATAAAAATATTGTTGACTATTATCCTAATTTGAACTCAGGGATAGTCGCTAAAATAACCGGCAGCATAGGTACACTGAAATTACATTCTGGATTGTATTCTAGGAAACAGTCATCGAATACATCACAAGGAAAATGAATAACTGAGTGAGCTTCTTTTTATTTTAAACTACTTATATTGGTATGTCCTTAAAATTTAGTGACAGGTAAATGTAGTTGTGACGGAAAGAATATGCTGAAAATCCCTCGAAGTATTTCCGTTTCTTTGTTCTCTTCTCCTGTCTTGTATTTTAACTTTCACTTCGGTCTCACGTAAGCACGTTTCATGTTCTGGTCTATCTAATACATAAATCTGTTTGTTTGCGCTACTAGAACAACAGACCTAGTCCTATATTTTTGACTTGCTACAATATGACTACCTAATCTGTGACTTGTTACATTAAAGTTACATCGTCGTTTATTCTAACCCGTACAATTGTGACAGTTACGTTTCTTTTAGGAACAATTGTATAACACATTCAAAGTGGTAACAGAGAAATATATTTTTAAAAATTATCAAAAGGTAAAACAGAGTAACAATATGTAGATTGTCCAGCCATGCTGTCTCAATTAGGTGTTCGAATGTCAGCTTTCCGACCATCTTGCAGTGTTTAACGACCCTGTGGCGAGGAACCAACCCCAATAAAATACTTTAGATTGGTAGTGTGTGACCATTATCAGTAAACCCTTCACACTTGCGAAATTTGAAAATACTTGGAGTGTTTATTGGTTGCTATACGAAAAGGTTGGTATCCTGCTTGTTCTGTCTTTCTTGGTGAGTTATTCACTACTTCTGAAAGAATTTTTTTGGATGATTGTGTTGCTATTCTTCCTTCATTATGTAAACCCAGGCACTAAAGATGAAAGAATGTCAAAAAAACTGAAATTGGCGTCCACAGACAAACGTAGATATGTCTCAAAGAAAACAATTGGAAAGTGTTTGAAAAAGCTATCCATACAGATAATCACTCGGGCCAGTTCTGTTGGAGGTTCAAAAGTGAAACTTCATAGACTACCGTCCTTCGGAATTTCTTGCAACATTTAATTTCTCCAGGCAGGCCGAGATACTAATCAACTGAACATTTGACGTACAGAGAAAATTATCCCACAGTGGATGTGTACCTAGTATATTAGTAACTGATAACAATTCTCACTTTTCAGGAGATTCAAAAACCACTTGACCTAATAGTTGTCATTTAAACATCTATCTAACTAAAAGTAACCAGTATGCTTACTAGACATGTTTCGAAGTCATAGAAGGATCCGTTTTAATTCATATTCTTAATTCCGTAATTAACAAGTCGAATCGAAATACTTCGGGAGCTTCAGTACAGAATTCGGTTAAACGTAAGACTTTCCTTGAAAACTTCGAATAAACTGAGGCTTAAATGTTTGATTTGATGGAAATGATACTTCGGTAAAATTATATGGCGTTCTGAGATAACTGGTTACTTTATTCACAATTTCAATGGAACATCATCATATGTACCCATTGTCTTTCTTCAAATTCCAATCCTCATTCATTCGTATCTGCTGAAGTACGTTCGAGACGTGATTGGGAATTTCCTTGTCGTACAAAGCACTTTAGGTTCATTGCTTTTACTGGATTGTTGTTAACTTTCATAAACTGATTCCGGAGAATCAGGAAGTAAATACGATCCACTTACATTCAATAACAGAATCGGTTAACGACGATCGAAACTGGAAGCTAGCAAAATCTGATTCCTAATACTTTAGAATAAGAATTCACTAACTTGCAAAAACTGAGCTCCTAAACTAACAGTTGTTGGCTTGGTAATCTTTCAAAATGATAAAAAAGTGTTTGAATAAATATATTGTGTCACGCAAGCTTACCATATAAGGATCATTGATCAAGTCGAACTTGTTTTTATCAATCACAGGTTTCTTAACCAAGGTCTTACATCGAAACAACAAATTGGTTCTGTTGCCAAGTTACGTGTTAAAACTCGTGATGACAGCGTTAACCATCATTTTGAATAAACAGCCTTGACTTGTAATGTCTGAAACACCAACAATGAAACATCTTAATATAGTTAATGCCGATGAGACTCCCGAAGTTTCGAATCTTGAATTATTTCTTGAGTTTATTAATTGTGTTATGTCCAAAGACTTTCGACAAGCCATAAATCTTGCTAAACAGATTCTTGAATCTGAGCCAAACAACTCACAGATCCAGGATTTTCTTCCGTTATTAAACGAAGCGGATTACATGAAAACTGCTGGTGTTTTTCACTCAGTTACTGATGATTCAGATACAGAATCTGAGGGCGTTGATGATGATAATAGCTATCTAAGCACTTCAACGGATACAGACTCTTCTGATGATCTTGACTACACAAGTTCTGATTCTGACAGCTATCGGTGTCGTAAAAAGGTACATGGTTCATAAAAGTGACATTTGTAGACTATTATAAGGTACTGTTTAATTTAATAATTAAACTGGAGTTTGATTAAAAACCGACGGGGTTGTATTCTTTTGTTACTCCATTTGCTGAATAAACATGTTTGTATGCATTCTTATGCCATATATTGTGAAATATGAAACCGTGATTAGAATTAGAGTGAAATATTTACTGTCATATATGCATTATTTGAAGAAGTGAACGTAAAAAGTATCAATGTGCACTCATGCTGATAGAGTTGAGGCTATTCTGGACAATTTTGCCTCGAAACTTGTGACTTATTCGTAATGAGTCTTTTCCTATATGTATTGTGTATTTTCATATTTTTAACCTAAATCATATGTTGAAATTCGTTCTTCTGATGAAACCAGTCGCATTCCATAACTGACCGTTCTTACTCTTTATTTTACTGGACCATTTAATCACCGACGTTGCACCACCTTTTGTAAATATTAAGATCATTACAGCTCTGTACATATGGCGTTTACAAAATGTGGAGGTCATGCCTTTTCACGATTATGGGAGATTATTAAATATAATTTTGCATAAAACTTAAGGGATTATCTGGTTGTCATAAAATATCCTGCATTTTTCGTCCACAATAACGATAAAGCTGTCAGTAATTTGTTCGATTTCCTAGTAACGTTTGTTTCAGATCAAAATAATCGGATTCTTCTGACACAATCGCATTTTATTCTTTATTTTAATCTTTCAGTTCCCTTTTACACCATAAATTATTCAGGTATTATTATCTTTGGAGGATTTGTATTTTTTTAACTATATTTTTGCCTTGTTACCGTCCCAAACACTATATGAAGAGTTTTATTTATCGTTGTATTGACGAAAAACCCTTATGTAGCTGTTAATAATGGTGACATGAAGAGAGCTTGTATTCTTTTTGATATAGTTAGGTGACTAAAAATTGATTTCCAACAAATAAGCATATTTTATCAAATTTTCTTGCTGAGACTTTTTCATCTATCCCTAGAATATTTAGTCACTTTTGGTTTATTCATTTTAGTCGTACATGAGTGTTGAACCATCTCTTAAAAACAGTATAGGTTGAAAATGGTTGACTGCATTGAAAGTACCTAAAAATCGTCGAAATGACTTGTATAATCCGAATAACTGAAGTTCAGTTGTCCTATGACTTTCATTAAATAGGTAAGTAGCATTTTATCAGTCATCAGATTCATTACAAATGCAACGCCCAGCATATTTTGTCATAGTGTAAACGTAAGCGGTGTTGGTTCCTGGATGAAGCTATTTTGTAGAAAAACTACTGAAAATTGTTTTATATCGCTTTTCAATGATTTCTGATAAACAGTCCAAACAATCAATAACTTTTAAGAATTGTTCGTATCAATGTGACGCTTTGAACTAACGAAACTAAGTGGATCAAGGCGATAGGGGGTTTAATTCACCGCCACATTTACTAGGAAAATGAATCAATGTGTTGAATAGTCAAAAGTAACTGGAGGACTAAGGGAAAATAATGATACAAAGCCCAGCTTAATGGGAAACTTATATATCTAGAAAAACCTTCGTTTATTAAACGTGCTTAGAACTTAGGAGATTGTGAAATGGAGTATATTTAGGGAGAACAAGCTCAAATGTTCATGCACCAAAATTTTCAAAACAAAATTTCACACTTTCTTTTATTTGACAATTAATTTTATTACTAATTCTGACCAAGTTACTTTTTGATCTCTGCATTCATGACATCTGGATTTTCATATATCCCTTGTAAAGTGTTTTGTGAGGTTACCTTTGGAGAACTGGACAAATATTCGCATGAATCTTACATCCGAAATAACAAATCTTCTGCTCTTTTTGAAATGAAGCAATATCTAGTAAGTTATAAGCACTACATCGATGTGTTCAGTCATCAGATCTAATTGTAGAAAATTAATTATATTCATTAACCCTGGTGCTAGTTCTCGTCAACATATAATTCATTTAAAAGATTTCATATTGTCAAATCTGCATAACAATCTAGGACTAACGGTTAGAACTTGCTTATTATCATGTGTACTTAGATCTCAAGATAGTTAACATGAAGGCAGTCTGGCGGTAGTTTGACTTATAAGAAAACTTTACCCTGTTATGTGCTTAATATAGCATCCTCTCTTTCTAAAAGCACCTTACTTTTCAATGGGTTTTTAGTAACTTGTAGACTAACATACCCCAGCATCCAACGTTTAGCGACAAAAAGTTTAGCTTGGATGATATAACCTGAAAAATAACTCATTACTTTAAGGTAAAAGTCTAAACATGTCATTATTCAGTAATCAAACAGTGCCCTTGAAAGACTCCTGCAGTTTTAGGCACTGAAACGTCGCTTCAATAAATCTCTAAATAAAATACTCTTATGAACTTTCTTACCTATATATAAACTTGCAAACACTTGAAAACAATTTTAAATCGTGGTGAACAAATTGAAAACAGTAATTTCAGCTCTATTCAGTAGTTTATGATAGCTAATAACATTGCTTTTAAAATAAATAATAAGTTCTACCAGCTAACTAACTGGTAATCTGTTTAGTATGAATAGGTATTTTGCGTAATCTACTGTTGATAAACTAAGTTTTATCCGATAGTATGTTTTCACCTCAATTCCACAGTAGTTGTGAAAATCTTCATGCAGGCCTTTGTTCGCTTTGTGATAAGGTCAAATGTTCTTACAACTACCTTAGATTTTATTTCTGTCATTACGTATTTTAATACGGTTTTGCACATTCAGCCGGAATAAAACAGATTTCGACCGTAATCACTAAAGGCTGCTCCGACAAAATCATAATTTTTCCCAACGAATTGGTAGTTTGGCACGATAGCTCTTTTTATTACCATTGGAAATGAAAGCAGCTTTTTACAATGTCTAAAGCGACTAAATGACTGGAATTCATTAGGCTCCTGGCAAAACTGATTTTTTTGACAAGCATTAAGTATTATGTAACCTACCCAGCCTATTGTTATATCACTTACACTTCATTTTATTTAGAGATATTTTGTTTCATGGTATCCATCATCCTAAAAGTCTGTCTGTTTGGCTTTTAGAGGAACGTTTTATGCGATTTGTTATGCAAATAGTCATATAAGCATTTCGTTATTCACTTGTTGACTAGTGACTAATGTTTTTTAATAAGCAGTGATCTAAAACTGATATTAAAGTCGTAGGTTTTCTTGTACTTACTTTTCTATTTCAATTATTTAAGAACTGAATGACACCATACCTTCTGTTATTTAGAGTATTCTATCGGCAAAATTTTTTCTGCAGCGATATATCTCCAAAGTACATTCTATTTTGTACAAAAAATACAACACAATGATACAGCATCATTATAACTGTCATCTACCTGACTAACAGTTGGAACTACTGGAATGAATGATCGCTAGAATCTCGTACAAATTGATATAAATAGTTGATGGAAATTAACCTAGTACAGTGGTTCTTCATTCTGTACTAATATATGAATTAAAGGGGCTTTATAAGCTTACGTCTTTCCTTTGGTCCCTTTGTGCAGTATTCAATAACCTTATAAGTCTCCGATCAGTTATTCCCGATTTTAATCCGGTCATTTTGTTAACCCTTGTTTTCTTAGTTCTGTTCTTCTTTATAGAGATGTATCAGACAAATTTGGGTTTTTTTTCAATCTCTATGGCATTATAAATTTTGCTAATGGCAATCCGAATATTTAGTAGCATATTTTTACATGGATAAAGTTGGATACACAGTCATACTCTTAACTGCTTGCATATTTTTTTATAATTCAAAAACTATAAAAGTCTTGATATAGTTTGCAGAGATGCAAGATTAATTTTTCTGGGTTCAACTGGCTTTACTACATTAGTTTAATAAATTACCATCATAGAATAGACATTATCCAAGGTTCACATTTTGAAAGTTCGTATAGGATATTAAGACAAATTAGGAACATTTCAGACTATTATTTATGCAAAGCTACGCAATTGTTTCTATCGCTTAACAGAAATATTCACGCACCTAAGTCCGTGACATAAACGAAGTTATCTAGTTTTAGTTAGGTGCACATTGTGATCCATTGATAAATTGATATATAAATAATCCCATTCTCCAAACAACCTCACGGTGTGCTAGTCAAAATTTACTTTTTTTTTTTTGAAGCATAAAATCTAAATTCATAGGTTATTCATTTGTGGACAAGTTACAACAATAAGTATAAGTTTACGAGTCCAAGTACTTAAGCTTCATATCAGTAATGTGATGGAGGAAATTAACAATAGATGGAGCAGAAGGTCATATATCTATTGAAGTAAAAGGCTAAATATAAAAGAATACGGTCCCAAAAGTAGCAAATGAAATGCAAGAAAAAAAATCTCTGGAATGACAATGTCTTCAATATCCAGAGAAATATGTCAAATGAATACAACCGCATCACTTAGTATGATTTTAAGTTGTGCTTACTTACATAAATTAAAAACAATACCTTGAATATCGAAATTATCCCTGTTCAAAAATCTTAAAACAGGGATGTATGCATTAGGTATTAGGAGTTGAAAATTGATATCACATAAATGTGTAAGAAATTAACAGATCATTGATCTCCAAAACACATTTTACCGATTAATTAAAATATCTGTTAAACTCACTAGTGTTAGAAAAAGTAAACCAGAAACATTTAAATTTTATGTGTACTTAATGACAACTATTTCCTCACGGGTCATCTCTGAATAAAGCTGAATCATTTATTTTTTTAACAGTGTATTATTTAGTTATTCTATATCTTTCAAAATGGAATACATTTTTGTGATAGGTTTACTCAAGTTATTTATTGTTTAGTAATGATAATAGTGAACTTCAAAAGTAATCACCATTTGTTTGATACTTTAGATCGTAGTAATACACAAGTCATAGTTGGATAATGAAAAGACCTAGAAGTATTGAACGACCGTTTCATCCTAGTATGGGACTCCTCAACAGCGCGCATCCGCCACCCCGCCTGCGGGACTCGAACCCAGGACATTTGTTCTCGTGCGCGAACGCCCAGCCTCTAGACCACCGAGCCTGCGCCCAACGATGTTAATGTGCTCACTAATTCTCTGAGTTCTGGTGAAGAGCCGTGACCAGTAGAGTTAATCCGTGTAGTGTGTGAGGTAGTTACCCACAAAACACAGTGGAAAGTGGTCACGTGATTGAAATGAGACATTAACATTGTTGGACGCAAACTCAATGATTGAGAGATTGAGGGTTTGTGCACAGTACTGGAGGTTCTGTTTTTGAGTTCTATGTTCAAGATCGTGGATGTGTACCGTTGAGTAATCTGATGTTACGACGAAATGGCCATCCAGTGCTCCCAGGTTTTCAATGGTGGTGATTTCAATCAAAAACCTAATCTCTTCAACCCCACACGGATAATAAAAAAAGACAAGGAATTTATGATTGAAAATTGTTTGACCTTTATCTGTTATACCACAAGCTGATTTTAACAAATAACATTACGATATATGTCAGTTCTGTCAAATTACTTGTTTGTATCTTTTAAAAATGAAAATAATCGAAAATAATTAACACATTATATTGATATATATCATGACAAGGCTCAGAACAGAATTTGACATCAATTCAATACACTCCAATGTTTACTAGCGATAATAACTAGCTTCTTCATGATTTCAACTTTTTTACTTTATAAATGTATTAATCTGTGTTGTATATCAGCCATCCAACTTTATAGGAAAAGAAAAACAGCCCTTTAACACATAAATAGTCCATAATCACTAGTCAAAAGTGTTTTTCAAAAAACATTAAAAATGTATTTCCCCTTTTAAATGTCAGAAAATGAGAAGAATGAAGTAGTAAGTCAAATTATAAGTGTAAAATTATTTTCAAGTTATAATACTGTAGTCTTTTTTATGCTAACAATTCTCTATTTTTAGATTGATATTAATAAAAAATTTTATAAGTAATGGTCAGAGAATTCACTGTTAGGATGAATTTCTAAGAGTGAAGTATCTGCATTCATTGACGGTTAATTCTCAAAATAAAGGCTTACATTGAGCTACGAAACATCAGAAAACTTAGAAACTTAATTATTCTACTTATTACTCACTTACTTACGCCTGTTAACCTTCCTCAAAGAGTATAGGACACTCACCACCATTCTCCATCCAACTACATACTTAACAATCATTTCCAGCTCTTATTCAGCCTTTTCATATCTCCTTCCAATTATCGACATAGTGTATTCTTGGGCCTTCCACTCTTCCGTTTCCTTTCACGATTCCAAGTTAGTGCTTGCCTCGTGATGAAGTTTGATGATTTCCTCAATGTATGTCCTATCCACTTCCATCGCCGTTTACTAATCTCCTCCTCAGTTGGAAGTTGGTTTGTTCTCTCCCACAGTTGGTTGTTGTTGGTGGTATCCGACTAACCGACATTGTGCATCTTGCGTAAACAATTGTTTATAAATACTCATACTTCTGTGATGATGGTTGTAGTCTTTCTCGAAGTTTCAGCTCCATACAGTAGAACCGTCTCGATATTCGTATTGAAGATTATGACTTTGATATTGATTGACAGTTGTTTTGAGTTCTATAAGTTCTTCAACTGTAGGAATGCTGTCCTTGTTTTGCCAATCCTCACCTTTACTTCTGCATCATATCCTTCACTTTCATCGATGATGGTACCCAGATGGATGCGTGAAAGTTTCCACCTCTTCTACAATTTTCCCATCAAGTTTGACTGGGTGGTGCTCTACGTGCTGTGCTTGTGAATCTTGATATTTTCCTTGTATATGTTGAGGCATCTGTCACACTGGTTATCTTCATCTGCATTTTTTAGTGTGTGGGATAGGACTAAGTCCTCTGAGAAGTCCGAATCGTCTAGTTGTACACAATCTGTCCATTGTATTCCTTGCTTCCCGTAAGATGTCGAGGTCTTCATAATCGACTCAATCACTGGAAAAAAGAAAAAGGAGGAGACTAGGTAGCCTTATCTGACTCCGGTCTTCACTTGGAATGTGTTTGTCAGCTTTTCGCCATGCACGACTCTGCAGTGTAGTCCGTCTCATGAATTCTGGATGATGTTGACGATTTCCCCAACTACTCACTCTAAAGAGTCGAGGAAATTTCTGTAATGTTCTCCTATCCACACTGTCAAATACTTTCTCATAATCAAAGAGGTTGAGTTCCATTAAATTAATTATTCAAGGATGATCCGTTATGT
The DNA here is from genome assembly GCF_000237925.1 of Schistosoma mansoni. Lineage (NCBI taxonomy): Eukaryota > Metazoa > Platyhelminthes > Trematoda > Strigeidida > Schistosomatidae > Schistosoma > Schistosoma mansoni. The sequence goes on from NC_031502.1 coordinate 42,234,663, forward strand.
CACAATTTGGTCTGTGCACGACCGATCCTTACGGATAAACGTTTGCTGATACCGATAGTAGTGTGATGCCTTTGTAGTTCTCACATTTGCTCAGATCTCATTTCTTTGGTATCTTGATGAGGTATCCTTCTTTCCAGTCCATCGGTACTTGTTACCCCCCCCCCAAGTCTTCCTGATTAGAGTGTGAAGCATGTTTGCAGTTACTTCAATGTCTGACTTCAGAGCTTCAGCTGGTATAATTTCTGCTTGTGCTACTTCAATTTCCGGTGGATTCGATGGAGCTGGCCTATCCAAACGTTCTTCAAAGTGTTCTTCGCACATGATCCTCTGTCCTGGGATTTCAGTAATTGACTTGAGTCCTTTGTCCTTGACTGGTCTCTCTGGTTCATTACATTTCCCTATTAGTTTCGTTGTTGTATAATACAGTTGTTTCATATTTCCTTCTCTTTCCTTCCTTAAATCTTGTACAGGGTTTTGATGGAGATCCATTTCTTTTGATGACGCTTGTTACGGCCCAGAACCTCCCGACATGCTAAACTTAATGCTTCTTTGATCTTTTTCCAGTTATCCTCCATCGTAGTTTCTTGTTCTTCCAGTGGATTCTGTAAGATATGGAACCCGTTGTAGGAAGTTATCTTGAATTCGTTAAGTTTGTCAGTATCTTGAAGCAAGGCTATATCTAACCTTCGTAATGCTGTTTGTCCAGTTGTCCAGTGTTTCTTTAGTTTCAGTTTCATCTTAGCCACAACCAGGTGGTGGTAACATGAAGCTATGACAGCTCTTCTCCTGGTTCTCACTTCTCCCACTATCCTTCCGAATTTTTCATTGATATAAATATGATCGATCTGGTTCTTTGTGGTGTGGTCCGGTGAGATCCATGTTGTTTTGTGTATGCGTTTGTGTGAGAATATTGTGCCGCCTATAACCAATTTATTGAATACACATAGATTTGCAAATATCTCTCAATTTTCGTTCTTTTCTACTAGTCCATGTCGTCTCATGATAGCTTCATTCCGATTTTGGCGTTTAGATCTCCCATCAGGGTAGTCAGATTTTTCCAGGGCACTTCTCTACGGTCGCTTGCAACCTCCCGTAAAACTGATCTTTGTTGTCGTCATTGCTTCCATTGATGAGTGTATAACATTGGATAACATTGATTTTAATTCCCTCCTTCTTCATTTTAAAGGATGCTATGGTGATCCTGGATCCGTAGAACTCCCGTCCTATAAATGCATTTCGTGTTTCTTTGGCAGCATCAGAGCAACTTCCTGAGTGTATGAAGCGTTTTCTTGTTCGTGACCAGAGTACAGAAGTATCTCTACCGTATCCAGCCTTTGCTATCCAGCTTGGGTTCAATGGGTTTCACTAATTCCGAGAACCGCTAGGTTGTATCTCCTCATTTTCATTTCTATTTGACTGGTCTTTCCGGTCTCCCACATTTTCGGACGTTTCATGTACCTATATTAGTTGTTGCTCTGTTTGTTAGAAAGGGCATCGGCTTCGTGACTTTCGCAGAATCCCAACTTTCATCATGAGACGTCATAATTCTTTCTTGAACGTGGAGGGCAGAGTTTAAATGGTTTAATTTGTTTATTCTGGTTACCGTTTATTTAGCGGGGCTTTTTTCTGTGGTATGGGGTTGCTTACTCCATGTTCAACCCTCCTCCTTTGTGTGGTTTTGGGACCGACAGTAACTCTAGAAGAGCTACAGGCGGAGTTAAATATATTATTTTTATTATTTAATTTGCCCAAGTTTTTTTAATCGGTCTTATTTGATTTATCTTAGAAATATGCATTAATAAACCAGACACTATTAAATTCAGTTGATTTGTTAAGTGAATTCTTTTTCTCTGAAGAATTAGTCAGCCTACATTAGTCTCCTGTAAATTATTGGATCATTCACAAACTTTTAATCAATGTTACTGATAGAATTAACTAATTTATAAAATACAATTGTACCCATTACCATGTGATGTATTTAAATATAAATTTAAGTGCGTTGATTGTAGGTTAAAATGCCAACCGATAAAAATATCTTCATTGAATAAAATTATAATCATTTGTTAAGTGAAGCTAGAATGATAAATGTCGAAAAAAATATAATGTATATAAAACAATTAGGAAGTGGATAAGATTAAATAAGGAATCTTAATGTTAACTTTCTCTAATAAAGTTATTAAAAAATGCTAGTTAGGGGTAAATATTACTGATAATTGATTTCTTAGGCAATTAACCCTTGTCTTAATATTGTAGTAACACTGTTTTTTCACAATTAGGAGAGTGTAGAAGTCAAGCAAGTGGTTAAGTAAATCATGATGTATTATCATAAAATAGGTCTAAAGACGTTTATATTGATTGTTTGTCAATTTACGATAATTTATGGTAATTTTTCCAACAAATCTACCTAGAGGTATTATCAAATAAGATCAGTAAATTATAAATTTATTTCTACTATGAAATATACTTCAAACTGTTCATCCTATTTTTAACAAACTGTTTTAGGTTTTTTACGTTGTCCTAGAAAAAATAATCATCGTAAAAATTGAATTTTCACAATTCATATAACGAATTGATCTAAGCTAAGCCATCGTTGAGAACCTAGAAGCAGTAGACGGCTGTTTCGTCGTAGTATCGGACTACTCAACAGTACACATCCATGATCCTGAACACGAAACTCAAAAACAGAACTTCTAGTCTTGCGCACAAACTCTTAATCTCTCGACATTGAGTTTGCATCCGACAATGTTAATGTCTCACTTCAATCAATCCAGTATATCACGTGGTCACACGCTACACGGATTAGTTCTACTGGTTATGACTTCTCATATATATATAATTAAGCAGTATCAACTGTAAGGCAATTACCCACAGAAGACAATGAAAGTTGGCTGCATAATACGGTGGATTAATTGAAGCGAGACATTAACATCGTTGGATGCAAGCTCAGTGGTCTATAGAATAAATGTTCGCGCGCAATATTGAAGTTTCTGTTTTCGAGTCCCATGTTCAGAATCGTAGATGTGCACTGTTGAGGAGTTCAATGCTACGAAGAAACGGCCGTGCAGTGCTTCCAGGATCTATTCATGATTTCAAAGAAATTATTCATTTACTATTTAATCAGTAATTTGTAGACACACTTAGTTGAACATTATGCGTAAAAACGATAGTTCTAGTTTGATAATAATAATATACACTCAGTTTGCTTGGCGATTCTGTCCTCTGAATATCATCCAGTTAAAATCTGGGGGTCAGTTTTCTCAATGAAGTTGTCAGTTCAGCCAATTTAATTGTATCGGTGTTTTAAAAAGTCAACTGTTCGCTTGTAGGATATTTCCTTTTGAAATTAAGTGTTATTTTAGTGTCGCTCGTTAATTAATTACTACTTAAAGTTCAGTGTGATATGTATCTTTTATTCCCTGTTTAATCGTTGGGTAGTTACAAGTACCACCCTGTTCGATTCTTAATGTGAATTGTATTCTAGCTAACAAGCCATATTGGGACTACCGGTATGAGTGATTCATTATGTCGATGCGTTTGTTCATTATGTTAGGTGATTGGGGACAATATGCAGAAAGACCCAGAACAAGGTTTCTCATTGGTTGGCTTTCGGAACCAAGTCACAGATTTTACATAAACGTTTGGATCTTACTATCAACAGTCACCAAACTTCCCATTTTTTTAATGTTTTACTATGTTAAAGTAACTGAAAAATTCACTAAAAATTGTTTACTTGAATCTTCCCATTGCTGTTTAGGACTACAATTGATCAGTCTCTTATTAGCATATGTACATATTGTGCGTATCACTTTAAGTCACAAGCATTATAGACAAAGATTTATTTATTTAAACACATAAATATTGGTACAAAGCGGCACCAGATGTATATGAGCCACACAAATCTTATTTGATTTGTGTGAGGGCTGTGATACTGTCCGGGTGCCCAAACCGAAACAGTTGGTTTTCTTAGGGAGCCACACCCGGAGCCTTCAACCCAAAGATCTGACCCACAAGGCAGTGGAGCATTATGAGGAGATGCAGTCCCATGGTAGCTGATGACCAATGATCGATTCATACGCCGTTTGTTCCCTCAGGATACTGGTGCCCACGTGCACCATAGGTTTAAAATCAGGGTTTTCCAACTCCCCTAGCTAGACCCTCCGTGTCCATTCGCTTTTCGTCTTCTTAATTTCGTAAACAACAGTAATGCCACGAGAAGGCAGTGAGTAGAACTTCCCTGGCAGAGGCTATATACGCGTGGCCGTGTGAGAGCATTTCGAGAGGGAGGGCGGGCCCTCCCCACCCTCGGCCGTACCAGGGTATTCGGGGGCATAGGCAAAGATGGGTAGTGGTTGTTGATGTTCCCTATGGGACTCGAACCCAGTACCATTCACTTCCAGTTGACGAGTCCCAAATAGGACGAAACCCGCATCCTGAATTCCATTACTAACCACAATCCATCTTTGCTTATAATGTTTGTTAACATAAGGTCATTAAAATTACTTAAGAATTGAATTTAAAAAGTATTTAATTGATCTTATCAATTAAAGAAATAATTTAATTTAATCCATAGATTAAATTAGAAATACATTTTTTGAATAATTTAATTTATCCTACTTTTCTTGAATTTCAATGTAATCAGTTAAATAGGAAGTAGGACAATTAAAATGATAATTTTTTTGTTAATTAAACTAACGTGATCTCCAGTTTTCTTTTTTCTTTTTCTTTTCTCCTTTTAAAGTATTCATCTGTTATATATAGTTGAAATCATTGGTCAATTGAAGCTAGACCACCATAAAAATCCTGGAAGCACTGGACGGCCGTTTCGTCCTATTGTGGGAATCCTCAGTAGTGCGTATTCATGATCCCGCCTCACGAGATTCGAACCCAGGACCTACCAGTCTTGCACGCGAGCACTTAACTGACAGACCACTGAGCCGACCGTTATCCAACAGTGTTAGTGTCTAACTCCAACCAATCCACGAAATTAAGCAACCATTTCACCAATGTCTTCAGTGTTACGTTAAGTATTCTTTCTGGAAAATCTTTTGTTATCATTAATATTTCACTTATTTTTAGGAATTTCTCAATTTTAAGTTAATTCTTTCAATGTATCCTATAGTTATCCAATTTTTGTTTGGTTTACTTTTGTTTTAATGTATTGTTTTATTGACCATCTTTGAAAGGATAATAAAGAAAAGTAGGTTTTCACTTACACTATTTATTATAATAGTCAATGTTGTTAAATAATATTACTGATTAATTATTTAAATCTGTCAGAATAAGAGATATTTTTTTAAATGACATGTTTGTTGTAATAGATTGATGTTTTCTATCTAAAAAAACTATAATATAAGTTAGTTGTGAAGAAAGAAACTGTATTCTTGAAATTAGGATATTATAGAATTCTTTAATGATGTTACTCTCTAATAATACGAAGGTTCAGTAAGTTAGCTGAAATGAAGTACGACAGGAATAAATTATCAGGTTACTAATGAATGATACATCAATCATATAATTGCTTTTATGCTTACATCAACTCTAAATAAGTATTTATAAAGAGCTCCAAATCGTTCTATTCCAATTCAAGGTAGCATCGGTAGCATTATTTACTAATTACTTAACTAAAATCTAGTCATAGAGCTTTTTACTAAAGTTGGAATTTGTTTCCCTTTTCATAAATGACTGATATATATCTATTATTCTATTGAGTCAAAATAGTTATCTTTAATATTTATTCATTCATTGGAGTATCAGTATTCCCATAAATAAATAGAAATTGAAAGTAGTCTCACCAACACATAGCGAACCCTAAACAATTAATGAAAGAAATTTACAAAGTAGTGAACACCACCTGATGCTGAGCTGCAGTGAATTTGTCAATTTAATTTCAGTTCTCTTTTTTTCATACAGTGATAAGAAAATTTTAGTATCACCATCTACTCCGACTTCAAATACTGTCTACTATGTAAGTTTGTTTGTATTAAACTTAAGAGATTAAGTTCTACAATTCCTTGGGATTTTTAATGAGTTTATACTAACATATGTATTTACCTTTTAACTGAAAAAGTTACGTTGGTGAAGTTTGTTATTAATTAATAAATGTATTTAAAATTAATTTTACTATGTAACAAACACTGTTAAAAGATTAGGAATTTTATAGTTGAAATCATGAGTCAGTTGAAGCTAGACCACTATGAAAGCCTGGAAGCACTGGACGACCGTTTCGTCCTATTGTGAGACTCTTCAGCAGTGCGCGTCCATGAACCCTGGACCTATCAGTTTCGCACGCGAGCGCTTAACCTCTAGACCAGGCATTAATGACTGATTGAAAGTACAGTCTATGTAGGAGTATTCAGTTCGTAATAGCAAATTATTTAAGTAACAAAACCTATTCAATCTATACAGGTGAGATGTAACTTAAATCAGTATTATACTGACTAAAATTCACAGATAGAAAAATTTTTTTCGGCTGATTAAATAAATTTGTTCAGATCCATAATAATTTGAGACCCACAAAGTTTTGAATAATTTTTTCAGCTTATTACGGGGCTGTGTAACATACACAGAAACTAAATATTTATGTCATTGGTCATCAACTCCAATGAATATACAATAGTCTATAGTAAAAGAGCAAAAGGACTAAACTCACAAATTAACTAAACAAAGAAAACTCAATTATTCAATTTAGTTAAATGTGATAGAAGAAACCAATGATGTTAAACATTGATAGGTAATTAAATAGGAATAATATATTTGTAAAATCTCAGCGAATGAATTTGAAGTAAATCCAACAATTCCTATTTAATGTCTTACATCAACTCGGCGCCCAAATACTGTGAAACTATTCGCTCTAATTTAGACGAAAGTTCTTATCTATTGTCAGGTAATATTTACAAATAATTATGGATTAGAAGCAGTTTATTTGTTTACATTTTAAACATGTATTGGAATTATCACAGTGAGATTTTTTGTGGTCCTGTAGAAATTCTATCATAATTTAACTTGTAATTCACAAAAATGTCACTTGTATCACCCAAAAGGTCATTCGAATAACGCAGGCATACCCTTTTATTCAATTTTTCAAGTCTGCATAGCAGTGAATTAAGCTATTCAAGTTAAACACAATATAGGAAATGTTTTTTTATCGAAATTTAGAAAGTTCTAGAATGTCACATCAGGGTTTTTTTGTTTTTTACATTTTTCAGTACAAACTTCAGTAAAAATTATGAAACAACAACATATCTGCTAACATTTGAATACACAACTATGAAAAGAAAACACCAGAAATATAAAGTGTAAAGTGTCCCAGCCTTTTAGTCAAATAAGTCATTTTATTAACGAAACATTTACTTTGTAAGGCTAATAATATATTTTTGACATGTGACTGAACTAGCTAAAGTAAAAACAATGTATGAAAGTTCACTTGGTATTGTTTGTTTGAATCTTTCCATTGATGTGTTAGGACTGCAACTGGTCAGTTTGGAATTGGCATACGTGCATACTGTGCGTATTGCCTCGATATAGCCTAAAGTCACAAGCATTGTTAGCAAAGATGGATAGTGGCTGGCAGTGGAATCCAGGACGCGCGTTCCGTCCTATTTTGGGACTCGTCAGTTGGATGTACCTGCATCTCAGAGTTAATGTTCACTCTGGGACTCGAACCCAGTTTATAATTTCAATAGATTATTATTTTCAAGTGTCAGGAAGGAGAAAATATACAAATCAGTAATATTTTATATTGTAATTTAATACAGTAAAGTCTACCGACATTAGAAACTGCATACATGCCTTTAGTTATTGAACGATTTATATCAAATACTGCCTGATTTAATATAATAAGATTTCTCTATTGTCTAGATAAGTAAATCATATATAATTCAGTGTGATTTTTCTCTTCACTGGTGGAGTCTGTGGCCGAAGCTGATGAGAATCTATTGGTGCGTGAATAAATCTTCATTTACAATCATTCTTTCTTCCTTACATCGTGACATCAGTCTTTTCTCCATTCTACAGTACTAATTAACAGTTGTGTCAGCATTCATAACGAATAAGTATACCAGTATTTTGTCAATTCATTACAATTATCTTAAAATATCCAGTTTGATTGGCCTGAAAATAATGTTAATAGAAATCAAGCTGCTGAATAATTATGTCTATATTAGTTGGTCTATTACAAGGATATTTTTAATAGCGAAAGCTAGTTCCATACTTGTCACAAGACAATCCAAGTGCAACAATAAAATATACCTGATTTGAAAGATTTTTGCATGTGATAATCATAACTTCGTGGTTGAAGTTTTCCTCTTTTGATTGCCAAGTTGTGGGTTGGAACCTCGGTTTATATACATTAGTTTGAGAAAATGGGTAGTATCGCTAGCTCTCTCACAAGCACATCAAGACTGGAAGCCAGATGTATAAACTCCCACTTAACAAGTAAATTAGATTTTTTAAAAACTGTTTACTTTAACTTACTGTAATTTGAACTTCTTGGGTAGCATCATCAATGAAAGGGGAGGATATGATGCAGAAGTAAAGGTGAGGATTGGCAAAGCAATGACAGCATTCCTACAGTTGAAGAACGTGTAGAACTCAAAACAACTGTCAATCAATATCAAAGTCACAATCTTCAATACGGATGTCAAGATAGTTCTACTGTATGGAGCTAAAACTTCGAGAACTACTACAACCATCATCAAGGTGTTACAAGTATTTATAAACGATTGCCTACGTAATATACACAATGTCGGTTAGTCGGATACCATCAACAACAACCTACTGTGGGAGAGAACAAACCAACTTCCAACTGAGGAGGAAATTAGTAAACGGTGATGGAAGTGGATAGGACATATATTGAGGAAATCATCAAACTTCATCACGAGGCAAGCACTAACTTGGTATTGTGAAGGGTAATGGAAGAGTGGAAGATGAAATAACACACTGTATCGATAATTGTAAGGAGACATGAAAGGGCTGAATAGGAACTGGAGAGAACTGGAAATGATTGTCAAGTATGTAGTTGGATGGATAATAGTGGTGAGTGTCCTATACTCTTCGAGCAGTGTTAGTAGGTCTAAGTAGGTAAGTAATACAATCCTGAAGTGAAAATCAACTCTGGGATGCGGGTACATCCAGTTGAAGAGTTTCAAGTTGAATGGTGTACTTTTTTTACAGTCAAGTTCCAATGTTTCACTCTAGTACATAATATTATTTATAAACAAACGTGTTAGAAACATCATATCAATGTATGGGATTTGTTTTACAAATATGCTTTTATTTATAATTTTTGTAGTATAGTAAGGTTTGATGAGAATGTGAATGAAAACAATGTTGTTCGATAATACATTCTGTTCTAAATCATATAATAAGGGTATTTAGTATCTTACAATACAGCGTCTTCTTACCCAGGCAAAGCACTTAAAAATATTTGCATCTCCTAATATTTACCTGATTTTATGGTATAATGAGTACTGAAGAAGAGTTATTTGTTTAAGAGACCGAAAAAAAGCCCTCTTGACCCTTTATTAAATAAAAACACAAAAAAATGTCCAAAAGTATTGTAAATAAGAGTTTCTTTTATATGACTTGGAACGTAAGTCACTTTATTTATAATGAATTAAGAGATCATGAGAAAAACCATTTCACTCAGATAGTCATAAGCGAAATAAAGCTTAGGATATACGTGCGTCGTTTTAAGTTGTTAAATCATATCCGAATAGTGGAATAAAATTATTGCGATAAGTGCCAGTGTGGTGAGAATAGTTACAGTATCAATGATAAAAGATAACATTAGGTATGGACAGTATGATTCTAGAAGAAAGAATGAATTTTTAGAAGAAAAAGATACGAAATCACTCTTAAATCCAAAATCCAAGGAAAGACGAAGAGAGAATCAATATGCCCAGTTTAAGATCAATTTTGGGAGAAAAATGAACACATGATCATATGAAAAAAAAGATTTATACCCAGAAAAGTTTGTAATAAAATGGAAAATATTGTATAGAAAGGATTATATGAAACAGAAGCATGTCCATGAGATTAGGAAGTTTACAATTTTCCAACTTTATTGTGAGAAGTTTAACTGCCTATAGATGTTAACAACAAAGAAATAAGGAACTGTTATTTTTTATTGAGGAATAATAACTGCTATATAATTAAAAAAAGAATTTGGGGGACTGAATAGTTGTTTAGCTTCATCTGAGTACTTTTAAAAATTATGGATTTACGACTTCACACAGAGCATGACAGTGAGAACCAAGAACTGAAATGCAACATAAAATGTACGTTATCGACATTACAAGTATGATTTTGAATGAGCATAAAGTGATCTCAAATACTATCAAATAACCGACCATGTTGTAGTCTGCCTGATCATTATTACATCAACGAAATATTCAGTGACTAACTAAAAAATAAGTTTGCCTATTTTCGTGTTTATTTTTACTATTTGTCGATATTCAAGACTCAATGTCGATCAGTATTTGTTGCCTTTTATGAACCTTGGGTGAGTATCTTAGTGTTATCTTTGGTAACATAAAATTCTCAACAATTAGTCCTTACTATAAACATTGTGCAATCTCAGATACTTACAAATAAATATCATGACTGCTGAAAAACTTAGTGCTTGTTGTAGTCCTGTAGATCATTAGATAATTTATCGACCTTCAAAATGACAAGTAATCGGATCGAGTCACAGTATGAATATCGAGATTAAGATGAAAATTCACTTACGTGACGAACCCCATGCATGACAGAACGCACTACCACTACTAGCCAAGAATCAAAATATAATTTTACTAAGTATATAAAATACGTACATATCCACAGATTCAATATAAACAAGTTTTCTTTGGCACTGTGTGACTTACTTAGCCATCTGTTTGATTAATTTCATTTAACAAGGAAGGATGCATATTGAATCCTAATAAACGAATTTCTTATTTTCAAAAAATATATCTGAATGTCTTGATTATTTTACTGATTCCATGTTTATACTACTTAAATGGCCTTTCCCATGAAAATATGTCAAATGAAAGCATTTGTAATCTGTGATGTTGCCTAATCTCTTATTTATTCCACATAAAAAAAACATTTTGACTTAGTCTTATACTAGTTTAGGAGAGAATTATAAGGAAACACTGTCAAGGTCACAAAGGTTCCTAAAAAAAGTACATGTACAATATATATAGGCAGATCAATATAGTCAAATGTAGATGACATTTTGGTACTTCAGTAAAACCTAGCAAATAAAAAGGAATTTTTCTTTTAGAATTCGAATTCTATTCCTAATGATGTTTCCTCTGTGTGTCATTTTCCAGAGTATTTTTACTGTCACCATGCAGTGAGCTAATCAATGTTCGGATCGAATTTACTTGGAACAAAAACTTTTCAAATGGTAGATTACTGAATAATTATTGTTAATTGTGTTATAGAGACACTCTTTTGTTGAAAAGAAGTAATATGTAGTAACGTGTAACTACAAAATATTTCAGGCTTATTTTGGAAAGTGGCTGACTTTTGGATCCAGAATATGAGTTTCACTTAGTTGAGACTCGTCAGTTGGATGTTTTCAACCTAAATGTTGATGTTCACTGGTCAAATGGAGTCTTGAAGTCAATATCAACAACAATACAAGTATTTAGTATTAATAGTAATGTGAACAGTTTACATTTTCATGAAGTAATGATCATGCAAAATGTGAGTTATTATTAAGTCCTTACATAGTAGTTGAGGATAGATTCATGAGACTTTATAAAGCATTTGAGCAAGTGATTTAAAATAAAATATTAGTTATTAACTATTTGCTCCAGTTATAGCAGGTTGTAGATGTGAGTATTCGATATGTATTTCCATGATGCGAACACTAAACAACAAGCCATTCCACCAACGAAGAAAATTTACTCATTTTATTTCTCAAATGAGATATGAACGAATAATTCCCATAAGTTTCAGTCTTGCATTGTAATCACTAACGTTTGAGAATAGAGATGTACCGAGAGCATATTCATAAATATTAGATTCCATATGCAAAATTAGCTGCAGATAGCTATTTAGTACACGGTTGCTTAGCTGGAAACACTACCCTAGTAAATCAGCCTTTCAACCCCTACAATACGAGCACTAATCTGGCGACTATAATAATAAAAACAAATTTTAAAAGCAGATAAACTATAAGACTAGTCATGGATCAGTGTTGCGTTTTCACTAAAATGGATGTAGCTTAAAACAAACACAAAGTTATCATCTTGGGATCACATTGCTCTTGATATTATTTTGGAGCAGGGTTTCATAAGTGAATATAGTTTATGATTATTTAATCGGATGAAGAGAATGCCATTCAACAGATTGTGTTCAACATAACAGCGTGGCTGAGTAATGACTGCTCACAAGACAAAATATTTTTTATCTGATAAAGTAACATGTCCATACACAAATTATCAAAATGAAATCAACAACGATAAATGTCATAAAAAATGAACAAAACTAATATCGTACTCCAAGTGTTCTCCAATCGATTAGGATCTGAATATCAGTTTTAGTTTCTTGCCGTACAGACTTATATTTTGATAGCCTACCATGATGATTAATAGGCAAACAGTAAACTATATAATCAATGCCAGTTGACTCCACTTCTTTTGTTTAAGTTCCAGTACTCACTGATGAATATGTATGCTCGCAATTTAATTTAAATTTGTAGCCGGACAGTAATAGTTAAAACCAGTGAGCCACATCTTCTCAAAAGATAAATATTAAGTGGAGCTCATACAGTTAAGTTCAGAAGTCATTCAAGTCCTTTGGTTTACATTACCGAGTAGAATCTCTTTTCATAAGACAACAAGTACTTTTAAAGATATTATGCCAGAATTTTACTTCGTTAGATAGTCGCAAACTATGACAGTATACACGTTCACTTAAAATCTCCATCTTTTCATAACCTTGATGATTGCATCATTGTTTTTAGTATGTAAAGTAACCTTACAATGTTATGCATAGCGATAATTCTCCATTTTTATTCTTCAAGCAGATTTGTTATTGTTAACATTGACCAATACTTGTCATTAAGTAAGAACCTTAGTGGTGATAAATATTTCCTGGATTCATTCAACCTCAATGAGTATTTATTTTCCCTCTATAACTCTTATTATGAGGATCACATTCACTCCTAGCTTTATCGATTTTAAACCCTACATGCATACGTCTATTGTTCTATATGTTAGATCAAAATTCAATAGGAGAATTTTTCTATATTTCCTAACACTTGTGAACTAGTCACGTTGTTGTACATGTACTTATTATAATATCGTATTAACCTTGACCGCCCTATTATTTAGGAGTTGAATATTTAAATAAACGTAAATATGGACAGTTAAAATGTTATTAGCATACAAACAAACTTCATCATCAATTAATTTTTCATCAAGTTAAGCTTCATTTTTCGTAACTTTTAATACGACTTTAATTCATTTCTGTTGTAGTGGAAGTTTAATATAAGTAGTCCTGTATACAGAACTATATTAATATCATGCGATTATTTGCTTCCTAATACTTCTCTTCGGACACTGAGAAACAGGATATTCGGTTTAATATTTCGCCATCATTTACTTAGAAGTATAAGTATTAGAATGTAGTGCGAGTGTTGATACAAACAAAAGCTTTTGGTCTACTTATAGAGTATGATCAGCCTAAGCTAAATGATTAATTCCACAAAGTGATGCTATATTATAAAATGAATGTTTGGAGTCCCTGAAAATTATGTCAGATATAGACATTGTGTATACATGTATAGATTGTAGAATACGTACATAGATATAGATAGACATGAGAGAGGGGGTAGATGTAGGTATAGTGGTAGCATGAGTATGGTAGGTAGGTAAAGTGCTTCTATTTATGTGTGACAAGAAATTAGTTCATATTGTGAACCGTACAAATAAAGTATTATCAGAAGGGGGTTTTGTGGAGATTTTAGTCATTTTATATAGTTAAGATCATGAGTCAATTGAAGCCAGACCACCATGGGAAACCTGGACGCACTGGAAGGCCGTTTCGTTCTATCATGGGACTCCTCAGCAGTGCGCATCCCGCCTCGCGAGGTTCGAACCCAGGACCTACCAGTCTCGCGCCAGAGCACTTAACCAATAGACCACTGAGCCGGCAACCAGCGGTGTTATTGTCTAACCTGAATTCACTTTACTTTAATCACAACAACTGCCTATAGTATTTCTATTTATTCAGTTTTGGTTTTAAGTTCATAAGATTTGAAATGAAATTGATTTCTGTTTTCGACATTTATTTGTTTAATATAAAATATTGTTAACGGAAACGGAATAATAGTTGAGCTATAGCGAAATCGACTGAAGTTAGAAATATAAACCATCGATTTTCAAATCAGTAAGATAAAGGTAACGCTCTCATTATGATTATGGAAGGCTTTGACTTCGTTGTATGAAAAGCTCGTGGGTCTATACTGCTTGAAAATCCTAATTCAGTATGAAACAACTGTTCAGTTTCATCTGATTTCAAGTGTTCTTCAGCTTATAACAAACTCTGGTGAGAAAAGTATTCTAGGATTTTAGATTCGTGTAAAAGTGAACAACAGATACGGTTGTCATTCTTTATTCGTAAAAAAGAATATATATCGTCTAACTTAACAATGATCTCATTTTCTCTTCAACCAGAGAACATCCAAATATAGAAAACCTGTAAATATGGCTTTATTTACACCAATAAGATATTCTTTTTAAGTAGATAACAAATTGTTAGTTATACATTTTATATATACGTATCGTAAAATTTCCACCACTAGCCACCATCCATCTCTGTTTATAAATGCTTGTGACTTAAGGCAATATCGAGGCAATCCGTACAGGATGAACATATACCAATCAGAGAGTGATCAATTGTAGTCCTAAACATCAAATGAAAAAATTCAAACAACCAGTACGAAAATAAATTGTATCGTAAAAAATGTTTTATTTCTTGCATGGGCTAAAGGCAAAAGTAAAATTCGGACATCGTAGTTTTTTTCACTTTGTTTCATTATTGATTATTGAGTCTTGTCGAATACACCTTAGCATTTTTTTTATAAAGCATCGATCAACTCCAGCTTAGGTATAATGAATCTGATAAACCATTCTAATATGTGTGATAAAATAAATTTAACTCATTTTGACCAATAAAACCTGCTAGAACTGTCTTTTACACTCTTAGTCAGTCATTTAGAATTGCTTCCATCATCATCAACTTGTGTATTGACAAAATTATCTAAGCTGTTTCGTGTATTAATTAAAACAATTCTACATCAATTAAATAAGGAAGTTTACACAATAAAAAGAGTGGTAGAATTAATAGTAATAGTGTAGTGTAGTGAACAAGCACTCAAGTGGGGTAGACCAATTTACACTGTGGTTTAGTAAAATGTGAAAATCATACATCAAATACATCATTTTCACATCCTCTTTGAATTGTCTCTTACTAACTTCATTGTTCCTTCATTCTTGTTGTTATCTTGATTTCTATCAGTTTCCTTCTCTCTTTTCGTCATTTGAAACATCTAAACTTTCTGCTATCAGTTATTCCACTTCTGACTGGTGTTACATACTACTTATTTCTGTAAACACAAGTAGCATACACCGCAGTAGTAGTAGGGGAGGAAATCATTTGTAAATTTATCAATACCGTGTTTTAGATGATAAGATCGTCCTGTAACTCGCTTCTAGCCACGATCCGGATATACTAAAGCTACATGACTAAAAAACAACACTATCAGTCTAGTTTATTTAGAATTGTTATATCCCGATAACAATAGTGAATGGTAATTTTGGCATTCATTTATGGACCAGTATTATGCATATATTTTTATCGTATAATTGCTAAATAACTAAACTATTCATATCCATGTTACCCTTATTATAAGCTTTATTTTGACCTACAGACTGTTATTATACGATTTACCATTCTTAAGTTATCCCCAGTCTATTGATTACTGTTCCCCCTATTCACAGCCACATTTGGCTGAATCTTGTACAAATGTTATTTTCTATTTTATGATACGATGTGGTCAGTCTGTTTGGTATATAAACTCAGTATGTTTAAAACACAAGGATTCATACCGTAGAGGCTGTTATTGGTGTTCTGGACTTAACTGGCTGGGCTAGGCAGAAAGCAGGACCGATAAGCACTCTAGACTGCTCATACGGTTTCCGTGTGTCACTGTTCCAATCGATAATTCGCTGCTCTCTGATTGGCGGTCTTATCACTTCATACATTAACTGGGCATCCACTCGGCCACAAGATATAACAAGAATAATCATGTTAATACAGACTAATTAGTTGTAATCCTTTCAAATATTTGTCTTCTACATGTTAACAGATCAAAACAAAAATCTAACATCTTATGAATATACCAAACATATGCTTGACTTAATTCATTTAAATCTATTATAAATACCAAGTGTAAAAAATTTCATTCTATCACAAATTTTTTCTCCAGAAAAATCAATACGATATTTTCTATTCACATTGGATAGAATTTAACGAATATAAAATGAACGAATAATAATCAGAATAAGGTCTTATGTAGTGTTATAGATTATTATAAATATGTATAGAAAGATACTTAGATAATAGATAGAATATTATTTATCCAAAATAAAAGGTAGTTAATTAACTACCGGGGTACTTGTTTATTTCTTGGGAGCGATATTCTATTTCATAAGAAACTGTATTATTTTTTTAGTTAACTTTATATTCTTCTATTTTCATTAGTTGAGAATATTTACTTGTTAATAGATTTTTAGACTGATATTGTTGACATGAACGTGTATTCTAAAGAGACTTAATCCTTATCGAATGGTATTTGCTAGGATTGTTTAGTAATAAAATGTCAAAGTACAGTTTTCACTGAAACCTCTGCCCTATGAAACAGATTATGAGATGGAAAAAAATCTGCCACTGTAGATGTATAGTATTGAGATCGTGTTCAAACACTATACTACAATGAAATATATCTAGATAAGGTAAGCATTAAAGAAAACAGACCCCATGTGAAAACACGAGCAATTAAAATCTTATAAATCTAAATCGTCTTTGGGAAATGTATTTCTACTGACCATTGGAGTCCAACTGTGTCGCGTATGAGACAGTTACCCACAGAAGACATTGGAGATGATTCCGCAACATAGCAGACTGGTTGAAGCTGAACACTAAGACAGTTCGACGTCGGCTCAGTGGTCTAGAGGGTAGGTGCTTGTACACGAGACAGAAGGTCCTGGGCTTGATTCCCGCGTGTGGGATCATGAATGCTCACTGCTAGGGAGTCCAGTACTGGAATAAAACGGTCGTCCAGTGCTTCCAGCCCTTTATTGGTGGTCTAACATTGATCGGTCCATAATTTCAATGATCTATTGTGCTAGATAATTCCTGATAATTTCCAAGGGATCTCACCAACTAATAAACACACCATCAATTCTATAAAAACACTAGGAAATAACATTAGAATGAATGCTTCTTGTTGAACTGTAGTTGAGTGTGAGTAAATAAATTTTACTGTCAGATAATCGGTTAAATAACAAAGATAGCAAAACAATAACCGATCTGAAGATAAAATGAATAACTGAATGTTTAAAAATACTTACTAAAGAAAAGCCTGACTTAAATTCTTTTAAAAAACCAATCTAGCAGGAAATAGAAATAAAACTCAGATCAGATCTAGGCTCAGATCAAAAGCCATATAACCAAAAGTGGAAAGTGCTTTGAATATCAAAACAAAGCTGTGTACAAACCTATAAATAAACTATATAACTATAGTGAAAAGTGAAGATTGCACAAACAGAAATATCATGAAAATTATTCTACATTTTACAAATGTGTCCTTGAGGGATATAACTTTTTTAAGTCATAAGGAATAAACAAAGTAATGAATTGATGTCTTCTTTCTATGTGTGCTTCATTTCCAAACATGATCATTTAGCTTCCAAGTTGTTGTTTTTTTTCACATTAGATTTTTGTCTAGTAATAAAATTCGAACTGCCGAATTCAGTTAAGTAAACAAGTTTATATACAGAATTATACTATTGAAAAGTGATTATATCATATAAAAGTTTAAGTAGACGAGCTTATAGGAATATACAACTATATATGTATACTTTCCTACTTTATTTTGATTTCTTATGCCTGTAAATTCAAGATAAAATGTATGGGTTGATTTTTTTCCGGAAAATTTGTCTATTTTGTTTATTTGTTAAAAATGTGCCAATAATAAACTGGTAAACTGAAAAACAAACGTATTCTTGAATATATTAAGTTATATGATTCTCTAAAATGTAAAAATAACATTTAATATACCTATACGATCCTGAACAACTAGCAACCAATATCAAAGTCACAATCTTCAATACAAACATCATGACAGTTCTACTGTATGGAGCTGAAACTTCGAGAACTACTACAACCATCATCAAAGAAGTATAAGTATATATAAACAATCGTCTAAGTAAGATACACAATGTCGGTTAGTCAGATACCATCAACAACAACCTACTGTGGGAGAGAACAAACCAACTTCCAACTGAGGAGGAGATTAGGTAAAGATGGTGGAAGTGGATAGGACATATATTGAGGAAATCATCAAACTTCATCACGAGGCAAGCACTAACTTGGAATTGTGAAGGGTAATGGAAGAGTGGAAGATGAAATAACACACTGTGTCGATAATTGGAAGGAGACATGGAAAGGCTGAATAGGAACTGGAGAGAACTGGAAATGATTAAGTATGTAGTTGGATGGATAATGGTGGTGAGTGTCCTGGGAAATCCTTCCCAGTTCTTTACAGTTAACATTCATCCTTTTCATATCTGCTTCTATTTCCCGGCGTAATGTGTTCTTTGACCTTCCTCTTTTCCGCTTCCCTTCACCATTCCAAGTTAGGGCTTGCCTCGTAATACACATTAGTGATTTCCTTAATGTATGTCCGATCCAGGTAGTGATCGGTGAATTTAAAAACAACTAAATGATTTGTAAGTAGAGATGGATAGTAGCTAGCAGTGGAATCCAGGACGCGCGTTTCGTCCTATTTGGGACTCGTCAGCTGGATGTACATGCATCTCAGAGTTGGTGTTAGCCACTATCCATCTCTGCTTACCATGCTTGTGAATTAAGGTATATCGAGGCAATACGCACAGTATGCACATATGCCAATTAGAGACTGACCAGTTGCAGTCCTAACACATCGATGGGAAGATTCAAACAAACATTACTAAGTGAATTTAAACTAAATGATTTGTTGAATATTTCAAGAAAGGGAAATCTAAGTGGAGCAAAGTTATCATAAAATAACTAATTAGAAGATAAATTTGATTTTCGCTTTTGCAACATACAAATATAGATACAAGGAAAACATGAACACAATTTTATTCCATTTACTTAACAAATCTCCACAAAACCTACTTCTGATAATGATCATATGCTCACTAGTGACTGGCTCCATGAGGTATTTCCTGGAGTTCTAGTGAGGAGCAGTAACCAGTGGAGTTCAACCAGGTCTGTTGGGAGATATCAACATACTGAAGACATTGGTGAATTTTTGGTCAATTTCGTGCATTGGTTGAAGTTAGACGATAGATGCCTGTTCAGTGGTCTATCGGTTAAACGCTCTAGCGCGAGACTGGTAGGTCCTGGGTTCGAATCTTGCGAGGAGGGATCGTGGATGCGCATTGCTGAGGAGTCCTACAATAGGACGAAACGGGCATTCAGTGTTTCCAGGTTTTCCATGGCAATCTAGCCTCAACTGACTCATGATCTCAACTATATAAAATTACTGAAATCCTCACAAAACCCCCTTCTTATACGAATATATCACCAATAATATTTTAAATCTAGTAGATTCATAAACTGAGAAGTCAGATGATTATTCTACCATCTTTTAAAAAATTATAGAAAGTCGCATAATGAAGAAGCCATTATAGACTGGACTGAAGGATATGATCATTTTATTAAGTAGATAAACAGAAGGTGATGGTAATTAGTAGTAAGGTTATTCAGTTGCAGTGAGCCAGACTGTATTTGTAAAAATTAGGTTTACACTATAATAAATGTAGTATAGCTTAATATTACATTGACTTCGTAAAACAATTATACAGTTTTATGACTATCATTATGATCTGCTTTATTTTATTCTACCCAATATGAACATTACATGCTTGGCATTCATCACACAGATAATCCATTCATTTTGTATAACACAAATTGAAATCATTCATTATCTGTGTAATTATAACAGTAACATTTAGTTATTAGTAACATTATTCGCTTCAAATAATTCTCTCCACTCCACAAATCCAGACGAAATCTATAAAACAGATCACACTCATAACAACATACACAAACAAACACACACACACACAAACAACAATAGTTGAAAACATATTTCCATTGAAATTCATTAGTCAATTTTCATACAGTAAATAAAGAGAAATCAACACATTATTTCACCGATTTCTCAACCAACATCTCCATACATCCATTCACTCAATCACTCACTCACTCACACAGTCATTCATCCATCCACACATCCATCCGTGCTTATTCTGTTCATGTCACTAAGGTGTAATGTAGAGTAATGTACAGGTTGTGGATTATCTCGTGTGGTATGAAACAATGCGTAATTAGTGAGTGACACGTCATCCAATCAAATAATCATTGGTTCTCCTCACTTTCTACGAATTTCCTAATATCATGTTTTGTTATATTACATTATATACTACCTCTCAATATGGATTGGTCTACCATGTTGTTTAAGCAAACATATGCAGAAATGGATTGAATGCATTTCCACATTGACATTTCACCCAATGATTATGTCTGGAATTTTGTCAACAAGTTACTTTGTGTGAATATTCTCATTCGTTTAGTAATAGAATCGTGATTCAAATTATCAACAATGTAATGCAACCATCAAATCCATCCTAATCATCGTGATCGGTGTGCATTATCACATTGTTGCTTAGGTGGTGGTGGTGGTGGTGGTGGACAACATATAGGAGAGGTT
>NC_031502.1:42255902-42405293 GCF_000237925.1 Schistosoma mansoni
TGTGTAGAAATTTTCCAACTTTTATACTGATGAATGATGATTGATTTTGTTGGAATTTTAGATCTGGAATTGTTGTTAATATTTTTGACTATCAAATGAAACACATAAGGTTCCATCTGTTTGAACTATTCAAAGATTTACATAGAATATTCCATATAATGTTTTTTGGAACAAAGGTTTTTTTAATGACTTCATCATTAGACTCTATGGTGATAAGTCGATATTTATTTTGTAACAACGACCGAAACAATTCATATCAGCGAATTAGACAATGTCATGTGTTACGAAATGGTAGATCTTTGTATTTGTTTTGGCCCAAACACTTCAAAAATTGTCATTTATAAATCAGAAATATCATTTAAAAAGTGTTAAAAAATTGCTTGTAAGGTGTCAGGTTACAATGAATATAGTAAAATTAATCACATCAAGAAAATCCATGGTAGGATAAATTTTATCCGGTTAGGATTATGACAATGATGATAATAATGTCATGTCAATTTAATATGTAATAATATATGTTTTGTTAGGGCGATTAAGATAAGTAGTCTATACGAATTGAGAAAGATAAGTTTGTAAATTAAGAATCGGACATGATGTTACGGCGATATTATTATGTATCAAGCATTTTATTATCGTCGTCAGCTTCTTTGTTTTTATCAGGATTTCATACTCGAATATTTGAATAATAAATAGTCATCGTGACTTTACAGTGCATACAAAAAGCATTACTTGAATAACCGAAAGAAATATATTTCTTGGATTTATATTTAATTACTTTCTAAATTTTCAACAACGCTTATAAACAAATATAAACTTGAATATTATAAGACTGTATCACGATACCACATACTGTGGGAAAGTGTCAGACATCGACAGGAATGATCATTGCTATTGAAAAAACTCATTTAGAACCATCTTTAAATTAGTGGTGTCATATAAATATGATGAATTAATGACCGTTTAGAAATAGATGAAATTAAATAGTACAAATAGGTTCAGTATATGTGTCATCATAATCTTTTGATCATCCAGTGACAGATATATGTAACATTTGTTAACTGTCGACAAGAACAATAGATAGACAAATACAGTTATCAATAAGTTTCGTGACGATGCATCAAGGTCTCTAGTTTTTAGTGGGATCCTAAATGCGATGAACAGGTGACGAATGCTACTTAGAACTAGAACCAATCTTCAAAAAATCTCTTCTGATAATGAGAAGTTTAATATAATTTCTAATTAAAATATTCTGAGTCCTATGAAACAAATTTTTCTGGTTAGTGTTTTTGAGCAAGGTTTCCTTTTACAGGATGAGACTACTAACCCTATACCCAACCCTCCACTTTTATCCGGCTTGGGGAAGGCAGTAACTCTAGAAGGACTCCACGTGGAGTTATACAAAGACTAAGCTGTTTTGATATAAACTTGAACGAATCTGTCTTTACGTGTTTGTTACCTCACACTGGAACGGAATTTCCCAAACCCTTAGTCACACTGACAATACGACTTCCAAGACTTGGATAAACTAGATATGAATATTAGTAAACCACGATGTGTGTTGGTATAGTTTGTCTGGCTACTCATAAGTAGTTTATCTTTTTTGAAAAATGTTTTCATGTTTAGTTCAAGCTGGGAGTTAATATTTATATATATCATTAATGAGATAACGATTTGAACAATGGTTAATCTAATAAATTCTCGTAATGACCATTTGATTTGTATTACATCTTCCTCGCTGAACAGGCATTAATTATTATGATTGAAGTTTAGGATTTCCGCCCAATTTGAGCACTAATTAATGGTTTGATGCTGGAAAATGCTCACAATTCGCCTGTTTACCAGTAAGAAGGCTTAAAAAGATAAATTCATTTTAACTATTTATTTATTTTATCAATTCGATCCATATAGTTAATAAAGCCCGGAATATGACTTGATGGCAGTATCTGTAACTCAGCATTTACACATATGTTAACCCAACAATTTATGAACCTAATGTATTTATGCCGGCGCAATTCCTGAAGCCGCGTATAGTGGCCAGTTCATTTCCGTCAAAATACTCTTCTCTTATCAGACTTTTTTAAAGAAAAAACTCCAAAAATTTTATGTAGCAGTACAAATTTCCAAGCCGGTATGAATTAAGCCGAATTATCTCTGAGGGTTTGAACCCTTCCTGTAATAATTGTCTAAGATTATTGCACATTAAATGATTTCATTTAAAATATGAGACGATTTAACTTAATGCCTATTCAACTAAATGTACGTGACTATCATATATGATAAACTGAATTTATTAATAATGAAATTATCTTTGAAAATACAAACACAACATTACTTGTAGAATAAATGAACTCCTTCTATTTCAGTAGTTATCTAACATCTGAAGTCCTTTTAAATTTACAATGAATAATATGATGCAAAACAAAAGTTCGATGTCATTTCGTCAATGACCTCGAGATGGATACATGAAAAATGGTCAGAAAATTAAGAGATACAGTTAAAGAAGAGACATTAAACGTTGTATTTGAAATTAATTCATATTTATATGTAGACGTTGAATACATATACCTGTAGAAATAAAGTAACTTCTATAAGTTCCTGTAGTATTTTAACAGAAAACCTATTCAAATCTAGTTGTAAGCAGTTTTTAAAAAAATACTTAATCGAATCCATTCAAATAATATTTTTAATAAAATCAATATTTGCTAATTCGTCTAGGCTTAAGTAATTGTGAGAGACAATTGTCTTCCCACATGTCTTAACATCACCGCTTGAGGGGCAGCACGTCTGAAAGGGATTGATTATGAACTTCTTGGTTTTTCTTATGTAATTTCTATTAACTGATAAAAAATTAAGTGAGACTTTAGAGCGCTATATTAATGAAATCGATAGATGGTTACTTATCCAAAAATGTTCAAGAATCAAATGTACTGTATGCCTAATCATTTAAGATAAATGGCTATTTTTGATCGAACAGCAGTTTAAGTTTTCCCATTTGGAACTAACCTACGTTAAAAATGAGTTCTCAGTTCTCTTCAATGAAACTGTTTTCAACTGCTTCCGGATAAAAATTCTGAAGAGATAGTTAAAGGCTAAGTATTTAAGATTTATATGGGATCATGAATGTTGTAATAAGATGAATAAACAGTTTGCCGTTTTGATTTAGGTAAGTGTCACTTCTGTGATACTCCCTCATGTTTGGTTCATATATACGTAATGTTATTAGCTTCTGAAAATTTAAATATCTTGTGTTTTAGTTGTGGTACAAATATCAGTAATAGCATCAATAACAATGAAATATGGGTTTCTGTTTTTATCGCTAGCTAGTACCAAATATAGAATAAATGTGACCATCGATAATATAAAGCGATCTTTCATGCTAAGAAAAAGTGATTAACTAATATCGAAAAGACTGTTTTAAATGTCATCAGTCCTAAATTTGCTTTGATACTTTATGATTCAGTGTTTATGAGTTTTTAATGCTGGTATGACCTACACTACATCGCATTGAGTTAACTTCTGCTTGGTAACATTAATTTTTTTATGCATGAGTCAATTGTTAGTTGCATCCCTTGAATAGGCTCTTCAAAACTAAAGATCACATTTACTAAATCCAATATAAACCTTTCAGCATTCATAAAACTAATTTGAAACAAATAGAACTCATCTTTAGGATCTACTAGGAATTTATTACCAGTTAGTGCCAAAATAAATAACTCAACTCCAGATTCATCTTTAAGGAAAGCTGACATTTTACATCACAAGACTTAGAGTTAAATTTGATTAGAATAAGTATTTATTCATGGTAGAAGCTAATATGACTGATTTTACCGTAAACTGTTTTAGTACCACACGAATGGAACACAATCAATCATAATTTTACAACTAAAATTCATCGCTGATCATTTTCCTGTTGAATATCACTTTAAAATATCTAAATAATAAAATGACATTCTCATTGGAAGTATTTGGTGGCACATTCCTTCTATGTACCGAAATCTAAAGAATATTTTATGTAAAATCAGAAGATTGGAAAGATGATTGAAACAAAATAAGATCACTCTAAGCAAAGATGGATAGTGGCTAGCAGTGGAATCCAGGACGCACATTTCGTCCTATTTGGGACTCGTCCGCTGGATGTACCTGCATCTCAGAGTTGATGTTCACTCTGGGACTCAAACCCATTATCCCGTTATCCACTTAGCTAGTAAGTCCTGATCATCAATTGCTTGTGCAGTGGGGACGCGTCCTGGATTCCACTGCTAGCTACTATCCATCTTGCTTATAATGTTGTTTTTTGTTTAGGTCACTTAATATCTTTTCCTTAAAATAAATTCACAAGATTTCTAAATGAAATTTTTTCGACTAAACTTTAAAATCTATTGTTATTCAATCTTCAAATTTATTTAGATACTATTGTAAACTCACTATATATTTATTGATTCCTGAGTATTATGACTACCAGATAACATTTCCTATACTGAATGATTCAGTTGTCTACAATAATTTTATTTAACCAGAGACATAAACTATTCCTAGATAACTTTCTATAAATCGAAAAGTGAATTTAAGTTGCTCAGTAGGACGGTACAAATTCAGTGTGGATTTCTTTTTTTCTTTTTTTGTAGCTTACATTCTCATTGCCGCCATCAAAAGACAGAATTTATATTTCAGAAAACAACTAGTATTTGGTTGCTCAATCAAAGTTGTTAATGTGAAAAACACAAACTGTAAACATTACTGAAATATATATGGAAACTAGAAAAGAAGCTGATATAAGATATGTATTTCACTAAGATGGACAAGAATCTTCAAAATATCTTAAATGTAAATGAACATATATAAGCTTATAATGCAATATGAAACAGTCTGATGGTCACTTTATGAATTATCACTACGGTTTAAAAGGTAGCAGCTCAAAATGCAATTTCTATCTTTTATATTTATTTCAACATATAATAAAAACGTGCTAAAGTTGCTTAGTTTATTATCCACTTTCAAGCAAACCCAGGCGGTTGAAAACAACCAACAATATTCTCTCGATTTCAGAGTACGACAAATGAAGTTTGTGTGGAATATGTGTTTCTTATCCAAAATTAAAGATACTTTTAAATCTAGATTGTCCAAGCATGATGAATATTCCTACTAATTATAGATGATAAAGCTATTGACAATCATTAGTTTTTTTGACTATTGCTTGCAACCTGTGGTAATCTAAGTGTTAAAACAAATGGAACATTATGTGTTTCATTTGATAGTCAAAAATATTAACAACAATTCCAGATCTAAAATTCCAACAAAATCAATCATCATTCATCAGTATAAAAGTTGGAAAATTTCTACACAAACAATGGAATATAGACAAACAAGTATGATTTTTATTGTGAAATGTAACAGTTGTCAACATGTCACTGTGTTCACAGTACAATCATGTTCCTCATACACAACACCGTATTTATCACTACGATATAACAAATAAGATTGTCACCGAGCTAGTAAATTATATTCATTTACATATTGGTGACACGAATGATTAATGTGATTGCTTGGAAACTGAGATCATGATTTCCTCACCAAATTATTTTCTTTTCAACTTCAGTGAGAAGAATGCGTTTGAATACTGGTTAATGGCTTTTATTCCGAATTCAATATTTTATCCGTTAGTAAACACACAACCATACGTATACATATATTCTATATGTATTTACATATACTAATTTCTCACTCAACTAATTTCTCACTCAACTAAACCTCTCCTATATGTTGTCCACCACCACCTAAGCAACAATGTGATAATGCACACCGATCACGATGATTAGGATGGATTTGATGGTTGCATTACATTGTTGATAATTTGAATCACGATTCTATTACTAAACGAATGAGAATATTCACACAAAGTAACTTGTTGACAAAATTCCAGACATAATCATTGGGTGAAATGTCAATGTGGAAATGCATTCAATCCATTTCTGCATATGTTTGCTTAAACAACATGGTAGACCAATCCATATTGAGAGGTAGTATATAATGTAATATAACAAAACATGATATTAGGAAATTCGTAGAAAGTGAGGAGAACCAATGATTATTTGATTGGATGACGTGTCACTCACTAATTACGCATTGTTTCATACCACACGAGATAATCCACAACCTGTACATTACTCTACATTACACCTTAGTGACATGAACAGAATAAGCACGGATGGATGTGTGGATGGATGAATGACTGTGTGAGTGAGTGATTGAGTGAATGGATGTATGGAGATGTTGGTTGAGAAATCGGTGAAATAATGTGTTGATTTCTCTTTATTTACTGTATGAAAATTGACTAATGAATTTCAATGGAAATATGTTTTCAACTATTGTTGTTTGTGTGTGTGTGTGTTTGTTTGTGTATGTTGTTATGAGTGTGATCTGTTTTATAGATTTCGTCTGGATTTGTGGAGTGGAGAGAATTATTTGAAGCGAATAATGTTACTAATAACTAAATGTTACTGTTATAATTACACAGATAATGAATGATTTCAATTTGTGTTATACAAAATGAATGGATTATCTGTGTGATGAATGCCAAGCATGTAATGTTCATATTGGGTAGAATAAAATAAAGCAGATCATAATGATAGTCATAAAATTGTATAAATGTGTGTCATAGTCATTTGGATGAATATTTGTCAGTGTGACATACATCATTTTGCTAAATCTTTGAAATTCAATATGATGTTCATTCATTGAAACCTTAAACAAAAATAATCTTATTCTTTGCTTGTTGAGTATATTTCATTTTCCATGTTAATAATTTGCAGCTGTCTATTGAATTACCATGTTGTTTCATACTCATTAATAAATTGGATCTGGAATCTGTTGTCAACTTGTATGACATTCAAAATTAAGGCTTATTTTAATCAACTGCTCAAACCGAAATCATGAGAGTAAATTATTGTCAACAGTCTATGAAGAATAGAAGATATAATGGAATTTCAAAAGATATGATATTATAATTAATATCAGAAGGGGTTTTGTGGATGTTATAGTAATTTTAATAATTGAGATCATGAGTTGATTGAAGCTTGACCACTGTAGATGCACACTGCTAAGGTGTCCCATCATAGGACGAAACGGCCGTTCAGTGCTTCCAGGTTTTCCATGGTGGTCTAGCTTCAATTGATTCATGATCTCAATTATCAAAAATATAATTGTTTGTTCATATTATTTCCCATCTACCCTCTATTTAAACTTTGTACAACTTTTATCTAACTGCGACTAATAGATTATCGGTTTATAAAAAAAGTAGATATTCTTTCAAAACATTTTAAACAATTTTGTAATCATATTTTCTTGATGGAACTAATTCACCAAACTGTAGATAAATCCATCAACTTGCTTGGCGTCTCGTTGGAACTATTTAATTTCAGTCGGTGGAATTTCAACAGTTATAAACTCTTTTTACCTGTCTTCTATATATTTTGCATCAATCTTTTGTGAAACTGTTCATTTAAATGATGTCTAAGTTTCACATAAATGATTTAGTGATCAGCCGATAATCATGGTTAATGCGTCCTAAATATGATACTTGAAATGTAATGGTAGTTTATGTGTAATCGATTATTTGTTTTACTAACGGTTATACGGTTTTTAATACATTGTCTTTGAACATCTGGTCTTGATAATTACTTTTTATATGAAGTGGTAGGTAACAGGATTACATCCACACACTTAAACCCGATAAGAAAGTAAATTTTCCTTGATCGTCTTCAATTCGATGTAGTCTGCCCCCCTTCATAATCATAGTTCACTAATGAAGAAACTTTCGAGAGTATATCTGTCCTTAGATGCTTAACTGAAAATAATCAAGTTACTATCTTCTCTCAAATAAAAGGTTGTTAATACGCATGATTAACTAACTAAATTTTATTCCAACTTCATTGATTGAACTGTAACAACAAGAGAGCCTAGTAACGAATATTAAAAGAAATGGGGTTTGGAAAATCGTTAAAATTTTTGTTAAAACGGACAGCTTTTATAACACATTTTTGGTGAAGTATCGGAAAATTTGTTAAATTTTCATTAAGATGAAGAGTGAAGAAAAAACTAATGAGTGAAATAGAACTGGAGTTAAATAACTAGTGTCACTTTACCCTTTTAAAGTGTAAAATACGATTGCAGAGGTAGAACAAGAGTTTTTTTAAGGAGCTCGATAAACCTAAACACTACATTGAGTGAATGTATAGAAGACGTAATTTTTTTAAAGACATAAACATACTGTAGTTAGTGAGAACACTATTGAGGACAACCAAATGTATTTAAACACAAAATTACAGAATCATTTGGTAAAATATGAGAACTATACAATAAATACTTCATTTGCAAAATATCAATCAATTGTCTCAGACTTGGTGGTTCCTTCGTTTCCACTCCATCCATTCTCTGTTCTCGTTCTTTTTTCTTCAATTTTCATAATCTTCTGCCGCCAGGGATTTCACTTTCAATTGATGATACATACTATTTATATCTATCGACATCAGTAGCACTTACCACACTACAATAAACCATTAATAAACGAAACAAATATTTATTTACGTAATCATCGTTAACATTATAAATTAAATGCACACATATACAACTTTTTAATCGTGGATACAATCGGGATTTTTATTTATTTATCATAGTCGGTAAAAATGACAACTCTAGATTTATACCTGTCGTTTGCGGTATGAACTTAGACTTACTGAAGTTTGGCCATGAAACTCCTATTCACAAATATAAGTTAATCCAATATAACGAACAATTTACGTGCAAGTCTTTAAATTGTAAAACTTACTCTATATCAGTTAACAATAGGTTTCAATTAATGATTTGAATGTAAAGCACTCATTCACACTGAAGTAGTTGGTAAATTAAACTATTATTCAAGTGATCTTGTCCCTAAAAATTTCATGAAATACTAAAATTCACAAAATTTATTCATAGACAGATATCAACTATACCTCTTGTGTATGTGATACCGAAATTAAGTGTAATTAAGTTCAATAAATCAATGAGAACGAAGACTGAGCTTATGTCCAAGCATCATTTCAGTTGCTGCCTGGATAGCATGGTGATAAGTTGCTGACTTTGAAGCTGTGTGACACGAGGTTGAATCTGTAGTAGTCGGTACTATGTCAATTCCACGTAGGCTATTCTAACTTCTGGACAGATTAATCTATTCATTTTTCTCAAGCCAAATTTTTATTTTGTCACTTATTCGCTTGTTAACCCCGACTATTTTTTGTATGATCGTATGTGTGTTAATTACTTACCCCACTCATTATGTGTCTGTAACTTAATTTTGGTCTAACTGTAAATATTGAGTCATGTTTGACTGAATTGAGTTGGCTCACATGCCTTCTCTAATCCGTTTCGCTTCGCTCTATCCTCTTCGCTTCCTACGCTGCATTTTCCTGAGTGTCTATTTAGATCAATGGTTGTATGAAATATACATGTTAAAAATCCATTTTACGTGTTTGATTTATTTTAATTCCCTTATTCACTAACGTGAGCTAAGTCGATGATTATGTACGAGGATTGGAGGCATGTACATAATCGATGACAATTATAATACAATTTAAATGAACTCAGATACATGAACCACTAAAAATCTACCAGGGTGCATTAGTACCAGATTACAGTCATAGCCTACTGATAAGTGCTAATCGACAAAATGTCTAGGTCAAGGATTTTCTGTCGACTACTTCCAACCACCACCTTACATCTCAACATAGTGCATTCGATGTCGAATCACTTAGACCAGTAGACACACTGCAAGCCGATCGATGGCATTCGATCATTACTAAGAGGAACTTGAAATACATGATACACGTCATCACTTAGTAGTCAATTAGTTATAACATAGACACGTAATATAAGTCTGAAACAATAACCGTACATCAAGATATCTAGTCATTTAGACTAGATGACCACATTGCAACATGATTAACAAAATTCAACTGTCACCAACAGTTATACAATATAACATCAATTAATCCCAATTAACCAACTTATGAATAACGTTCATATAATCGATAAACCCTTTGAATGATGAACATATTCGAATGGGTTTATTTTTCTATCATCATATATTATTGTTTTAAAATATTGAATAGCTAATTAGAAAAAACTAAACACTTTCTGTTGTTAATTAAATCGTGGCGGTTAAAAAGGGAGCCTTTAATTTTGTTTATTTGTTCGTTTGTTTTTCTTTTCTTTTTCATCATCATCATCATCATCATCATCAAACTTTTGTTATTCGATTTCTTTGTTAAGTTGTCTATCTAATAAGTAGTAAATTTATCAAACAGATAATAATTCTCTTATTTCATTTATTTTGTCATTATCTTACCTTACATTATTTTCAATCTTACTCATTAAAAAAAAAAAAACAATTTCCTATTATTGTTGTAATAATATATTTGACAATGAATAAGGGAGAAATAAATTGTAATTAGTAAATTAGAACTTTATTGTTTTAATTATTTGAATGAAGAATAAAAGTGATATGGCAGTTTCAAGTTATCTTGTTATTAAAATAGTTAAATCTTTGATTAGGAAATAGACATAATCAGAAGGGGTTTTTGTGGAGATTTAGTATTTGCATAGTTGAAAGCATGAGTCAATTGAAGCTAGGCCACCAAGATAAACCTGGAAACACTGGACGGCCTTTTCGTCCTGTTTTGGGACTCCACAGCAGTGCGCATTCATGACCTCGCCTCGCGAGATTCGAACCCGAGAACCTACCAGTCTCGCGCCAGAGCACTTAACCGACTCATGCAAATAAACATAACTTTTTTTTTCTCTTAAGATAGGAAATGCTAACAGTATGAAAAACAAACAAGCAACAAACAAATCTTACTATACTTGACAGAAATCTGAAAACTTGTTATGACTTAGATTCTGAATTGTCAACAATAAATAATCAACGAATTTGTCGTATAGGTTTAGGTAAGGATTTTTTTGTTGTTGTTGAAACAATGATGGGCAAGAAAATATTTTATAAATGGTTCTATTTCACAATTGGACTTCTAGTAATCGATTTTTATTTGTTTTATTTAGATTTCGTAATTAGATGAAAATAACTAGTGATTTTCAGTCAGCTACAACGTAGGACCAGGCACACTTATGCATCGGTCCAAGTTGCCATACCTCATTAGCACAACAAGATGAACACCGAATTTATAGAAATAGTTAATTTAGTGATGGTAATATATAAAAGAAAGGTTGTATAAAAGAATATAGTACAGGAAGAAAGACAGATATAAAGCAATTTTAATTTCAAGGTTTAAGGGAAGATAAAGAGTGTATACACCTACGCCATTGTCATCGATTCTGAGCCATGTCACCTAGGGTCTCCAACCATTGATTACGATAGCCGCACGGACCCCAACCAAGTAGTCTGCATCTAACGATATGGCTCAGATTAGAGGTTAATGACTTTAAGCTCTGATGCTACGTTTTGGTTTGGCCGCCCTCAACTTTCTTCTAACCATCCCCAATACTACTCAGCATTGCGCGTCGTGATAACCGGTGTTCAGGCATACGTAACACGTGGCCCAACCATCTCAGTTGATTTACCATTATTCCGTAATACCCTGAGTCTGATCTCACTATTACTTACCTGGTAATCCCAGTGGATGCAAGCAATATTTCTTAGGCCGATCTTCTTTCGTCACTCGGATCTAGTTGTATATGGTGTTTCGATAAAAAAAAATTGTGCTACGAATAGTCAAGAGTGTAAGATCAGTAAAACAATACCAGTGATTTTAGTGTAACTCATATTGTTTTACTGATCTTACTCTCTTGACTATTCGTAACACTTTTTTTTCTCGAAACACCACATACAACTAGATCCGATTGAAGAAAGAAGATCGGCAAATGTAAACCTATTTCACATGAAAAAAAGTCAGAAATCGTATCACTGATTTTTATAGACTTATTTAGTGTTCATTAATGGTTATCTGTTGGGTAAACTTTGAGTAAATGGTACTCATTGCTTAAGAAACGATACCTTAACGTTTTAGTAATATCCGAGTTTCTACTTCTGATACTTGACCATCAGAAACCACTACAATTCCTACGACGAATAGTAAGAACATGAAAGAATGATACAATAAATATTTACTGACTCCCAATATACTGATTTTACATAAGCATCATATAAATGAAAAGATACATGGGGTTACAGTAAAACATTCAAAGTTCATACAAACTAACATAGGTAATATAGTTATCACATTGGAAGTAATTTCTCACTTGTCATATTGGACAAAATGTACACTGAATTAATATGAAACATATTGATCTGAGATAATGTTACATTGGAGAAATATAAACTCAGTATCGACTAAACTCAGTACCGACTAAAGTGTTACGCTGAGGTTAAAAGTAATATTAAAATGTCACTGTGAATAAAACTAATGTCATGACATGTTATAATAAGTAAGAAAAAAATATGAACTTGCCTACTACTCTCAACTTATCAGTCTTTGATTTACTATTGTAGTAAGAGTAAAATCATCATAATCAATATGTATGACTGATTTAATAAATCTCTTCACTACAAGAAATATTAGCACTAACGAAATTTACAGTTCTATCTATGGTCAATTGAATATATAACAACAAATCATATGATATTGGTGTAGGTTTGTTCTCTGAGCTGGATGGTTTTGGTCAGCTCAGAGAACAAACCTACACCAAAATCACCCACCTGAACTACAAATCTTCTCAACCATCTCAAAATCATATGATATTTTGTGAAGGACAATATGTTACTCGGGTACACAAAGAAAAGTTTAACAATCAAAGAGTAGTTACATGAAAAGAATAAATGAGTATATTTTGTTGATTTAGCCTCATCAACATGTTTTCTAAGGCTTCGTGACTATTAATAAAATCCTTATGACTATGACTTATTATTATTACTATTTATTATCATTATTTATCACTACTACTATCATTAGTAGTAGTATTATCTAAGGTCAACATTGATGACTAATCTTATTGTGTTGATCTGTCAATATACCACAAATTGTATAAATAAACCTTAAGAAATTAACAATAACTGTAAATAGTTTGTTACTCAAAATATTTATATAATTTTGAGTAAATAAAGGAAATTTAAAGGATAAACAAATATGTACTATCATGGTTACATTTAAACGTAGAAATTTATTTCTAAAAGATTGGAACAATGAGACATAGACAAACAAATGGTTAGTGTAGAGAAAAATTTGGAAGCTTTAAAAGTCAAAGTCAATTAGAAAGTCACTTCTGGTAATAATGAACTGATTGAAGAAGCACTAATCACTTTCTACAAATTTTGATAGTAACAAAAATGCTCAGATGTAACATTATTCCCTAAATCACTGAGTTATGTAAAAATAGGTCATTTAATTAACATCAATTCTCAAGATACTGCATTTATCTCTAATCCACAAGAATACTTTCAGATAAGATTAAACATAAATTATAAACTTTGATAGTACTGAAAATAGTTTTCGACACAGTCAGACGCTGGTTGAAGAATCACTGATAATCAGGAGTACTAGAAGGATATTTTGTCCTAGTACGCAACTCCTCGGCAGTGCTCACCTACAAGCCCAAGTAGTATTGTTTCTACGACTTACTGGTCTCACAATGAGCTTAGCATATTTTGATTTTGGAGTCGAAATCTAATCGTTCATATCCCTAACTTTGCTAGTTTTATGCGACCCGTATCTAGAGTAATCTATAATTTTGTGCTTTACACCAGACTAGATTAACTTTGTATATCAGAACTTACCACTTGAATTAACACTGCTAACGAGTCCACTGAGTTCAACACTAATCTCAGCAACAAGTTCGAATAGCAGAATAAAGAATAAATCTCTGTAGACAGTCTAAAGAAGATTCAAGAAAGGAAGAACAAGAATACAGAAGTTAATAACAGTCGAACAAGAACAAGGAAAGTTAAGACACATGCCGAATACACTGAAGCAAACAAGCAAGTGAGGAGGAGAATTGAGGCTAACAAGTAGAAATACGTAGAAGACCTAGCAACGACAGTAAAAAAAGCTGCAACAGAAGGAAATATCAAACAACTATACGACACAACACAGAAACTAGCAGGGAAATATTGTAAACCAGAAGGACTGGTCAATGACAAACAAGATAAGCCAATCACTGAGACTGAAGAACAACGGGACAGGTGGGTAGAGCACATTAAAGAACTCTTGAATAGACAGACCTCAATGAACCCACCGGACATCGAAGGAGAACGCACAGACCTTTCTATAGCTATCAGTAACAAGAAGAGTTTTCAATAGAGTGTTGTTGAAGCGAGATTAAGAATCCGGGTTGCGTAACGACCGATCATGTACCAGGCAAGCTGTAACAGTAAGGATTAGTTTCGAATGATCAGTTGAATGAAACATCGATATGCATCAACTTCTTTGATTATGAAGAAGCATTTGACAGAATGGATAAGAGAACCGTGTGGAATATTCTTCAACACTACAGAGTGCTGGATGAGATCGTTATCATCATGAAGAACTACTACGAACTTAACTGAGGAGTCGTTCATGAATGGTAGCACATGTATCCATCCAAGTAAAGAGTGGTGTCAAATAAGACTGAGTATTCTTACCTTTTTTTTCAGGTTTTTGATTGGATTATGAAGACACCTCCGTCTCAAAAAAGTACAAAATACAGTGAACCCCTTGGAAACAACTGCATGACCTGAACTTTACGGACGACTTACCCCTGTTATCCTACATAGTAACCAATTCAGACGAAGACTGGCACCGTAGCGGTAGCTTCTACAGAACTAGGCCTCAACATTCACGAGGGAGAAAGCGAAACCCACAAGTACAAAACAGTGAGTACCAAACAAATCACACCTGACGACAAGTGAATACTCACTGCTAAACAGTTCCATACTAGGACGGACAAGTTGTCCAATATTTTTTGGGTTTTACTATTTGCTCAACTAACACTATTCCACAATGCTAACTATGATATTCATTAATCTCCACAACATATGTAACAATGAATTATTTGTACACCCTAAAATTCATTTTCTCCAATAAACCAATAAGATCCATAACCGTTTTAAATGTTACAACGATTGGTTTAGAGATTAAAAAAAACCTGTTTTTCTCTCTCCCTATTCATCATTTAACCTTGAAATAAACTTGCATTAGAAAGTCTATAGAATAGGTAAATTTACATGCAAATTTATGAAAACATATACAACACATACTACATTTCATCAAAATGGATTAGTGATAACGACTTATTCCAGTCTCATCTATCAGTTTAATTAACCTGAAACTCGTCTATTCTATAATATATTTATATTATGAATAATATATGATATAAAATTACCTCAATTTAAAACTTCATCGGTAAATTATTTATTAAGCAAATAGATTGTGGACATATAAAATTATACAAAATCAAATCTATTCAATGAATAATCTTGAACAAAATAATAAAGAATATTTAGATCCATTCAATTGTAATACAGTAAGTATTTGAATTATTTTTTTTCTTAAGATTAAAATTTGCTCTTTTTTTTCTTATTATCATCTTATGAACTTTAATTGAGATCATGAACTGATCGATGTTAGACCTAACAATTTCCACAACCCTATACTGATATTATGAGTTGTTGCATAGAATTACAGATCGTAAGATTTCATCGATATGATGGACGAAACGGCCATCTAATGCTTCCAGGTTTTCCATGGTGGTCTAGCTTCAATTGACTCATGATCTCAACGATGTAAAATTATACAATTGTTAATATTCTCCTGTGGAATATTTCCATTACCATTGTTGTTATTATTACCGTTATTAAATTGACATAGCCTATCTGTACTTAGTAGAAAATCAACTAATACTCATGTATATGACACAATTGCTTAAATAATTATAGATATGTTAAGAGACTTGGATATAACCTGAGTGTATTATACTCTTTCTAATGAAAAGTTATTTACTTCCAGCATAACTGAACAAACGTGAAGTTAAGACAATGAACACCTCGATATTAACTCATTTATTCCAAACTACCCATAAAACCAACGACGATCAGTTAAAAATGTTCTTGCACGTTATTAGTGATGTGCTAGAACGGTTAGGTGTAGAGTCCTTCAAATGTAAGAAGTAAGAATTATAGGGGTTAAAATTCGAAACTCTAAGTTCAAAAGGAACAAGTTCAATTTCTTATATAATTCTGACCATTTTCAGAGCCAATTAGTAGTATTCTCAACTAGAAGATAAACTAGCCTCCCTATCATATACTCATAACTGAAATCTACTTGATTCAGTTTCTATTTTATTGAATAATTTGTGAAAACAACTAATGTAAAGACGGTTTTTTTCATGGATTAACACTAACTGAGGAATTATTGGGGAATCAGACAGTATTTAGTAGCTGCGTTTCCCAAGTGTAAGAACTCTTGATAGTACAAACTCACAATTCCTTAGATGATTGAACTTAGGACCTCCAGTTAACATAGAGAGCAGATCACCTAAATACCACCGAGTTGGAATACAATGGTTCTCATTTTCAACCTGTTCTATTATTATACATTTGAACGATTTATTTGAAACTCATCTCATTTTAACATCACTCAGTTCACATCATTGCATCATATTTGATAGAATGCTCTGTCTGGTTATCATCAAATTATTGATTATCTCTTTTAACGTTGTCCATATTTATTCGGTTTCATAAAATTATCATAGTTGAAAGCGTGACTCAATTGAAGCTAGACCACCATAGAAAATCTGGAAGCATTGGACGGCCGTTTCGTCCTATTGTGGGACTCCTCAGCAGTGCGCATCCACGACCTCGCCTCGCGAGATTCGAACCCAGGACTAAATCTCCACAAAAACCTCTTCTCATAAAATTATGATTTTTATGATATCTATGACCTGATTCAAGCATATATTTGTAGTAGTCATCAGAGTTTAAGTATTCTAACAAACTTATTTTAACAATTGTGATGTATTTCAAAATTGTAACTTTATCGAAAAGCTATATGCTGAGTTTTGACTCATTAGTTGGAACACAGTCATCGCATTGAGAAAACTGAAGGTTATAAGCTATGCCTTTGGGAAGGTAGTGAGTGTGAAATATTCCAGAGTCGTAAACCAGGTTTGAGCGACTATCCAAGCCTCCTTGGTTTCCAATGATCCTCTGGTTGGAGTCGAATTATGGAGAGGACAATCTTCAAGTAATTTAAGCATACGACTGTTTTAAAAAAATAACTTATTTAGTCTGAGATTTTCTATGATAGTATCAAAGATAACTTACGATCGAATTGGTGTTAATGTTAGTTTAAACGTTGAGAGTGGTATGACAGATAAGTGTGATAGATAATCGGTTGCCTTATTAATGTCATTTTCATCTTTAAAGAATGAATGATTATTTAATCATTCATTCTTTAACAAACCTTTCCGATAATTAATATAATCATATGCTCACTAGTGACTTCGAGAAGTATATCTAGGAGCTCTAGTGAGAAGCAGTGACCAGTGGAGTTCAAAACCACGTCTGTTGTGAGATAGGAACTCACTGAAGACAATTGGTGAATGGTTGCTCAACTTCGTGGATCAGTTGAAGTTAGACATTAACACCGTTGGATGCCAGCTCAGTGGTCTATCGGTTAAGGGCTTCGGCTCGAGACTGGTAGGTCCTGGGTTCGAATCTCGTGAGGCGGGTTCGTGGACGCGCACTGCTGAGGAGTCCCATAATAGGACGAAACGGCCGTCCAGTGTTTCCAGGTTTTCCACGGTGGTCTAGCTTCACTTGACTCACGCTTTCAACTATGCAAATACTAAATCTCCACAAAACCCCTTCTGATAATTAAACCTTAAAATGTTGGTAACATACTCTCTCTCTCCCCATCTATAACTTTTGATTTCCGAATGAAAAGGATAAGTTGATCAGCAGTTCCATCTTATGGTAAGTATTCATTTAGGGTTTAGAAATTGCTTCTTCAATTAAATTATTAGTCCTACCATTGAAGTCATTCCAGTACATTTATCAAAACAGTTAAGCTGACGTAACAGAAGATATCCTCAAACTGAATTGTATTATTTCAACAACGAAAAATGGCGACTGAATATATTCGTAAAATACTAATGTTAAGTGCTTACCCAGACACTTGTGTAATAAGTTTGCTGTTATATGTCAATAGTGTTGACTTTTCAATGAAATATAGAATGACGTCTTTAGCCCCTAGGTTAGGACATCACAATAGCCTCACTTAAAAATCAAAAGATGCCTTACCGAGCTAAAACCAATTAAAAAATTAATTTTCATATGGTATTCACAGTAATGAAATAGAGTCTTACTCGGTCAGTCAGTTACAAAATAGGACTGGACACGTATATGTATCGGTCCAAGTTGCCACACCTCATTAGCACAACAAGATGAAAACCGAATTCATAGTAGCAGTTACTTCAATGGTAGTAAAAAATTAACATTTCATATAAGGATATGATACACGGAGAGAAAACTAATTAGTAGAAAGAAAGGTATTAAGCAATTTTAATCTCAAGGCTAAAGGGAAGATAAAGAGTGTATACACCTACGCCATTGTGATCGATTCTGAGCCATGTTACTTAGAGTCTCCAACCATTGATTACGATAACCACACGGACCCCAACCAAGTAGTCTGCATCTAACAATATGGCTCAGACTAGAAGTTCGTGACTTCGAACACTGATTCCACGTTTTGGTTTGGCCGTCCTCAACCTTCTTCCAACCATCCCCAATACTAGTCAGCATTGTGCGTCGTGATAATCGGTGTTCAAGCATACGTTACACGTGGCCCAACCATCTCAGTTGATGAAGATTCATGACCTCATCAACTGATTTACCATCATTACCTAATACCCTGCTTCTGACTTCACTATTACTTATTCGCTGATCCCAGCAGATGCGAGCAATATTTCTAAGACATCTGTGATCAAATACTAATAACTTACGAGTATCTTCTATTCTTAATGGCCACGTTCCGCAGCTGTAAAGTAGAGTCTCACTAACTTAAGTTGTAAGTTCAAGTGAAACACGGTAATAAAAAAGTAACTATGATGAATGCTGATTGAAAAACTTATGACAGATGAATATCACCAATCTGGGTATCACTTATAATTATAATAAGATTTATGATGTAAGCGAATGATTTCATTCTAAAGATAAATATTAAAAAATCCGCTTTACTTTTTAATGTTAAATACTTTATCTCCATCAGTTGAATTGAGAATAGCTAACTAGGTTGCAACTGAAAAACAGTACTTTCCGGCACTTGTTGATTTTTTTCAGGTTGAAAGTAGTACATATTACATCGGACCTGTTGACTTAAAAATGCAATCAATATTCATGAAAGCTAGAATAGATCCAGAAGACAGTAAATTTATGAGTATTTGTGAAAGTTTAAGAAGACGATTCAACTTAAAATGACTTGGATTATCCCGTTGTTGATATTCTGACTGAAGTTTGATCGGTCTTAGTTGGAATATGGGCATCTTGTGCAGAGTGCCTCTATATAGCCACTATGACACAAGTTATTATAGAACAGATGCCAGTCACATTCCACCTACTCTCTATTTGAGAAGATACCTGTATTGTCTTTAAATTCAGTAGTAGTTAGATCGACATTAAATTGTGTTGAGAACTGTTATACCGTCTTTACTCGATTGACTGAAGCTGTCAAGCTAAAAGTTGACCGTCGAAACTAGTCCAAAAAAATAACCGACCGAATATATCGTTAAAAAGTTTTTCACTTAACGTAATGTGACTAAGTTACTCATTACATAGATAACTACCAACGAAAAGTGAGTGTCACGAAGTAACCAATGGATTTCCAGTTCTATCCATTTAAACAAAAACCTCTTTCCTACGTTTTTCATTGTCCATTTCATATAATGTATGCTAACCGATTTTATCTTATTTACCACAGGATTCTTCCCCTTTCTCCAAACCAAGTCCTTTAGAATGTTTACAAAAGTCATGCAATAATATTTTAAAGAATATAAATCCCTTGCCATATTATCAAATTCTGAATGAAGTTTCTCATAAGCTGAGTAGCAGTCTTAATTATTTTGCTAATTACTCGTCAAACTACTCTTGGCTTAAACAGAAACGTAATACAAAATTACGTCATTACAAATCCCCGAGTTCTTATTTATTTCCATTCCCGATCGCATGCAGTTCATCGAAACGAAATTTGGTTAGATCCAAGCATACATTTAGAAACGTTTTACATTCAAAGAAGCTAAATTCAATATTGACAAATCGTAACATTCGAACAAATAGATCTATTCACTCGAAAAATGAAACTTTAATAGATGATAAGATTGCTCCGAACGATCCAACAAAAAGTGGTAAATTCTTATCTTCTTCAAACAAATCAATAACTCAGCTCACAACTGAATCTCCTCAAATTAATGATTCGTCAACTCAAAAACTATGTTCAACACAATCAGTGGCAGTGTCATCTTTCAATGCTAATTCATCTATTTTAAATGGAAATTGTACATGTACCATCTGCAATAAAATACAAATGTTCAATATCTTATTAACTTCCTGGAGTGCAGTGATTAACTTTATTCACAATTTACAATCTAATCTGAATTTAAATTCAAATGATATGAGTATAAATACTACTAACGATTTTGTTTATAATTTAGAGAATTTACTAAAACAAAATAGACCGATTATTACTGAATCAGATGCCCTGAACAATTCATTTACATTACCAGTTAATAGTCAGAACGATTCTAAAGATTCTAACTTAGAAGACGATAAATGCGATTCATAATGTACCTTTCAAATAAATTCACCAAATAATTGAATGGAAAGAACAGAATTTCAAATAAAATTACAGGCAGATTTGTATATTTCTTCAGTTAACTGTGATGACTAATTTTTAATATTTACATTGAAAAGTACCAAAGAATAATCTACCCCATATAACCTCTTTTTATAGGCAAATTAACTAGTTTTCTTTTGCAAAAAAATACTTTCTCGTTTAAATTATACGTGCTTCGTAAAACTTCTTTTTTTGTTTTTCTGTATCAATTAATGTAACATTCGTGGATTGGTTGAAGTTAGACATTAACACCGTTGGATGCTGGCTCAGTGGTCTATTGGTCAAGTGCACTGGCGCGAGACTGGTAAGTCCTGGGTTCGAATCTCGCGAGGCGGGATCATGGATGCGCACTGCTGAGGAGTCCCACAATAGGATGAGACGGCCGTCCAGTGCTTCCAGGTTTTCTACGGTGGTCTAGCTTCAATTGACTAATGATTTCAAGTATATAAAATAATGTAACATTCACTGGAAGATTTATTTATTGGTAAGGGAAAGGAGAATGGTTGATTGTGAATAAAAATTGTATTACGTCTACAAAATAATCAAATAAATTTCTGTAAAGATATATTCACTTTTGAAATGATTGAATAAATATACAAAAGCCGAAGATTGTAGATGGTTCCTTATACAGGTCACAGTTATAGTAGTGAATTATTAAATTGTACATTGAAGTTACTGAAAACTAAGAATTTTACATCATGTATTTATATCTGTTCCATAATTAGTCTTGCGAAAATTATCCCATTCAATTTGTCGAACTAATGAACAATTGATAATAAATAACAAAGTAATTATATCTAATCCATCCAATACAAATTTTGGCATTTTTAACTTTGTTTCTATAACAATATACACAATTATACTTTACAATAAATGACGAAAGATGAACCATCTAAGCGAAGAGTAGTTGATCATTGCCAAGGTTTATAGAATTACTAAACTAAAGAAGTTATTATACCTATTTATAATCACCTACTTGTTTATTGAGAAAAGTAAATTGACTTGTATATGGTGATTTTTATTACCATGTAACATCAGTTGGATGACCGATGACAGTTCTAAAGTAAAAGGCTATTTTATCTGAGTTCGAGATTAATTAGCAGTAGGACATATCTAAAACTAAGTGGTTAAATACATTAGATACAACTAACCACGAAAATAATGATCCCAATGGACATAATTAAAAATGTTCTGTACTTATAAGCCATTAAATAATAAATATTTTCACGATATTGTGCAGTCAATTTTGTTCACTTGGTATTATGAATCTGAGTAACTGTTTCTCAATAGTGTTTTACTCTGTAAGTGGGAAACACTAGATCAAGTCATTTAAAAAGTATAAATTAAACGTTACAGATATGCCACACTGATAGGGGTCTCCATGTAAAAAAATCTAGGTTTAGTGTTCTTATATAGCATCTTCAATTATTCACTGCTCTCTGAATTTTCATAATTTTAATTCAATATATCGTGTTTTATGAATACCAATGTGTTACAGTTTATTGAGATTTCACGTAGTACTCCCCTTTGTAACTTGACGGCAAAACAAAAAACATGGTATTAAAACACCACAGTAAAGTGAAGTAAATATTATTTGTTGACTCGTGACTAGTAAAAATCACTTCAACTTCTCTTGTCGGTATACCTTTTACGTTATTTCTATCGAAGCAAATAACGTATTTGTAAGTAAACTTAGTCTAGAAACACCCTTCAAATTCAGCAAATATACATATGTATTTATTATT
Organism: Schistosoma mansoni; assembly: GCF_000237925.1. Lineage (NCBI taxonomy): Eukaryota > Metazoa > Platyhelminthes > Trematoda > Strigeidida > Schistosomatidae > Schistosoma > Schistosoma mansoni. Next base: position 42,278,554 of record NC_031502.1, read on the forward strand.
AACACTGGACAATGTGCCGTAGATTCCCCAATGCTAGTCGTCCTGATAAACATTTGCAGATATTTTTGAAGCATTATTTGGTGGGTTTATTTAAAATAAATCACTTAGTTTGGCTTTTACTCCGATTACATTACAATAATATGCATTAAGCAGGTTAATGTGATTCTTTTTCCTTGGTTAAATTCAACTACTTATAAACATATACAGAGGATTTGTGAAAAGCTACGACGGAAATGTTTTTTATGTTGATGTTAAGAAAGTTACATTTTACTTGATTTCTAAGCTGTAAATTAAGGTTTGGGTGAAACTGAATATTTGATGTAACAAACATTACTGTTATAAATTATCTCACCTCAATTAAATAATCTGACTGAAGTGATTAATTTTGCTTATTGAAAATGGGGAGAGTAGTGAATAATTAAGGTAGTCTGAAGTAGTCACCTTCCCAACAGAATTATTTATTTATTTAAACACATAAATATTGGTACAAGGAAGCACCAGATAAATATGCGCCTCACAAATCTTACTTGATTTGTGTGAGGGCTGTGATACTGCCCAGGTGCCCAGACTGAAGCAGGTGGTTCTCTTAGGGGGCCACACCCGGAGCCTTTGACCTAAAGGTCTGATCCACAAGGCAGTGGAGCATCGTAAGGAGATGCAGTCCCATGGTAGACGGTGACCAACGATTGATTCATACGCCATTTGTTCCTTCAGGATACTGGAGCCCATGTGCACCATTGGTTTGGAATCAGGGTTTTCCAACTCCCCTAGGTGGACTTTCCATGTTCACCAACCCGGTTAAAGCGCCGGATATTTGCTTTTCGTCCTCTCAATTTAGTAAACAACACCCGTGGCATGAGAAGGCAGTGAGTAGGACTTCCCTGGCAGAGGCTATATATTCGCGTGGCCATGTGAGAGCATTTCGAGAGGGAGAGCGGACTCTCCCCACTCTCAGCCGTACCAGGGCATTACAATAAAAATCATTAATTACAAATTAAAATGGTAAAAAATCTTCCCTGAGAATTTACATCATCTCCATTGAAGAAAATCAGACCGAAACACTTAATCAACATAAACAAACAGTGATGTAGGATAATTGGATGAGATATTTGATATTGAGTATATTCAAAGTTAACCGAATGTACTAGCCTTCTCAATTTCGTCACATTACCACATATATGGTTCACCTTGTTTGCTCATTTCTCTAAATAAATTCCTTCTTTAGCGAATCTATTATTGATCAGTAATTAATGAGGGGGAGCGAATTCAGTGTATTTATGTACAAGGCCTTATTTATCGAATGCACTAAACTTACCCATTTTCTGGAAAAATTGTGGGACTTTTACTAGGAAACAGAAGCCATAAAGCGTTATATATATATATATTATAAGTCAATAAATTAGACTTGTATGCGCATTGAGGAATGAAGAAAACAAAATCTTACTGAATTACTGTAGTATATATTAACTTTGAAAGAAGTTAACCCCAGACTTCGTAGAAAAACACCATCGAATCAGTTGGTGAGTACAAATCGTTACCAGAAAAGATAAGACTATTCTAACGAAAATGGTTATATAACTCATGAAATAACAAAATAATAACCTTCGTTGTCGACTTTAAGGTTTAACAGACCTTTAGGTAACTAAACCCAATCAAAATAAGTAAATGAACACAAGTATGCAGCTGATGTGTCATAAGAAAACAATGCTTTCAATTATGATACAGATTTGCTAGTAGAATGTAACAGTTTTAAATAACATACCGAATCTTTCCTATTTATTGTTCACTGCTTTTATAATGTTTTTTCATCTCCAAGTACCTAGTTTTATGTCTGAGTTTTATTACAACAAGATCAACATACCACATTTACATACTGTAAGCATTCATAACTAGTGAAAAACTAAAAATTTGACGGCAATTTCCAACGCCATAGAAGAAATAATAACTTATTTGATCAACAGATGGACTCAATCGCATATCGCAGAAACAATGTCAACGATAAGAAAAGTATTATACACAAAATATAGTTGTAATTTATTTTTATTTTTGTCATTATAAATTCATTTCTTGTATTTGTTACAACAATAGATATTCTATTTAACAGAAGTGATAAAAAAAATATACAATGTAAAACATAAAATAAACGCATCTAAAGTTTTAATTTATTTAATGCCATACACCAGGTTGATTTGGATTTGGAATTGGAGCTAATTTCTGAAATGGAACTGTACATCCGTGAAGGGACCCTTTAGCTAAACAAGAAGAAAAAAGAAACAAAATAGTCATTAAACTTAAATGATTCTTAATTAGAAGTGAGATAGAAGTTTTATATTGAAAGGTACCTTTTGATTACACAGCTAAATTTTCGCATACATAAATTTACGAATAACTACAGGAAGAATGATAACATTAAGACTGAAACAATTCTACGTATTTTGTGCACACAGTGTTAGCTGATATCTTGTGTCAGATGAGAATCAGTACTTTTGATGAAACAAAAGTTAACTTATCAATAGATTAAGGGTTATCACTAATAATCCGTTATGTTCAATGTAACATCTGGTACATATATGTATCGGTTCAAGTTGTCACATCACATCAGATGGGTAACAAAGATTTACTACCACATCAGCCGATTTCTCATCCTTAACTAGTGCACTGGTTCAAATCCCAGCATCACTCACTCGGGGTTCCTAACACACACGAGGAATGCTTCGGAAGTGTCTACCATTGAATATGAACGAACTACGGATATTCCATATTTTTAAAGACTAAGTTTCACAGCCGTGAAGTCAAACATAGTGGACTGCTGAACAATATACTCGTCCTTTGGTTGATAGACAAACCTTTCGCCTACATCAAAAAATCACGTTAGTTGGCAAAAGCTAAACGAGTTTTCTGAATATGTGCCGGAACAGATACACTAAAAAATGTTGTTTCATTATTAAGCTTATAATACTTATGGATGTAGACACCAGAATATTACACTTCTAAGTATCTTTTTCTGCAGAATGAGTTCAAGAGAAAAACAACGATGAAGGCTATATTCATAACAATTACAGTGTACAATAAACTAAATATTGCAATTATCAACTTTACCTAACATTTCCTTTATTATTCCTAGAACCCTTTGTTGTTTATTTATTTATTTAAAAAAAAAAAACGATGTAGAGACCCAGAACATACAGTTGTCATGTTTATTTTAAGTTTTTCATATGGTCCTAACTTGTCTACATCTACGAATAAGAAAGCCGTTTAGTTAATAAATTAAATCATTCTTTTGAAAATGAAAAAAAGGAATTATGATGTACTTACATTTTTGTAAGCTACAATTCTTACATAATTTCAAATAATTGGCCAACATATACATTTAGAGAATCTACTGTACCAATATTTAATTTAAACTACATAATCTTATTTGCTGTGAAATAATTTCCGTAGGGAACTCAAATAAGACAGGTTTGAGAAGCTATATACTTCTGGTAACCACTGCTTAATGTAGTTAACTATTAAAGGATTCACTTGATAGAATACATCACATTGACCAAAACACGTGTGTGAATAAATATTTTCTGCTGATGATGATGATGTATTAAATCTATCGAAACCTCTTCCTCACTCTATATATGACAATATATAAAAAGAACAGGATATATATAATTTTCTAATGCGTAGAAAATTGAATTTCTGGTGTCTCATAACTCAGTGTAAGCCGCTTCTTCACTAGAAATCTACCCAATGCTAAATTATCAAAACAAACCTTAGTAATGATTATCACTGACTACATAATGATGATTATGTTTTGAGTTTTTATTAAATGAACATTAAGCTGAATAGAAACTTCAGTATATTTATTATATAAAAATAGAAACAATACGATGACACGATTGAATTTCTCAGCATAAAATAAAAAATCAGTGCATATTCTTACGTAGATTAGTGTTTGACGTTTGTTCAGTATGATCCATAACATGTTCATTTTGTTTGATTTGAGTTGTGGAATTCAATAAACGAATAGGTGAGGCTGATGATGAGACAGATGATGGCTTCAGTGGACCTGAAGAACATGATTTTAGTATACAATTTGATAGACTATTTTGTCCATTAGGTATTGTAGCACAACGACTACCGTCTGGACTAATAACTGAAACTGGAAGCCATACACCAAGATAATTAGCTTGCCAAAGCCGTACACAACCATCATCGCCAGACGATGCAAGTAAAGAACCTAATGAATGAGATGAATGTTTTTCCAAAAAAAAAGAAAATTCATTGACGGCAGGTTGGCAAAAGTTTGTGATTGGTGTCAATATTACAATATTTCAAGACAAAATTTAGTGTCGTGATTTATACATTCGACCTATTCTAGGATATTTGTGTATATATGATTTTTCTAATTCACATAAAATCTGGTACAACTGGGCATCAAAAATATAATGCGCTGTACAAACATATCTACATGTGGGCTGGAATACTGCCTGAGCGGCAACACCGAGACAGGTAGTTTTATTGGGGGTCTACTTCTTAAAAATTTGATTAAGACAGTGGACCAACGTCAAACTTGTTATTAACGCCCACATTTCGACTAATATTCTTAGATTTCAAACAAAATCGACGAATGAAAAGGTGGACATATATACAAACAAAAATGTGCTGCAAAATTTTAATGAAGCCACTTGTCACTGATTTGTAAATTGGAAAATTGCATACAATCAAAGAGTATCACATAACTGATCAGTTGGGTTCTTAGATAAACATCTTGTTAACTATAATAAACATTGTTAAACTTTACCAGTTACATTCCAAGAAACATGCCAAACTCGTCCTTCATGATGATCGAAACGTGCCATCATTCTAATTTCATACGGATTACGTATAGGTAGATTCGATCTTGACAATGACAAATTATTAGAACTAGAATTATCATCTATTAAGCAGCAAGAAAAAATCGTAGGAAAGTAGTGTTTAGTTATGAAGGTTAATTTAGGGACTTTGTATTATTAATTACACTTTCTTCTAATACAAAAAGACATTCAAATTTGTTGAAAAAGACGAAACATTTCTACTGTATGGCTAGTGAATATGACTGACCACAACTTACCGACTATATAATTTGTTTTCTTTTTTACCATTGATTTTCACACTGGACTCGCTAAGTGTAAACTGCTTACAATTGTGTTGAATAAAGTATTGTTCAGTCTTTATTCTGGTTCTCTATGTTTGGTCATGAATCGTGTATCTAGTCTAGCGGTAATATAATATGGGTTACCGGGTGCATTATCATATTAAAGTAGCATATCGTGGCAAGCGGAAAATATTTTAATTATCTCGTTATATAAACTTCCTTATTGTTAATCTTTTTCAAATTAATGGACTATTTTCATTATAGATCAAAATAACAAGTATGAAATAGAAAGTTATAACGCTGAGACTTTAAAAATACTATTCACATCATGTAATTTAACTTATTTACACATCTATATACTCGATTTCAAGCTAGTGATATTAACCGGTTACCTAGACCGAAGTGGAGTAACATTTAAACTTAACCTACTGGTTTAGCCTCTAGTTTACGGTAAATCTCTTGAATGCTGGAGTAGCCACAACTAAATTAAGTAAGGGACAAAAATGTGTCAATTGACATAAGTTTAATAACAACGTTTAGAAAAAAATTAATAGTTAGAATGAAGGGTTCTTTCTCCATAAATGATCATTTAAAATTTATCTAATTTTTTATCATTTTTCATTATCCTATACATATAAATATACATTGAAAGAAGTGTTAATTTAAAGTGGAACATTTTCAATCGTCGACCAGAAAGAAACAGAAATATAAGTTATCACAAGTTTAAGAAAATTGATGAATTCTAACTAGCAGTGTAGTTCACAATGTGTCTTTCATTCTAACTGGAACTGACAAATTTAAAAGTATGAACTATCACATGAAGTTATGCAAAATTATATCTCCAGCTCTAAATGATAGTTAAAATGATAAATAGATAGAATAAGGTATTTTAAAAAAACACTTATGGGCGAACCCAGTTCTTAAAAAAAAACAGTCTAGTAAAGTCATGTATAAAAAATGTGAATATTTAACTTACTTTTCATCATTGAACTAGACGATTGATTGGAGTTAAACGGTCTAATTCTTAATATATACAATTCTTTAGATCCAACAGCTAATGTATGATATGATTGACCCATATGTGGAGCGAATGAAACATCGTAAATAGGATCATTCAGTGCATGTACATCTTCCACAAGATACCAATGCCTTCTAACTTCAGAATATTCATAAAGGATAAGTTTGCCGTTCACTAGAGTATTTGTTGGATGCGTTGTTGAATGAGACATAGAATGATGTGCTGGTAAACCGTCTGAATTATCCGCAGTATCTGGATCATTAGGACTAACGCTGCCAACAGCAATTAAAGGTGGATCAAGACGTGACTAAAAAAATATTGATGAAAATGGATTGATTACTTTAAGAAAAAAAACAATCTAAACATTTGGATACTAATGAATGTGTGATTATCTATATCTACGACTTCAATTATAACACTATGCCAAATGATGTTAAAATAGCAGCATACATATTGTAACACCATAACTAAACGGAAATTTGTATAGTAAGAGATAAGAGACAATTTTATTTAACGAAATCTGACATTTTCTACTCTTACAAATCCAAATACAGAGAAGAGATTTTAGTGTACGAATCTACTAAGTAGATGATAAGCTACAGTTGAAAAATAAACAACTAACAAACTGAATATGATCAGTAACCTACTACTTTCAGTTGACTTTATAGAATTAGCCAATGACAACATGAAAACTGTTTTACTCTACTGATTAATGATTTAGAAATTATTTTTCTGAACAATTAGTTTAAATTCTACGACACGCAATTTAGTTAGGCTATTTGTTTAGTTCGCGTTATCACCTTTCTCTCACAATGAATGTGTTTGAACGATGAGCATACACGCATAAACTTTTGCTTAATTACTGGGTTGTATTAACACTGGACAATGACTAGAGAGACAGGACACTAGTCAAGAGCTTAATCAGTAGTGTAAGCGTATTGGACTGAAAAAAACGTAAAATGCGGGAAAAGTAATTAATCAGTAAGAGCGATCGGTAACTATATACTTTTCAAGTATATTCTATATGTACAATGATGGTAATATAAAACCCTTTATAAATACACCTCGTATATTTATCACAAAATATAATAAACAAGACATACCTGAGACCATGCTAAACATGATCCAGCCATTTTTGTACCGAAATCAAACTGTAAACGCCATTGACTTAAATTCATAACATCCTTTAATAGAGTCAGATAATAAGAAAAACGGAAATAGGAATGAACAAATCCCAATATTTTATGAAAAACAAAACAAATGAAAATAAGCTAAGGATTTTCTAATAAGGAAATAAAAATTATCTTAATTTTACAACGGTAAGTATTTTGCTATTTTTTTCCAATTAACTGATCTGTGAACATACCTCCGGAGAAGAGTTTATTTGTTCAATAAAATCCAACACAAAAACATACCACTGACATTCGTAACACATTTTGGATTTTCCAACACTAATCACATAAAGACTTACGAGTACATTTGGAATTCTAAACAATAAACTGGTTTGCACGATTGAGGATTCATGACATTTGCGTTGAGTTCAGTTTTGACTGCGATTAAATAATGTATTAGATATATATGTATATATGTATTAGATATAGGATTCGATTTACATACAACATTTTTGTTTAAGCCATTTCTAAAACTCAATCAATTTTATTTTAATAAATTTAACTGATCGGACCCAATTAAAATACCAGAAGGTTAGATATAATCTAAATAACAGGCTATATCTAGCATATTGTATAAGTTTTAGTCAGTTACCACTAGAATAAATGTCATAATTTGTGGTCCATTTCAACAACTAATGTATATTTCTAACATTTGACCGGTCAAACTATACGCCTTAGATGAACAGTCAACGAATTTATTGATTAGTGTTATGCTTCAGTTAGATGACTTTGACGCTTATTCTAGACAAAAATATTTTTTTTAATTATATGAATAACGATAAGAGCAAAGATAAACGAAAAATACAGTATTCATTGGTGATAACTGATAGGATTTAAGAATAGATTTAAGAATTTGAATGATCGTTGGTGAACGATTAATGTAAAAAATAGGACTGCTTTAAAAATGAACTAAGCTACTTTATAGCTAATGTGTATGCTTAACTTTATAAGGTTTGAAATCCTGAACTGCATGCAGAAAAGTGCTATATTAACTTGAACATTTAGTAAGTATCAAAGAGATTGAAGAGATCTTTGCCGCTTTTTCTTATCTAATTTTTCTAAACATTCTGGTTATCGTATTACTTCCAATGAACTCAACAGTTAATTATAAGAAAACCGATTAGGAATTTTCGAAATTGCCATTACAATAATGCTTGTGTAGTCTAAAATGTAGTGGAATCCAAATATTAATCTGACAAAGATGCAAGCTTACCAATGCTTCATAAATTCGCAACATGCCATCTGTAGAAATAGCAGCCAACTGAAGACCTAGATGTCTTGGAGCAAACTGTAGACCAGTCACAGAAGTACGTGGATCAACAAGGTAGGCACGTCTTATCCAATTAGTGTTTGCTGACTGACTTCCATATGCAACGTTTGTTACAGTTGAAGGAGTTTGATTATTACCACCATCATTTTCACCACCACTAGTTATAGTCTAGGTAAAATAAAAAAAGTAGGAATCAAGAGAAGGTTAGATCAAACACAAACGGAACTGGTACTTAAGCTTAAAAACAAGAACACTACAATTGTAGATACTTGAACGAGTAATAAGGAACTACAACTTACTCTTACAGTATACAGTTAGGCTATTAATTTTGCAAAAATTTTATTTTTAACAGTCAATATGAGGAAATAAAACATTTAGGTGACTATATAGTTTTATTACATGTATGTGCATAAATGACTACAAAATTATAAGGAAAGAGTTAATTAGCTACAAACAGATTATAGAAATACTGTTGATCAATAGCCAAAAATTCTATTACGTAATGTTTCTACTTTATATAGTCTGCAAAAATCTTTATGAATACGTAAAATTACTTACTTGAGTGCCTGCTATTTCCTCCCATACAGCTATTGTACGATCGAATGAACAGGTAGCGATAACCTGACCGAATTCAGGATGTGCCCAAGTAACACGCCATGCTGATCCTAAATGACATCGCCATGAAGCAGTGCATACCCATTCTTCATTGTCTTTTAAATCCCAAATCTAAGAATTTGTAAAAAATATTTTAACCATTAATGTAGAAAGCTTAAGAAATATTGCACTGTTTCCCCTACTTTAAAATATACCAATAACTGTGAGTAACCCTTTATCAGTAACAAAGTTGAAAATATGATAATACTTAACATAATATACACATGTGCCAACTACTAAGATATACGAGATGACAAAATGACGTATGGATTAAGGAAGAACATAAGATCATACATAATGTTTTCAAGAGTTGTCAATTCTTTCCGACTGCGAATTACCGTTTGTACCATATTTTTGATATAATCACCCGTATTTTGAATAATATTTAAAATTTAAAGTTGATTTTTAGTGTGCTGAAGCTGTTTAATTAGTTAAATGATTTTTAGCCATCCAGCTTTTTTATAGGCTTTGTCACCAGAGATATAAACAAACATGAGGAATGACAATCAACTTCGTGAAAATACTACAAATACGACAGAACATAAATCCCCACTGAAGGACTACAACAGAGCTTATTATGCAAGCTGAATGGGTAAAAATACATCTAACATTCCACCCTCAAAACACGCAAACCAACTCAACAGGCGAAACACAAAATCTCACAAATACACATGATCAAATAACACAAAACCATAACATAGAAACAACAAATAAATTACATCGGTGCCCATACAACGGATGCAAAAAGCAACTTTTAACAAAGAAAGGAGTAATCAATCGCTGCTATATAGTACAGTGATGGTCAGGAATTACCGGACATGAAATAAGACCAAGAACAAGACAATCAAGTGCAGAAACAACTATTGCGACCCGGTAGTTGTGGGGTGCTTTCAGGTATGTCTCTTCTGCAGAAGAGCTTACCGGCTTCACCAACTATTTTGGCTGGAAGGGTAAGGCCAAGAATAAGTGATACAACTAGGATACTAAATATACTAAAACGATATTTTGAAGAAAAATATCCAGATGGTTGTTGATATAGGATCCGATCATCACTTTCTGGTCAACAAGATGAAACTAAAACTCGAGAGACACTGGACAACGGGGCGGAAAACATCACAAAAGTTTAATGAGGCCTTTCTTCGAAATACTGACAGACTCAGCAAATTCAAGACAGCCCTCAGCAATAGGTCTCAGGCCTTTCACAATCTACTCAGTGGAGAAGGAACTACCACGGAGAGCAACTGGAGAGTGATCAAGGAGGCAATCACTTCAACGTGTCAGGTTTTGGGCCACAAAAATCACCACCACAAGGAATGGATCATTGTTGATACACTGGATAAGATTCAAGAAAGGAGGAAAAAGAAGGCAGCAATCAGTATCAGCCGAACAAGAACAAATAAATTCAAGGCACAAGCTGAATACACAGAAGCAAACAAATAAGTCAAGAGGAGCATCAGGACCGACAAACGTAAATATGTGGAAGATCTAGCGACGACGACGGAAAAGACCGCAAGAGGAAACATGAGACAATTGTATGACATAACAAAGAAGCTCGCTGGAAATTACCGTAAACCAGAACGACCAGTGAAAAGCAAGGAAGGTAAAGTAATCACCAACATTGAAAAACAACGAAACAGGTAGATAGAACATTTTAAAGAACTCTTGAATCGACCAGCTTCATTGAACCCACTCAACATCGAAACAGCACTTACGGACGTCCTAATCAAAGTTGGCCCGCAAACAATTGAAGAGAGCATCATGGCAATCAGACAACATTCTAGCAGGAGCACTGAGAGCAGACGTAGCAGTAACTGCAAGGATCCTCCATTCTTTTCAGCAAGATTTGGGATGAAGAACAAGTACCAACAGACTGGAAAGGACTTCTGATCAACATACCAAAGAAAGGCGATCTCAGGTGTGAGAATTACAGAGGCATCACTCTTCTCTCAATACCAGGAAGTCTTCAATCGGGTATTGTTAAACAGAATGAAGGACTCCGTAGGCACCCAACTTCAAAACCAACAGGATGGATTCCGTAAGGAGCAACTTCAGCAGCAGTAGGTTTCAACATGCACAAAGGGAAAAGCAAGATTCTCCGATACAATACAACATGCAAAAACAAAATCACACTTGATGGAGAAGCTTTGGTGTAAAAACCTTTACATATCTGGGCAGCATCATTGATGAACACGGTGGATCTGATGCAGATGTAAATGCACGGATCGGCAAAGCAAGAGTAGCATATTTACAACTAAAGAGCGTCTGGAACTCAAAACAGCTGTCAACCAACACCAAGATCAGAATTTTCAATACAAATGTCACGGCAGTTCTACTGTATGGGGCGAAAACTTGAAGAAGTACGGAAGCCATCATCCAGATACAGGTGTTTATTAACAGTTGTCTATACAACATACTTCGGATCGGTTGGCCAGACACTATCAGCAACAAGCTACTGTGGGAGAGAAGGAACCAGATTCCAGCGGAGGAAAAAATCAGGGAGTAGCGCTAGAAGTGGATAGGATACATACTGAGGAAAGCACACAATTGCATCACAAGACAAGCCCTCACTTGGAATCCTCAAGGTCAAAGGAGAAGAGGAGGACCAAAGAACACATGACGCCGAGAAACGGAGACACACATGAAAAGAGTGAACAAAAGTTGGATAGAACTAGAAAGGAAGGCCCAGGACAGAGTGGGTTATAGAATGCTGGTCGGGAGCTTATGATTCATTAGGAGTAATATGCGTAAGTAATACCTAAAGTATCTTGATCGAAAGCACAAAATTGTTTCGGTTTTGTGCAACCGACAGTCTTTAAAATATCAGAGATTTACAGAATAACATGGAATGAACAATTTTGTCATGAACAACAGTCGTATTTTAAACCAGTCAGTCGTAAATAACGCATTTGATAGCATGAGTGTGTACTGGTCCAAATTATTAAACCTCCATCAATACACTCAACTTGTTGGTTCCGTGTTTTTAGCGAGTTAATTTCCTACGGGATGGGGTCGCTGACCCCATACCCAACCCTTCTCCTTTACCCAAGTTTGGTGCCGGCAGTAACTTTAGAAGAGCTACAGGCGGAGTTGGTCCCACCAAACGAGTAATGATTGAGCATAATTAATTATATATGAATTATGAATGACCACATACTTAAACAGTGTAATAAAAAGAAACAAATCAATAGCTAAATAATAAATGATGAATCTGTTCAAAGAAATATTAAAAATGAATCTATATATGACCCAGACATAAAAATGGGCAATAAACAAGGATGAATAAGGATAGCATAACTCGATGGTTGAGGCTTTCCAAGTGGAGATAATAAATATGAAATATAATTCAACCACTGGAAAGTTGTGTCAAACCACTTATTTAAAAAAAACATTGTAATAAGTTATTATCAATAATGCTTAGTAGTTGAATTATGACAAAAATATTTGTAAGATATGGTTACTATAGCAGTAAGTTCCTCATTCATGCGTGATAACAATAACACAGGTAAGCGATAATAAAGGGAATTCAAAAGAACACTCCTTACTACCATGAAATAAAAGGTCAACAAAACATTATTAGTATAAACCACAAAAACAATGACAATAAGTATTAAGGAACAATTACGTTGAATAAAGAACTATTCAACTTATATTCCTCATGTAACAATAATAATAACAACGATGATAATAACAGCAATAACAATAATAATGATAATAATAATAGTAATAATAATAATAATAATGACAATAATAATGGTAATAGTAACCTATGGAGGATTCAGTAATCTTATCAACACCGCGATATTATCATGTGAAAAGGGAAAAAATTACAACATAAAAACAATAAGTAGTATGATGAGTCAGTAAAATGATATAACTATTTAGAAAAATAAGCTTAAATACTTAATGCTAAATTCAACACTGCTCCTTCTTTGATGCCCTGGTACGGCCGAGAGTGGGGAGAGTCTACTCTCCCTCTCGAAATGCTCGCACATGGCCAGCGAATATATAGCCTCTGCCAGGGAAGTCCTACTCACTGCCTTCTCGTGCCACGGGTGTTGTTTACGAAAGTGAGAGGACGAAAAGCGAATGTCCGGCGCTTTAACCGGGTTGGTGGACACGGAGGGTCCACCTAGGGGAGTTGGAAAACCCTGATTCCAAACCAATGGTGCACATGGGCTCCAGTATCCTGATGGAACGAATGGCGGACGAACCTGTCATTGGTCAACGGCTACCATGGGACTGCATCTCCTCACGATGCTCCATTGCCTTGTGGATCAGACCTTTTGGTCAAAGGCTCGGGGTGTGGCCCCCTAAGAAAACCACCTGCTTCGGTTTGGGCACCCGGGCAGTATCACAGCCCACACACACAAATAGTGTGGCGCATATGTACCTGGTGCCCTTTTGTACCAATATATATGTGTTTAAATAAATAAAAAAATAAACAAACAAATAAACACTAGTTGAAAGAATAAACAATTATACTGTCATATGAAAGTGAATCAACCAATAAACTACTCTCTACGATTTTTTTAAAATTTTATTTAGAAAACGTTAAGCAAGAAACTGAAATAAAGAGCGATGATTTCCTCATTTTGTGGGTAATAAAATATGTTAAGCAAAATATTTTACATAATTATTCCGAGACTTATAAATTATAGTGTTGAGAAAGAGTTTTCCTCTTGCCTTGAATTTAACTGGGTGGTAACCTTAATCACAAATTAAATATCACCATCATCAGCGGAGATATACAAAAAAGTGAAGTAAAAGGATTTCAGATGAGTGCTTTTACTGAATAGTTGCACTTAAATTCAATACAAATAACCAAGGAAGACAGGCATGAGCATATGATATGGTACAGATCTAACGGAAGTGGTAACAACCAGAAAAACAAATTTTACAGAATCTGCGGAGATTGATCAGAATATGAAGTAGTGAATTTTCAGTGAACCACGAAGAAAAGTACACACGCCCTGAGTGTGGTCCTCGAGATGACAAAGACTCTCTCATCTCTTGCATGCTTTACAAATTTTTTTAGCTCTACTGACCTTTTCATGTAACTGGAAAATGTGGTAACTTGAACTGATGAGTTTCAGCTAAACTCCATTTATTGATTTATGTAGTCGATAGATGGTTTAAAATGGAACTCTGATTTAAGCTATTGATCTTCTTTCATCAAATGACTTACATTCAAATTGTTATTTAACTTTGTCTAATTATGCTTAGAAATAATAAGCGAAAACCTGGTCAGACTATTATTATACTGGTTGTACCACAGATAAAATAGTTAAGTGTTATGAGATCGGTTTGAAAACTAAATTGAAATTGATAAACACGAGAAAACAAAAACTAAAAATCTTCCAAACGATGCTCTCATCTACATTATGATATACATTGCTTGAAAATAGAACTTGCATATGTCATTAAAATTCTACCGTTTTAATTTTAAAAAAGGGAAAATTATTTTATAAATGTTATGGGATGTAGTGTCATTATTTAGGAATATGTGTTCAGAGCTTTTGTTCAATACAAAATAATTTGCAACTTTTAGAGAGTATATGCACGAATTTCTTAGATTCATGCCCCCTATAACCAGGTAAAGTAGAAGTCTTTAAAAAGCATTAAGAAACATGTATAGAGATGGTACTTATGTGAATTTATTGAACGTCAGACGGGAAAGCCGATTGGCAGGAATGATTGCTTTCTAGAAAATTAACTACTCACAGGACCCGACAAAGTAGTAGTAAATGGAAAGGATAATACGATGATTGACACGTAGTGTGAGCAGTATGAATGGTTCTAACCCATTAGTTCGACTTTTATTTATTAAGTTCCAAGTTTGAACCCCGCTCCACTTGTGTTTGGGCGACCGGATAGTAGAATTAGCTGTCAAACTTAAAGTGTAGTTCATACACGAGTACATGGTTATTCTATACTTTATCACAAACTTTAAGAAACTCTGAAATGGAAATACTCAGTGACGTTGATTCAGTCCCCAAAATAATTAGGAAATCAACACGAAACCAAAGAATAATAACAAGAACTTGACCTGATAAGAAGTATATAACAGACGGAAAACTATCTATGACTTAAAATACGATGAATCTGAGCCACTGAGATCAATAACAAGGGATGCCTCTTGGGATATTCAATCACTGACTCCTAAGAGCCTATTCAAGAAGTTTCCTACTCAAAACAAACTGACAACCAGTGATTATGAACTGTACATATAACGAATATTTATTTAAAAATAACATTCGAATAACTAAACTTACTGATGATCCATCTTATGAGATTATACACTAAGTCAGATTCAACTAATATTTTGTATGAAAGCAACCTGCAGTTTGAACAATGTTATATTTCTAGACCATTGCTCAAATCGTTTATTATTATTAAATAGCCTGGTAGGATGCCCGACAATTAGGCCTAATAGTCAGATCTTGAATGATTAGAGAATGAGTGATCTACAAGCTCATTTTCTTCATTCGCCTGTGATATTTTACCATGTTTATTTTGTGTTCATATTATGTGTACAAGCATGTTATCTTATTACGTAAAAATTTTATCTACTTATCTGGTTATTGGTCTTGTTTATGATTTATAGTCGTTCGGGGGTTCAAGTCAATAATTAATTCTTTTGACTAGTTATCACTTGGTTACACCTCATATTATTGCGCTTATCAATCGACTAGTGCTCTATGCACTGATTTCGGAAACTTAAAATTTATCTCATTAATCATTAAAAACTGCCTACATGACATAATCCTAATAAAATAGTAACAAATTTTGTATAAAATCATAAGAATTTCTTAAAACAGTATACACGTACTTTAATCATTTGATCACTACTACAAGTTGCCATACGTCGACCATAGAAATCATAGGCTACATCATGAATTAAATCAGCATGATTAGCATGAATACTGCTTGACACAAACATTTTTTCTATTCAAAAAAAAAAATCCTGAGTAAGACTAGTACTGAGTATGCCACAAAATAGAACTAGATAACAAATGAAGAGTATGATACAATATTATGAACGATAAACATCAACAATCGAATCAAGACAATATGTTAAATAAACCATATCATGAGGTCATATAAGAATGCACACTGAAACCACTAAAAACCTTTGACGAAAATACAAATGTGTACAACTAAAGAAAACCAGTGCATGCATAAGTGCACATTCTCGAGATATTTTAGGTGAGAATCCTTAAACAGTGAGGTAAGACTTCGAAAAATTTATTCAAACAGATGTTTAAAAACAACGTAGTATTGTGCAAACTCAAGACTTTAAAACATGAAAAAGTGCATTATAACTTGTCATATTAAAAGCTTATTTTGGTGCTTTACACAATTAAAACTCGAAAGTCAAACTACGATGAGTCAAGTTCAGAATAAATAGGAAATACACATTCAAGTTGAAGTATCCATTTCATAAGGATACGAGAGCCCAGTGACAGTTGAATTCATAAAATTATATATATATATATATATATATATATATACTGCCGAGTTTTTGGTTGAGGACAGTCAAATCTCTCAGTCACAATATTGCATTTGACTGTCACTAGGTTGCATCCACGTTTGCTGTCATCGATTGTGGACATTATTTCAAGACCGCTCGCGACGCTCTTCAACATGTCCCTTTCACGCGCTCAACTACCTAGAGACTGGAAAGACGTTATAGTTAGTCCTATATTTAAGGATGGTCAGAGACGGATCGTATCTAACTACAGGCCTGTCAGCCTGACCAGCATAGTCGTTAAGTTACTTGAAAAGATAATTCGGGTTAAGTTACTGAGTCACATAGATGCATATAATCTGTTAACTTCCGAGCAATACGGGTTTCGGAACAAGCGTTCATGTTTAACTAACTTACTCATCAGAACTGATTACCACAAGTGGCGTTCGTCAGGGCTGTCCACTCTCCCCATTCTTGTTTAACTTTGTCATTGACTTACTTTTAGAGATAGCACTTTCATCAGCTAAACCTCCAGGAGTTGAACTTTTACCAGGAGACTCACTTGTCGACTTAGAATACGCCGACGACATAGTTTTACTCGGTGAAGACGCTGACAACATGCAGAGTCTTCTGACCACTATAAGCAACTATGCAGGCATGTTCGGAATGCGATTCTCTCCCTCGAAGTGCAAAATGTTACTTCAGGATTGGGTTGCATCGACACCTGAACTAATGATAGGGAGTGAAGTAGTTGAGCGTGTAGACCACTTCACTTATCTTGGAAGTCTCATCAGCCCTTGTGGTCTGGTATGTGACGAAATCTCAGCACGGATACAGAAGGCTCGTCTAGCTTTCGCCAACTTGCGTCATTTATGGCGTAGGCGAGATATCCGTCTAGCAACCAAAGGACGGGTTTACTGTGCAGCAGTTCGCTCCGTCCTACTCTATGGCAGTGAAACATGGCCAATAAGAGTAGAGGATATTCGTAGGCTACTAGTGTTCGATCATAGGTGTCTTCGAAGCATTGCTCGTATATCCTGGGACCACCGGGTAAGTAATGCAGTTGTTAGGAAACGAGTACTAGGTAGGGATGGCAAATCGATTGATGAAGTAGTGAAACTTCATCAGTTGAGATGGCTGGGACATGTGTTACGTATGCCCGACCACCGACTGCCCCGACGTGCAATGTTTCACGGTGTAGGAGTAGGTTGGAAGAAAGCTAGGGGTGGCCAGACCGAAACGTGGCACAAATCAATGAAGTCACTGACAAGTGGACTGGGCCATGTTGGTAGGTGTAGACTACCTGGTTGGGATTCGCGAGATGACAGCAACCGATGGTTAGAGACCTTGAATGACATGGCTCAAAATCGTTTGCAATGGCGAAGATGCATCCACTCTTTGTGTTCTACCAAATTCTAATCTTCTGAATTCCTCATGTCTTTATCTTTTTCTCTTTCCAAATTTATTTCACTGTACTATACTCCTTCAATAATTTCTTGAAACCCCTAATCTTTTGGATTTCTGATTATACTCCTACTACTTCTACCACTATGGGATTTGAATCGACAACTGCATCTCTGTGCTAATGTGGTATGGCAACTCGAACTGATGTACGTACGTACGAAGTTCTACGTTGTGACTGACTGACTGACTTATTGCGAGAGAGGATTGGACAGCAGCCCTAGATAACGGCCTGTCTGTCAATGTGATATTTATAGATTTGACAAGGTTTCACACTTAGGTCTTATGCACAATCTCTCGAGCTTTGGAATAACAGGTGCTGCACAGGAATGGACAGGAAACTTCTTATGTGACCGCAGACAGAGAGTGAGGGTCAATGGAACGCTATCTGAATGAGAGCCGGTCAAAAGTGATGTATCCCAAGGCACAATATTAGGCCCTCTGCCCCCAAATGCCCTGGTACGGCCGAGAGTGGGGAGAGTCCGCTCTCCCTCTCCGAATGCTCTCACATGGCCACGCGAATATATAGCCTCTGCCAGGGAAGTCCTACTCACTGCCTTCTCGTGCCACAGGTGTTATTTACGAAAGTGAGAGGACGAAAAGCGAATGTCCGGCGCTTTAACCGGGTTGGTGGACATGGAGGGTCCACCTAGGGGAGTTGGAAAACCCTGATTCCAAACCAATGGTGCACATGGGCTCCAGGATCCTGATGGAACGAATGGCGTATGAATCAATCGTTGGTCACCGTCTACCATGGGACTGCATCTCCTTACGATGCTCCACTGCCTTGTGGATCAGACCTTTAGGTCAAAGGCTCCGGGTGTGGCCCCCTAAGAGAACCACCTGCTTCAGTCTGGGCGCCTGGGCAGTATCACAGCCCTCACACAAATCAAATGAGATTTGTGAGGCGCATATTTATCTGGTGCTCCTTTGTACCAATATTTGTGTTTAAATAAATAAATAAATATTAGGCCCTCTACTTTTCCTTCTCTATGTCAATGAATTACCTCTATTGCTTAAATAGTCGACATTATTGTTTGAGGATGATTTCAAAATCTGGAGAACAATAAGGAGCGGGGCTAATCGTTGTCATCTCCAAGCTGACTCAGACGAATTAGTTAGATGGGCTCATGATTGGGACTTGGAAGTTAATTCCAGGATTAGCGTGCTCATGCACATCGGGCACGGTAATAGTTACCATTATACCATTAATGGTATATCTCTTCCTGGCGTTCAAGAACATAAAGACTTAGGAGTAACTATAAGTCACGACTTGAAAACTACTACGCATTGCAATGCGGCTGCCTCCAAAGGTTATCATGCGCTATGGTCACTTCGCCGAGCATTTAAATGCTTTGACGAGATTTTTCGAATTTTATATCCCGCCTATGTAAGGCCATACTTAGAATACTGTATCCAAGCAGCTAGCCCATGTCTGATAAAGGATACTAAATCACTTGAGCGTGTCCAGCGTGTGGGGACAAAATTAGTGAAGGGTCTTTCTAAACTCCCTTACGATGAGCGTTTGAAACGTCTAAACCTTTACCCCTTATCTGATCGTAGGACACGAGGTGACCTTATACTGGCATTTCGTATCTTTAATTATGATTTGAGTGTTAATATGTCTTATCTTTTTGCTCCCTCCAGCACTAATAATCTCCGAGGTCATAGCAAGAAGGTTCACAAACCACGATCTAATAAACTAAAGCTGGGGTCCCGTTTTTCTCATCGAGCGGTCAATGACTGGAACGCATTACCCGAACAAGTGGTATCAGCCCCATCAGTGAACATTTTCAAGAAGCTGAACCTACACTGGTAGGAAATCTGTTAGGATTAACACAGGTTCATCAACCTACTGTCCTTACTACTGAAGACACCCGGATAAAAAAAATTCGGGAAATGCAAACGTGATTCACGCAAATGGTTCGTTTTCCTCATATGAACCATTCTTTAGAGCCGTCACAGAAAATTTAGTCGCTCGAGGAATTTAAAAAGAACTGACGAGGTACTTAGGCGATCGTGGACTAGTCAGTGTCGATTTCAGAGAGTAATAAACAATCCGTGCGGAAACTATTCAACGTACATTTAGGCTAGAGGCATGTTTCGTGGGAAGTAAACCATTTGGTGTGAATGTAGGGGAAAATGAGGCAACTTGGGGTTATTCTGGAGGGGAATTTAACTGAAGACTAAGGTTTAAATTTCAAGATATTTCCCCTCAACAGGAAGATGATAGAAAAACTTTTACTAATTCCCTTAGGATGAGGAACAAAGGAGACATATTGATACTTTTTGAAACTTCACCATTATCTTCCCTTTTTGATTTATTTGGGTACCTAGGTGATAGATAACTGTTTTACTCAGACGTGACAATTTAATCAAGACCATTAAGTCTTAGGCAGTTGCCGTTTTAAAATTTGCTGTTAATTAACTTACGTGCAGATCCTGAAGACGTGACCAACTTTATTGGGTAGGTCCCTAGAAAGCCATGAGTATCAACGAAGCGCGAATGTTTAAAAAGAGCACTGTCAAATAGTTCAAATGGTTCAAATGGCTGTGGACGGAATAGAAGCGTTCGCTTAACGGGCTTCCGTGTCTAGTAGCAGTGGATCACCAAAACCTCAAGGCAAGAACCAGGGTATATTAACGATAATAGAAAAAAAAGAAATCGGTAAATCATAATAATATGTTATCCATAGTCCTTAAGAATAGGTCAAGTTTCCTCTTAAAGGACTCCTGGGAAATCGCTTGGACCAGCTCAGTCGGCAGCAAATTTCAGCATCTGACAACTCTTAAGGAGTAGAAGTTGTGTCTACAGTTCGTTCTGCTATGTTGGATCTCCAGTTTATGGGTGTTACCCCTTGGGTTAGTATTGTGACTAAGCTTAAGTAGATGTTTAAGGGGATCACCAGGAGTGTTAAGGATACTGTAATTTGGCAGATTATTCACAGAGCTGAGTCGTTTCTGCTTCAGATGGTTGAACACTGAGTAGTTTATTTTCAAGATCAAGGCCGATCAATATGGAATAACTGGTCCCATGCTCTTAACCAGGCAACTGTTTTGTGGCTTTCTTCTGTATCTCTCTAGTTTTTTCATAGACTACAATAATTTTGTCAGATTTCACTTGTTAACTGACAGTTACCACTGGACCATTTCATCTAGTTATTGCGAAGTGAGACGAGCCGGGCTGGGTGTTAAACGCAAGGTGACTTCGATGTCGCTTAGGGAATCATGCCATTCCCGTTCAACCAGAGCAGGCCTCACCATCATCATCTTCAGTCTCCAGGTCCAATGATATTTTGATCCAACACTACGAAACTGTACTGAGATTAGGCTCTTTTCAATATTATGGTCAAAATATTTTACGAGTATAGCCAAGAAAAACTTGCCAGTGGTCGTGGTGAATAGCATGTTTTCAACTCCAAGTAAATGTAGATGACGGTGAGATTACAAGACATTCTTGTAATGACAGCTGAATAAAACTGAATCCTAAATGAACAGAGAAATCTCTTGTGAGCACATACCTTGGAAATGATAGTTATGGTAATGTAAACTCACTTTGGTCACCTAAAGTTTTGGAAGTAGCGAAGAGGGGTTGTAATACTCATATACTTGGTAAACAAGGTACCCGAGAGGGTGGGAATACCGATCTTGTTCGATCGAGACAATATCAAACCTTTTGGCACCTAAATCTCCACATTGTCACTTCGGCACTGGTTACCTATGTTTCTGGATTTAAAGCTTATGACTGAAGTTTAGAGTCGATAAGAATGTCTGACGAAAAGAGCTGTATTCAACATAGTTGTCAGTATTCGCTGTATCGGTCAATGACTTACTTACGCCTGTTACCCCTAATCAAGGGACATAGGCCGCCCACCATAATTTTCCATCCAACTTAGTCCTGGACAATTCTTTGCGGTTCTTATCACTTTCCACTCATCCTTTTCATGTCTGCTTCCAATTCTCGACATTGTGTGTTCTCTGACCTTCCTCTATTCCGTTTCCCTTCAGAATTCCAAGTTGGTGTTTGCCTCGTGATGCAGTACAGTGATCTCCTCAATATATGTCCTATCCAATTCCAACGCCGTCTCCTAATTTCCGCTTCATTTGGAAGCTGGTTTGTTCTCTCCTACAGTAGACTGTTGCTGGTGGTATCCGGCCAACGGATACTAAGTATCTTGCTTAATCAACTGTCTATAAATGCTTGTGCCTTTTTGATGATGGTTGTCGTAGTTCTCGAACTTTCAGTTTCATACGGTAGAACTGACTTGACATTCGTATTGATTACTGTGACGCTTATATTGGTTGACAGTTGTTTCGAGTTCCATATGTTCTTCAGTCGTAGGAATGCTGTCCTTGCTTTGCTAGTCCTCACCTTTACTTTTGCATCAGATCCTCCACTTTCATCGATGATGCCACCTAGATGGGTGCGTGAAAGTTTCCACCTATTCCAGAGCTTTTCCATGAAGTGTAACTGGGTGGTGCTAACAACAAAGACTATCACCAAAGATGTCAACAACTCAAACTAGAACCTCTCTGGATCGGGCGTATCAAATTAAACCTTATCTTTCTCTACCGGCTTCTTAACGGTATTTCTTACTCTTCGCTATCTACCCCTTCATACTCTATGATACGTCCCACAATCTACGCAATAAGGAAAATATTCTAGCGATTCCAAAAACCCACACAAATTTACGTCAGAATTTTTTCGTAATTCGCTACTCAACCATATGGAATAGACTGCCAATGAACCTCCGATGCAGTGAAACTATAACCCGGTTCCGAAGTCTTCTTGATGATTTTCTTTCCGAAAGTGGATTGTGTCACCTATTGAATATCAACGTGCTTAACAATGATATATACAAAAAAGGTCCGTCATCTATCTAACTAACTGAAAAGCAAAGTGAAACCTTTGAAACTTTTCATGTCTATTCTATTTCACTTTTATTCATCTTAATATATGAAGTCTGCTTATGTTCGTATTTATAATTATTACTGTTATTATTATCATTATTGGTCTCTCGACACATTAGATATTCTCTTCATCTCTTCTTGTCCTTCTAAACATATTTTATTCCTAAACATCCAAAGTCTACAATTAAAAACAAAAAACCCTATGTCACACTCAAACAAATAAATTCTCAGATTTTTTTATAGTCTCCACAACATATATACATAACATATAGAAATTTATATTTAATTATTCTTTGCAATTAATTGTGACTATGATAGCGTTATTCTAAATTATTATTATTGCACCAATGTTTATACTAATACCCGGTTTCACTCTGTATACTGTTACATAAATCTACACGTATTTATCTATCCGTAAGGGTTTATTATTGTTGTTATTATTTTAAAATTATTCGTTCATCTAAAAAGTCTATATCCATTACACTATTATGATCATGGTTGGACCCTTTCACTATGTGTCCATTTCTTTTCTCTCTTTTTTTCCTTCTAAATAAATATTATTCTTAAGATTATGAAGCTTTGGATTAAGACAATAACTTGTGTTACGCTGAATTCAACTTATCAGACTCGTTTTATCTTTACTATGTATATACACCTCATACATATTGATTATCTTTTGCACTTAATTGAGACTTCCATAGCATCACCCAAAACTATGACCGTACACGCACAAACGCTTATTCTAACGTCATATCTTACCGCAATAATAAATTATTTACTGATTAATTTATTTTGTTTTATTTTAATTTTATTACTCGTTTTTGCTATACATACATAGTTGTTTATTCTTATTCTGCGTTAAGATATTAACGTATTCCGCGACTCCTTTATTTCTATTTCCTTAGTTTCTTCCTTTCCTCCTTCAAAATCAATTCAAAATTCTTGCCAATTACGCAGAACCTGATTTATTATTACTATTCTATTATTAATATTTTATTTTCCTTCCTTTCTCAAACATGGCAAATGTAATTGAAAATGGTGTATTATTGCATTTTTGAAGAAACCCGGAATGGTTTCTTTACAGCACTTATGTACCCATAAGATGTTTGTGAATAATAATAATAATAATACGTGCTGTACTTGTGAATCGTGCTGTTTTCCTTGTACACTTTTAGGCCTACTGATGCAGAGGCTTCTGCTACACTGGTTGTCTTCATCCGCATTTGTTAGTGTGTATGGGATAAAAGAACTAAGTCCTTGGAAAAGTCCAAATCGTCTAGTTGTATCGAATCTGCTCATTGTATTCTGTGCTTTCCTCAGGGTGTCTAGGTCTTCATAAACCACTCAACCACTGGGAAAAAGAAAAGGAAGGAGAGCAGAAAGCCTCATCTGACTTCCGTCTTCACTTGAAATGCGTCTGTCAGCTTTACTCTATGCACAACTCTACAGTGTAGTCCGTCGTATGAATTCTGTATGATGCTGACGATTTTCTTAACTACTCACTCTATTGAGTCGAGAAAATTTCGATTATGTTCTCTTGTCCACACTGTCAAACGCCTTCTCATAGTCAATGAAGTTGATGTATAGTGACGAATTCCACTCAACTGATTGTCCAACGATGATCCTTTATGTCACAATTCGGTCTGTGCACGACCGTTCCTTACGGAATCCAGTCTGTTGATCTCGATGTTGGGCGTCTACTGAACTCTTAATTTGGTTTAATAACGCTGATAGAACTTTTGCTGGTACCGATGGTTGTGTGGTGCCCCTGTAGTTCTCACATTTGCTCAGATCTCCTTTCTTTGGTATCTTGATGAGATATACTTCCTTCCAGTCCATCGGCACTTGTTTTTCCGCTCAAATCTTTTTGAATAAAACATTGAGCATACTTGCAGTTACGTCCATGTATGACGGGGTCTTGCTTCTGTGGTATGGGGTTGCTTACTCCATGTTCAACCCTCATTCTTTGTGTGGGCTTGGGACCGGCAGTAACTTTAGAAGAGCTACAGACGAAGTTACCAGTCAATGAACGCATCCTAATTGTCAAATTGAACGAATTCCCGCGTCATTATTCACTCACTAGTTCTTGTTTGACACCAGGGGATAGTTAATAACACTGTGTTTCATCCTTGATCATTACGTGGATACGCCGATCCCAACACTGGTCACATAATATCATCATATTTCATATTTTACTTACCGCCCTTTATGTAAGTAGCATTATTATTCATTTGCGAAATCCCATCTATAGAATCTTCTAGGCGATATCCTTCTATGCACTATATAATGTCCTCAAAAATACAAGGCATAGAATTCTAGCCATCTATAAAAGAACCGGAGAATTCCGTATATCATGTTGTGGTAAACAGTTTTTGTAAACAATAGCCTAGTAGTCTTGTAGTAGTGTAGTGGACAGAACCCGAGTGTGAACAATCGAATTTATTTAAGCACTAATTACAGACTATCTCACTAAATTCTGTTAACCATACAGTAAACAGTTAATTTGCAAAATAACAGTCAATTGTCTTAATCTTAACTGTTCTGCAAATATCAGTCCGTCTTCTCTGATTTCATCGTTCATGAATTTCCGTAACGAGCGCACTTCATTCCTATTCGTTCCTTATCGATTTTCTGCCGAAACACATTCTGTGTCTGACCATAGTCATATACTAATTGTGTGGATATAAGTATACGACACCACAGTAGTTCTTTTGTATGTGTTTCCAAGTGCATCTTTAAAATTTTGACAATGATATTTTTTCAACTTATGTGAGGTCATCAAGAAGGCTTCAGAATCTTATATCTACATTCTCGGGTTGATGGATTTATGGGGCCTCTCATATGCGTTTTTTTTGCTAATTTGGCGTGTGTGAAGTATGTTCTTCGTACATTCCACATGCTCAGTCTTAACAATGTACATAATTCCTCGGAAACACTTTGTCTCTTCAGGACCTATGGATTAATAGTGATATAAAAGACTATGAAAAAAAATAATTTTGACGCACTAACTCGTTTCCATCCGTAACACAGAGCCGTAAAGGTGGATAAATCCCTGAAATAAATTGTTTCATAAGTCTTTCAGACTGATATTAGCTTCATTCGTTCTATCAGTTGCATCGCTAGTCGAAAGTGCTTGATTAATCAGTGCATCTTTCCTGTAAACCAATCATTTGAGATACCACACATCTTCATTTCTCAGCTCATCATTTAAATATTCCTTTAAATCCTATCACCACCGACTCCTTACACTATTGGCGTTGAGATATGGACCAGAACATAGTCAAAACCTGTCTATCTGTTATCCTCTTCACTGATGAGCTCGGCATACTCTGGTGCACCAGAGTACATTTTTCGCGAGTTTGAGACTCCTTTATAAATTGAATCTTTCTTATATCGTGCCATTTAGAAACAGAACCATCTACATCGTTTTGGGGGTTTAGTGACCCACTACTTCCGATACTCCTTACTCACAGTTTACTGTTTTACTGGATCTCAACTACATGATCATCGAAAGCGAATGCAAGATAACTGAAGATCAAAGATGGTGAACGCTGGGACAGAATCGAAATAGTATGACTCTACCATTCAGGCGTGATCAACGTGTAGCTTATTCCTTTTCATATTAAGCATATTATTCTATCCCTAGCCTAAACGTATTTTTCAGAAATGCTTAACTGCATACTGCTGATTCCAGCACAGTGATAGTCAGTATAAACAGTGGTGTGACTCCCATGCAAGACCTTGTAAATGGCGAAGTTAATGAATGAAATTAGGCCTAGCAGCGGTAAATGCACTCCTATCGACTGAGACCATTAACCTTATGTTGGTGAGACCGACCAAATAAACGCAACTTGTTATCGATTCCCATATTCATTTTAATCTTATCGATTCGTTCCTACTTGTGTTAACCCATTACTCTACTGGTCTGCTGGTTGACGCTCACTTGGAAAGTATCCTGGCTTGTAAAGACAAATCAGAATGTTCACTTATAGTTCATGGGTTCCATAAAGTTATGACTGAACAAGTAGAAATTAAGCCAGCTCATAATGCGGGTCAATTGTGATACATTTCGAACAGACTCAACTTCATCAGTTATTTGTGTCAATCGAGTAATAAAAAGAACCAGACCATTACGCCTCACCCTATTGCCACTTCCTAGATTATTCCACGTAATACTGGAGTCTCCGACTAGGGTGACAGCCGCTCTATTTCTATATAACAGTTCTAAAACCTTTGTGAAAGGAGTAAGAATTTGAGAAAGTGAACACAGAGTTGCTAAACAAACTAACTGAAGCAGAGAACGGCCTTTCTTAGTCGTTTTGCAGTTAACTGTTGAGCAAACCAATAGCCAAGAGTTCGACACGGCATTTTATCCCACTACTACTGATGGTTTACACTTATGTGCCTCGATTCAGATAGGTCATTCCGACTTTACCATTCAGAGTGCCCACGGCAGCCAGTCCTCTAGAGGTGACTTGATACTCAGCATTACGTAATGGGATTTTGGTCCGACATCCACATTGGTATACTCATCTATGATGCTAGCTTAAAAAGCCTGATCTAATGTTGTGGATTTTCCATGATTTAAAGGTCTAATCTGTACAGTCTTACATAGACGTCTGTGATGATTTGAGGTATTTAAATTAGAGTATGAACCAGTAATCCCAGAAACAACGCAATTTAATCAAGAAGTATTAGATGTGTACGCCTGGTCCTGCTGTGTTAGTCAGCGGTATTGCTTGTAAGAATTCCTGGATGAACAAATTCAGGTCGACGAGAGAGTAACACGTTTATTATAAAGACGGAGGTACATCAGGTTACTACACCCGTATGTCTGAGTCATTCAGTTTCGACAAATCTCCGCGCGCTGATCTTTATTGGCTTTCGCTATCTTTCACCAAGTATTGTATGTCTAGCTTCAAGGATGACCTGTAGTAACCCTACGATGTTATTCCAAAGTCCCTACAACCTTACTCAGTATGACCTGACCCATATCTCTTTTTCTCCGAGATTATACCTCTCCCATAAACTACCTACACACTAATATAAGAGATGGCCAACTTTTGCCTTCTGACCTGCGGCTATTTCGTGATGACGGATTAAACATTGTAGGTGGTGGGCTTGTGTTTTATTTATCCACCTTCGTCACAGCTCATGAAATTTCAACTCCCAGGATAAGTCACTGGAATGCTTTATGGTCCAGAATGAGCAGTATATGTGACCTTTGCCTGGCAGACATACTCTACATACTCTACATACTCTACAAATCACTTGACCTCACCTCGCCAAAATGGACAGCCAACGAAATACGCCCTCCGTGTATCTGGCGATCTTGGAAGTCTGATCAGCCCTAATGGGTTGGTATCTGACGAAATCTCAGCACGGATTCAAAAAGCTCGTTTGGCTTTTGCCAACTTACGTCACCTATGGCGAAGACGAGATATCCGTCTATCAATTAAGGGACGAGTATACTGCGCAGCAGTTCGTTCTGTTCTACTTTACGGCTGTGAAACATGGCCATTAAGAGTAGAAGATACTCGTAGGTTACTAGTATTTGACCACAGATGCCTTAGAAATATTACTCGCATCCGCTGGGATAACCGGGTAAGTAATAGTGAGGTTAGACTCAGGGTATTAGGGGATGATGGTAAATCATTTGATGAGGTTGTTAATCTTCATCAACTGAGATGGTTGGGCCACGTGTTACGTATGCCTGAACACCGATTACCACGACGCGCAATGTTGACCAGTGTAGGGGATGGTTGGAAGAGAGTAAGGGGCGGCCAAACCAAAACATGACATCAGTGCTTGAAGTCACTAACTTCTAGCCTGAGCCATGTTGGCAGATGCAGACTACCTGGTTGGGGTCCGCGTGACTATCGGAACCATGGGTTTGAGACTTTGTGTGACATGGCTAAGAATCGATCACAATGGCGTAGGTGTATACACTCTTTATCTTCCCTTAAACCTTGAAATTAAAATTGCTTCATAACTTTTTTCCTTCCTATACTATATCCTTATATACAACCTTTCTTTATATACTACCACCACTAAATTAATTACTTCTATGAATCCGGTGTTGATCTTGTTGTGCTAACGAGTTATGGCAACTTGGACCGATGCATATATGTGCCTGGTCCTACGTTGTCGCCGACTGACTGACTGACAAACTACTAGGAGTCTCAGAATCCTTGAATAATTCATTCTTTCAAGCCTTCAGAATGGATCTAGAAATGAATTTTCCCCAAATTTTATCAACAGATACATTCCTTACCTGTCCTAACTAGATTGTAATTTTAGAATAACTGGCTATTGAAAATGCAGCTCCAGTTGCTTCATGGGGGCCGAACTAACATGCCTCCAGGTTGGGCTGCATTTTCACCAGCCGTTCATTGATAATTACAACCTTACTAGTCTAGGACAACGCTATCATATTGTCTTGTCGTTTTTAACCATAAACGTTATGTCTGGTAAGTGTACTTGCTACAAAGACCACAGGACTGACGACGATGCTATTAGGGCCGATTCCACAGTGCGATTGTACACTAAACAATGAATTGGCCTTCCTACCTGAAGTCTCGTTAACCAGATTTGATGTCGCTTTTGGTGTCTCCGGAGGCGGAGAGGGCGTAGTTCTGTGGACACCGTTGCAAGGCTGGACGAGGAGTCGCTGCCCGGGGAGGTCTGGTGCAGGAAGGAGACATCGAGTGGAGTTTTACGGCGGGGGTCGTTAGCTGTGACGGTTGCTGTCGACGGAGAAAAGCAGTGGAACGTACGACTGTTCGGAGGACATCGGATGTAGATGGCTCAACGGGTCTCTGAACCGCAGGTGTTAGACGTCCGGTGTGCTGAGTGGACATCAAATTCAGATGGCCCGACAGGTCGACAGAGATACGAAAGTCAGAGCACCAGAGGACTCGGCTTTTTGACGAGGAGCGTGACACGGACTGTGGTAAAGAAAGTGGCATGGCGAACAGAGAGACCTCAAGAGTGACTGGTGAAAGGGGAAAGAGTGTGGTGTGTGCTACTTATGCTTGCACTTATAAGCGGTATTTAACACTTGTTAAAAGAGTAATGCGTGCCAGTAGAAGAATGAGAAGATCCAATTGAAGACAACAGAAAGGAATCGTAATAACAAAAGAATTGAAGGAATCATGAGGCATGTAAAGCACAACCGATAAAAGACGTGCGAATTATGTATTTAATGTGTGGTTTTCATTCTGTTGAAAGCACTCTGCAATTTCGTATTGAACAACACATTAAACTTCCCTAGCAGAGTTCTTTTTCAACCTCGTAAAGTTGGAGAACTAACATCAATTTACCATTCAGGACGACTGGGGATCGCGGGTAACTGAAGTGTGGCTGAAGGTCAGTTGAACTAATCTCTAAAGTGTTCTGCCCATCGATCCAATCTCCTGGATTGAGAATGAATGATATATCCATCTTTATCTGGGATAGTTTTGCTGATAGTCGGGTTCCTAATACCGGTTTCCCTGCAGTGTCTTTCCTACGTCCAGTAAGACGCAGACAGATACGTGCTCGCACTAGAGCATGATCTGAATCTACACATGTGCTCCAGAATGAGCGACAGTCTTCTATCGAGCCCCTCAATCGGTGGCTGATAGCTATGCGATCTAGTTGGGTCCAACGTTGGG
Organism: Schistosoma mansoni; assembly: GCF_000237925.1. Taxonomy (NCBI): domain Eukaryota; kingdom Metazoa; phylum Platyhelminthes; class Trematoda; order Strigeidida; family Schistosomatidae; genus Schistosoma; species Schistosoma mansoni. The sequence continues at coordinate 42,309,288 of NC_031502.1, forward strand.
ACGAATTTGGGGGTCGCCATGTCAAAAGATATTTTTCCTTATGCTCAAAATTAGTACTTACAAGAAACAGGCGGTTATCTGAGCATAGCTGCAACAGACGGTCGCCATTATCTGTCCTTTTAGCCATGACATCATAAGATCTACCCGGGTCTTTCCCTTTCTCTTAGTTTACCTCTTTGACCATTAAAGTCACCAGCCACTATTACTATATCAGAACGCCTAGCTTTCCGGAGAAGGTCAGAAAGTTTCCTGTAAAACTCATCTTTTATATCGTCTGAGCTGCAGTCAGTGGGAAGTAGGCGGAGACTGCGAAGAGGCAACGATGAGTGTCCCTATCTTTCCGAGTCCTTACTGATCCGTTTAGTCGGACAGCACATAGACGACTGTCTACTGGGACCCAGTCTAAAAGAGCTAGTTCTGTCCTAGGACTTAATGCTATACCTACGCCAGCGAGGCCACGGGAGGCAACATCGGGGCTTCCAGATACACGGAGCGTGTATCGAGATGGTTCTTTATTTTGATATGGTGAGGTCAAATGAATGACACTACTCGGATCTTGTATGTGCGTTTCGGAGACACAGCACACATCGATGGTGCGAGATTCTAAAGTCCTTGCTAAGGGGCCTGTTGTCCTACTTGGCACAATTTTCGGACGTTAAAAGTTCCTACATGTAGTTTAGAGCGTGGTTTCAGGAGACTAGGAATAACGTTCCGTGTACTTGAATCGTTTGCCCTAGCGGTGTGAGGTGATAAAGGGACGCGAGAAGGGTTAGTCGTGGAGATAAGAGAGTTATTAGCAGGTGTAGGAAGGATTTGAATGTGACCAACTTGGTTTCGTGTGCTGTTACGGGTATGAGGGCTAATATCACTTCCCGGCTACCCACACCGGGGAATGGTATTTCTTGAGGGACCTGAAAAGGAATTTGGATTAGTGTTGGTCTTAACGACCTGAGAGCGTGACCGCAGAACCCAAAGTACAACTGCTTGAGGCCGGTCGCGCACGGCCTTTTTGTGGGGGGATTTTTGACGTGTTAGTTCTTTTTAGGGTTGACCTTTTCTAACCCCACCCCTCCTTGTGGGAAGGCAGCATCGCTGTCATGCTGGTTGTTTGAAGGAAACACCTTACTGCCTTCATACCTCTGTACAGTCGACAGCACGACTTCGGACCTTATGATTGCTGCTTTTAGTCTTACCCCTCTTCAACCAACCTGTCTGGCATGGTAGGACCTTGAGGAACGATTGTTCCAGCCAGTATAGCTTGACTGGTTTATCACGATAGGCAAGCCTGACCACCACGTCAAGGTAGCAGCAACGGTCGGGATGAGCAGTCCGACGTTGTTTATGATTAACTGACTGGATTCTATATTAAGGTAAATTAAGACAGTCTTTTGATTCATCTCACTCACAAACGCATACAGATTTGGATGAAATCGATTATCTGAATGATTACTATGTGGCAGCAAACAATCCGATTCATCTAGATTACCCAACTTTTTCGGCATTTTATCTAGTTGTATGTCATTTTCGACCGATCAACTATATACTGTACATTTAAGATTCATTTCCATAGTTAATCATAAATTAAAAAATCACCACAAATAATCTTCCTCATGAACAAATAATGTTTAATTTGATCTATTTCTTAGGAAGTGAAATACGAAACCAAAACCTGTATCTGACCCAATGGAACAATTCGATAACATAAAATATACCGGGAAATTATTAAGCTAATGCATCCTAAAACACAGCATTAAACGACCATGATTTGCAAGGAGTGCTTCTTACTCTCCTGGATTTCTGTTATAGGATATCATCAAAATTAAAATACAAACCAATGTATACTATAGCAACCAAAGCTATGTATAACGATTCCAGCAGAAGGAGAGTTCTACAGAAGGTAATTTGTTGTACGACTGAATTAACGGGGATCAGACTCAATTCTTGTAAGATCAAATAACCTTATGCGTAACGATATCGGAAATACAAACTATGAACTATATGCTCTACATACAGGTTCGAGGGTAAAAGAGCAAGATGCAGTAAAAAAAGATACTTGTCAACGTTTTATAAAAATACAGTTTGAAGTTGTACATTAATATGTGTTCCGTTTTTCAGACATGAACATATTGAAATATACATGAAGAACAAATACATTGTTCAATCTCTTTCAAATTATGATTTTCTACCAGGAGTCATATCTTCCATACACAAGCGCATCATTATTTTGATGGGTTTAGATGGATCGGCGAACTGATATCCTTTAGACCAATCATAACCTGACGCATAACAGAACACTTGGCCTTTAGGATCAAATACACAGCAAGTGAGTGGTTGATCTGGAGAATCCGAAGAATGTAATTTAGTTCTAGCATCTTTATCCCAAAACGAATAACATCCATCAGATCCCACTGTGGCTAGTGTGCCATGCACTGGATGGAAAGCCATATCATTTACCTAAGGAAAGACGAAACATTAGGTAGATTACAATATTTTGGTAATAATATTGGTAATTACTTCCGAAAATATAATGAGAAGGAATGCTTCTAATTTACTGACCAAAACTATAACATCAAATTATCACATGACTATAAATAACGCACGTACAAGGAAATTGGTGATGAAAAAGTAAAATAATAACGCTCGCTGATAAATCCATTTCGCTGATGACGACTGAAATTATTATTCTGCGCTGGTTTTTAGTACACTGAAACTCAAGTATACGCAGCTGGATTTCATAATAAGATACTATCAAACAAGATCGTTAAAGAATATATCAATCAAAATATCTATGGATGAAATGATACGATGACGGAAACTGATTAATTTGAAAGAGAAACCAAAAACGTAGACTGGTTAATAATGCAATCATCGAAATAGATAAGTCGAAATTTCAATGAGGAGTTATCAACTATTGATTTGATGAGGTCAGAAGTGATGTAGATCCTTATGTTTGAAGTTGATAATATGAACCATCGTGCTTTAACTTAGTGGCTGTATGGTATCATGATGTGATCTGAGGATCCTGAAATCATCTCAAAATAGGGTCGTAGAATTACTTTACAGCTGAGTCTCAATCTGATATAAAACAGAAGTCTAATGTCTCTTGGTTTTAATTCTTTCATCAGGTGGAAACAGTTTATGTGATAAAAACTATCTAGAAAACAAATTGCATGTTCCAGAAAAAGAATTGACTAAACATCTAGTATAAATAAGTAGTTACGTGCAAACTGACTTCATAAATTGAACATTACGTTTACAGTACTATCAGGTAATTCAGAATGTGATATAAGAAGTGAGGTTGAGACGTACAATCTATTGAATGTTAATAGAGTGCAGAAACAAATTTTTTTTATTAAGCTTCATTTCATACAGAGATTGAAAATATTACTTAGTTTACTTATATCATTTTCATGAATGTGAATCGCACAATAAACAATACTTACTGCAAAAATTTCATGGTAACCGTTGACCGGTGCATTAGAACGATGACATTTAAAAGTGAAATTATCTTTAGGCGTAGTTGGATTTAAATACTGTATGGCGACACGCCCTTCAATGCTTCCTAGGGCAAATCCACTGGGATTTTGTTTTTGTTTGTCCATGAATATAGATATACAACGACTCTGTTAACATAAAAATTTAAGACGAGATATATAATTACGAATTTCGTGAAAACTGTAGAACAATCAATGAAGTTTTAATTTTAACAAAAGGATGAAGTCTACTCACAGAAAACTATAGAGTGAGCACGAAAATCGTACTCAATAAATATATAAACTTCTCAAGCCTGATATAATTTCCCAATACCACAGATGAACCCATAACTATTTTTCCTGCCCCCCCCTATCACAACCAGGTAATTCGTATTTAAGTGACTGGTGAAGAGCAACACATGATCTTTTACTTTAATTCAAACATGACAAACTATTCCTTGTCGAATAATAAACTGATTCTGTCTTTACCAAAAGAAAAACCAGATGAGTTATCCTTTTTCGTACTACAACAAACATAGAGCTTAAAGGTACATTTTAGTGAAAAAGAACAATAGCATGGCTAAAAAACTATTTTTTCAATTGTGTAGCGTTTTGAAAATCAGAGCATCATGCGAGCAAAGTAACAACAGATAGTGACAAAATAAGTCCGAATGAAATAGTAAAGAAAGTAAATAAATCTTTTTAAGGTAATGAATCAAATTATATGATTTAAAACTAAAACGAAACAAATTCAGAGACAGTGGAACAATGAATAGGTGCTTGTCACGAAAGATTTATCTGACAATCTGTAGCTTTGTAAGACAGTTAATGAAATATTTTTACGAAAAAAACTACACTGGAACCTAATGTATACAATAACTTAGATCGATACTCGCGTCAGGTTTCTTGTTGTCTGCAACCGACTGAATTCACCAGAGCCATGATCATCGATAAATGGAGACTGAAAACTATATTCGGAACCAAGTTCCAACAAATATACATAAGTATACTCTAACAGTAAAGTAATTGACAGAGCCAACATATTAACGTAGAACAGAGCGATGGAAAAAACTTGCTGTTTTTTGGGGAGTTTGACTTGATGAGTAGTTTTTTTATTTTTCTTGCTGACCAAAATTTTGCCGTCGTCAACAAGTTTTTGATGTTGAAGTAAACACCTTTGACATAAGCTGAGAAGTAATTAGTTTACTAATCTGCCACTTTTGATCACGAATTCCAGAACTCGAAAGTTTAAGATAAATCTAAAGACCGAAGCGTCAGGAAACAATGCTCGGGTAACCAACTTTGCTTTCTAAAAGGTAAAATTTGCGAAATCTACGGAAATCCCTAAAGGAAAGGTAAAATGGGAGTGTCTATTCACTCTACAATGAAATCTTATCTATCGTTACACAGTGTCTAGGTAATTCATGTGGCAAACCCTAGGGTATACATCTGTTACTAACTGCCATAATAGTGAGCGCATACAGCAGAAATCGTGAAAAAAACTTGTGAGAAGTTTAGTTTCCTTTTGGTTGTGAATACAATAATCACATTTTTGTCTGCCACGAGAAACCTGGGAAGTATAATTAAAACTGTGAACAAATAACCGTTTTACTTTCGGATAACAAGGTTGCTTCTTATTTATTGGACAGAACTATATTCTGGAAATATTTGCTAGGGTAAAAGATGTTTGGAGAGTCTAATAATACATTAAGATGATTTCAGTTAAAGTATAGGATAGCCTCCTTGCATTATTTCAAACCACCAAATGCCCTGGTATGGCCGAGTGGGGAGAGTCTTCTCTCCCTCTCCAAATGCTCTCACATGGCCATGCGTATATAGCCTCTGCCAGGGAAGTCCTACTCACTGCCTTCTCGTGCCACGGGTGTTGTTTACTAAATTGAGAGGACGAAAAGCGAATATCCGGCGCTTTAACCGGGTTAATGGACACGGAGAGTCCACCTAAGGAAGTTGGAAAACCCTGATTCCAAACCAATGGTGCACATTGGCTCCAGGATCCTGAGGGAACAAATGGCGCATGAACCAATTACTGGTAACCGGCTACCATGGGACTGCATCTCCTTACGATGCTCCACTGCCTTGTGGATCGGATCTTTAGGTCAAAGGCTCCGGGTGTGGCCCCCTAAGAGAACCACCTGCTTCGGTTTGGGCGCCCGGGCAGTATCACAGCCCTCACACAAATCAAATGAGATTTGTGAGGCGCATATATATCTGGTGCTCCTTTGTACCAATATTTAAGTGTTTAAATAAATAAATAACCACCAATGAAGTTAATTAGGGTTTTACACCTGTGAAAATCTCTCTCCAACTTTCCTATTGATGATACTTTAGAAAGTTTTAAAAGGATTGAATGGTGAGAGTGAACACCTATAAACTAAAGAGACTTCAATGTTAAGTATGAGGACAAGATAGTTTGACCATGAGGTGAAACACAAACTACTTAAATATAACTTAATCTGTTGGGTATCAGTGTTCCCAAACGTGGTGTACAGCTTGTACTATAGAAGTGCAACATGATTTTACGATACGGGCAAGAGACTACCTGTGCACAAAGCGTTAGTAGTGAGTCACTGGAAATGACAAAGAATTTCGTCTATTTTGGCATTTGTGAGAGTTTTATACTTATGATGCCTGCAAAGGATTTTTGACAGGTGTCTGCACTTAAGAATGTCTCTGGAAAGTGGACACTTGGTGTCCATAATGTGTAAGCAACTCTTAACTAAAGTGATGTTATATGTAGTTGAGATTGTCACCAATGTGATAAAAACTAAATGCTCTACATCATTAGAAAAGATAGAAAGCTTATACAGTGAAAGTTATAAATTTCTCTCATTTCTCCTAATTATCAATCACTTTAAAAGGATACCAAAACGAATAGCGGAACAAACTATTAGACAAATAATAATATGACAATCCGTAGGAATGTTCGTAAATTATCTATCTACGTTGGTTTTAAATTATGTCCAACCACCTTGAGAGCTATTAGAAAGACAAGAGGTTATGAGACACACTGACCTGAAATTTAAGAGGAGACTCTAATTGGCTGAACTGAGTAGGACCGTTTTCTAAATTATACACAAATATTTGCCGACCTGCAGTCCCGACAAGAGCAAGTGGATAATGAACGTCAGCACAATAGATCCTTTCCGGCAAATCCAAGTTTAAAATAGGCTGAGATTGTCTTGTATCCCAGAATCTGTAAAGAGATTAATTTGTCTATAATTGAAAGATGACTATTCACTGAAACTGCCTTACAAGTTACAAATATTAACATTTTTAAGGATCAAGTCTGCTAGATCTACCTTAAAAGCTCCTGAAGGTAAAGTAGTAAGATATTAGTTATACGACTTTCTAGTTGTTTATATAAAGTAAACTGTAATAAGCATACCGAATAATGTCCATGAATGAAGTTCTGGTTTTCACGCCTCGACAAGAAAAATAAAAATTTTCCGAAAGAAATCTGTCAGGACATTCATAAATTGACAAAAGGTGCTAGAAAGAATCCGTAAAATCAACTGTGAGGAGGGGTGGTAAGCTCAGTTTATCAATTATCTAAGCGGTATAAATACAAAATTCACTTGCAAGTCATGATACTAGTTAAGGATTTTAAGTGTATGACTAGTTTATCGAAGTGTAGTTTCATTTTCAAGTAATGTATTATGAATCACTGGCACATTTAGCTTCCAGACTGATCAAAGTTACAAGTCTATACAAGAATATATCATTGTTATCAAAAGAAAATTGATATCCCTTGAAGAAAATGCTGTTTTTCTTCCCTCTACAGAATATTGCAACACTGCAAATCCATTGATTACAAGTCTATAAACTGATGAGTACCAAAAATAGCTGGCAGTGTTATACTATGGATCTTCAGTAGCTGAAATTATTTTAAAAAGTGGCTTACGTACAAATATGTCTCGTCGAGGAGAAAGGAAAAAGATTAAAAAGCCAGATTACTGGGGAATCGTATACGTAGTAAAATAAGTTAAAGAATTTACTTGTCGAATGGCTGTCGAATTTAATCGTCTATTTTCCATAAGTGAAGAGAAGATGAAAGGAAACAGGCTATCTAACTCCCCTTGACGTCTGAGGAATAATTACAATGTACGAGTGCTAGGATAACCAGTTATTTCAAACCCTCTGGAAGACATATGTATAGGGGTTTGATAATGATTCTATAGAGACCATCTACTCGTATCATAGACACAGAATATAGTTCGGTAAAGGAATTTAGACGCAGCTGTCGCGTTGAAGTTATGATGGAAACGTAATGAGTTATTTCCTTTATTATAAGACCTACAAGTACTTTGCTGTTTGAGTTAAAATGACTGCAAAATTAACTGAATTTTACTGAACAGTTTTTTTAAACAAAATATTACACTGAAAATCCCAGTTAATGTAGACTATATTAAAAAAATTAGTCAAAACAAACTGAATTAAAGCTTACATAACTTTCAGTAATACAATACTGGCACGACTATCATTAGGAAAATTATATTGGATTGTTTGCATAACGAATACAAATGGCTTATCAAAAATGTTTCGAGGAATAAATGTTAATTTTGTTGTTCTCTGTTGTACACATGTCATCAAAACCCAATTAGTGAGAATACAACAAGTGCTACAATAAATGATAATCAAGATTTTAAAGCACAGTTTGCAGTAAGACAGCGGGATGTTGTTTACGAAATAGAGAGGAAGAGCGAATGTTCGGTGCTTAAATCGGGTTGGTGGACACGGAGAGTCCACCTAAGGAAGTTGGAAAACCCTGATTCCAAACCAATGGTGCACATGGGCTCCAGGATCCTGAGGGAACAAATGGCGCATGAACCAATTACTGGTAACCGGCTACCATGGGACTGCATTTCCTTACGTTGCTTCACTGACTTGTGGATTAGACCTTTAGGTCAAAGGCTCCGGGTGCGACCCCCTAAGAGAACCACCTGCTTCGGTCTTGGCACCCGGGCAGTATCCCAGCCCTCACACAAATCATCCGATTTGTGTGGAGCATATCTACTTAGTGCCCCCTTGTACCAATGTTTATGCGTTTAGGTAAATAAAAATAAATAAGCAATTACGATGGGACTAAAATGAATGAGACGTACAAACATACTCTCACCGTTTAGAAACCAGGGTTTACCACCAAGTAACCTAAACCTGGTAGTGTAGTTGACTCATACAAAGATTGGTAACAGCAAATGCCACCTATAAATCTGACCTGAGACTCAATATTTATGCATAAACCAACTAGACTCTTCTTATATACTCATTTGATCTTAGTAGTTTAAGAGCTTACTCTACCTTGACAAGCATTCATAAATATATAGTACCTGCTAATCACTGGGAATAGTGGTAGCTTCCGGATCAGACAGACTTAGGGAACTAACCGAGACAATGTACTGTAAGGATAAACTTCAGCTTACCTAAGTCTTTTATCCCATGAACCTGTCATCAAACAAGAATAATTTGGAGCAGTAATAAAATGGGCAGTTTTGACGGGAGCATCATGCACACCAACTTGCGTGAAAGTGTTTGAACCAAGATCCCACATTTGCGCAGTTTTGTCTGCTGATACACTGAAAAGTTTTGAACCATCCTAACAGAAAACGTTTAAGTACATAAAAGAAGTGTAACTTACGGTGCTCCAGCAAGCCCCAAAAACAGGCCCTTGATGCATCTGTTCAGCTTTTGGAATGGTAGAACCATTGGCTTGTACTTCCCAAATTCTAATACGATTATCCCAACTAGTAGCAGCCAAGAAGGTCGTTTGCATAGACTCAGGACTGAAGCGAAGACACGATACTGTATCCCCTGGAGGAGACTGAACTTCGGCCGTTTTTTGTGCAGCACTCATGGTTTTATTTGCGCCGATATTAACTGAATTAAAGACATTTTGTGTCCCACTAGTAAAGAGTGTCATCCTAAGAAACTTTTCGTAGCACACTAGTTACTTCTCGCGCCAGTGATTGTGGGTGCCGAGCTCCTTTGCTATTGGTTTACCGAAGTATTTCAAAAAAAACCCAGCAGAAACCCTGTTTGATTGGTATCCGGAATAAAGGTCCTACTTAGGGCCCTTGCTATGGGTTTTATTTATACTGTAAAATGACTGAAAAATTAGTTTCATGAAGAGGCAGGGGTATCATACGGCCAACCTTAATCCTGTGTAGCTGTAAATAATTCCCCAAAATCAATAGCTTTCTAAGGTTCGACATTGGATGCTGACCACGTTGTTTAAGTGGACTTGTTTAACTGAAGGCTTTCGATCATGCATCCGTACCAGATCACGTTTCAACTCGGAGTGGGACACAGCTCCTACGTTTCACTAGATAGCTAAGAACAAACGCCTCTCGATATATTGGTAACGTATCAAATATATCTTTCCTACCTCTTCTCGTCTGACTTCTGATTTCTATCGGGCGTGAGAAGGTTTCGAATATAGAAGGTACTACTGGCCGCTAGTTGTAAAACTAGAATACCAGTCGTATCCTCACCTGGATACCAAGGTCTCTCATATAATTTAGTTTTATTAGCAGTGTATGGAAAAATAAGGCTCCAATCACTCAATAAAATGGGAGGTCCCTCTGGTTGACGAATTGATGGAAGAGCAAGTCTTCTGACAAGCATTTTCGTTCTTTCCCTACTGAACTCATTGGAGTGTCCTCGTAAATTCATTGAAGTGGAGGAAAAATGAAATAATTCGAGGACTGTTACTGGGTCATTTTCAGTCCTTCTGTATAACAGGTGAAATGGGTATGGTTTAATCACCTACTCAACATATGGCAGGTTTGAGACCTCAATAATCAACTTGGTTGTAGTGCTGTAGCGGTTAACAAATCCCCAAAATGAATGGTTCTGTAAGTCTTGGACATTGATGTTGACGTTATCAGTTTTACTGGGCATGCCCCAACTGAAGGTACTCGGTCACGCATCTGCACCAGATTATGAGTGAGTATGCCGTGCTATGCATCCCCTAAAACTGTTAGACAGCTTGGACCAAACGCTTCCCTACGTCTCGATAGCCTCCCAAATATATCTTCGAACTTCTGATTTGACTGGGTTGGTATACTTAGATTACAAGGGTGTTACTTGTAGAGGCGTTGCCAAAATCTAAATGCGTGTGGCATTTAAGTACATCTGGAAAACCAATTCTTTAACATTATTCATCATCCATATATACACAACTCAGTATTAAATATGCTCCATAAAGTGTTCTTCAGCGTTATTTTGTAGTCGACAAACACCAAACCTTAATGCTAATTTCTGTAAATCATTCTGGAGCTCTGAATCATCCTTTTTGTTTCAGTCCGCTCTCTAGTTATTCATATTATCAGTGTATAGCAAGAGTGATACTAAGAAAGGAATGTAGAAGTCTCATTTACATAAAACAAGACAACGGTCTTTCAAAAATATGCTCACTGACACTACTCTAGGCACTGCTTTCCTGTCAGATAAGTTTGAATTAACGAAAACTGTCTGTTTGAATTCAATTAAAAAGTTTTATGCAGAGAATCAATCCCCTTTGAATCTCAAAAATTGCCCCAATTATCAGCGTGGTATGTAGAACACTGTTAGAGCCAATAAAATATACTTCTGTAAGTTGCTTTTGGCGCTTTCGGTCCCATATTCTGGTGATATTCAATATATTCTTGTCAGAAGTAGAGATCAAAGTACAAATTCGATCGTCGGGGCATATTCTTTTGTTGACTCACTGAGGTGGTATTGGTTCTCAACCGCAAGGTCCTTGGAGCCGTAGATAGGATAAGTGAGAAGGTTTGAATTCAACATTTAATAGTGAAGGCGGAAGACTTGATAGGTATGGCATGTCTCTGCCATGCAGGTGTGGTCACCACTAAGTAGCCTCTTGCTTTAAATACTAAATATATTATTCTCTTCCCAGCGCGAATGCATTCTTCAGAAGTCCTTAGCAGCAACCACTTAATGTCACAATAGGGGGAGTAGGTATGGATAGTGATATGACTTTCATCTAAGGTCGAATGGATTAGGTGATCATATAATGACAGATCAACAATTGTAGAATAGTTCTATTATTCTAGTATCATGGGAAAACCTACTTAATACCAACGAAGACATTAATTACACATCACTTTAGTAGCTACTGAAGCGCGTTAACCATGTTCAAACACATGTGAGATTCCTTCGCCACTTAAAAGGGCTAGTAGAAGATATAAGACTCATACAAAAGGAGGTAAAAGATTATGAACTCATACATTATGAGTAAGTTATATCGTTTGATTTACTCTCTTTGAACTGCACATTCCGACTTTCTAGTGGTGTTGTTACGGAATTTATTCAGAGCTGCTTTTGAATTTTGTGTTTCAATTGGTCTGATAACGATTATTATTGAGATTCCTCAAGTTTTATGATGTTATTAAAACCATGAGAAGTTGTTTCAGTAGTTTATCTCAGCAATGTGCAAATCAAACAACCTACAAGGATGCACTGTGGTAGATGGTTTGACAAACTAGTTGATTTTACGAGTAAATATATGGAAGCGTACAAGTAAGCTTCGGGCGGTGGTATATGGTTCGCAACACGTTGCTTGCAAAACGTATCAATTTGGATTCCGTCGTCCACTTATAGCCATCTTATTAACAGCAAATTTGATAATCCGATAAATAATAAATTTCGAGACAATCAGTATTTGTAGGACATGATATGAGCTATCTAGTTAGCGGGTCTGTAACAGTAAATTTATGTGACAAATATTTGGATGGTGGAACCAGGTTGATAGTACGTGAGCGCATATATTGGAAACGCCTACGTCGTGTTGGAAACTTTCTCAATCCACGGACTTAGGGTTATTGAACCATGCTGTCTTTACACTATGTGCAAATTCGTACCCACCTTCTTGTGTCTGCACTTATGCGTAACCAGATGAAGCATTCCGTCATGAGTTTCATAGCTGTTCGACTGCTGAGCTGTCATGAGAGATGAAGAATTTGGAAGATACTTCTTTCGTAGGAATTCAACAAGAATGGATGGTTGTCTACATATGCGACTTCATGTATGGTTGTAAAATCAGAGGAAATAATCGGGACACACTTAAGTAACAAGTTGAATTTTTCCCTATGAATCTTTGGACCTTCACCACCCACTCGAAGTTAAGCTATATCTTCAAGATAGATATCTTTTTGTAGGATGACAGCATTAATTTTTCCCTCCAATACAGCATCTGAAACAACACAGAGCTTCTCTTGATGAACTTTATGTTAATCTTGAGCTTTTATATATAGTTCAGTTGTTCATCTTTTTGAGATGAATTTCGATCGCATGGCGTGTCAAAGGAATGACGTAGTAGTCTATTCTTGGTAAGGATAGACAATTCACGACCTCTCGGCAGAAAGTCTAAGCGTTCAACAGCGAAATACTTGGCTAATAAACCGTTATCATGTAGTGGCAATGGTACCTAACCGCACGATCTTTGAAGTCGAGCCTACAACTACTGAGAAGACTTACATTCAAGATGCAACACCTAGTAAGATGAAATATGGTGAAAGTGGGAACGACCGTACGGCATGGTATGGCCCGCCCTGCAGGCATGGTCATTCTGTGTATCTCATACCTTCCCACATTAAATATATTATTTTGTCCACAGTCGGAACTTGTTCTTCTGGAGTAATAAACATCACATTATCAGAAGGGGTTTTGTGGAGATTTAGTATGTTTCATAGTTGACTCATGCTTTCAACTATGAAACATCACATTGCTGACTATCACGTAGGATGAGTCAGTGTGACAATGATTCATGTGCATGAGCTGGGCTCATAAGTCTAAAAATAGCCCCAGGAGCACAATTTTGTAGTCTGCATTTTGTCGAAGAGCTACTACTATTGGGGTCTGAAGAGTTCCTGCACATAAAATCTGGTTAGTCTTAAGGTTTGCCTTCAGATGTATCAATACTGTGGGGTCAAATAACATCGGTTTTGCACCATGAAACGCCGTCTTAACATCTGGTGAGAGGAAAATACTAACTTGTCTTCGTGTTATTAATAGTGCTAATAATTACAGTACATAATTTGCAGTTTTTTTTCATTTTTCGGTACAGCTAGGTTACAAGCGATGGTAAAAATTACATCACCCAAACCTATCATAAACTGTTTGTTAGCCATGATCGTGGCAACTAATTACCAATCCAATTTTTCATTGCAGCAGCTTGGTACCAAGTGAATCGATGTGATCTAGAAAATATGAGGCGGAACACGAAATATGTACTTCGATGGTTAGTAATTGCTCTATAGATAATGACCACCTGGTTTTAGTCTGAGGGATTTCAATTGGAAACTTTGGGTAATATGGGTCAGAATCGGTTGAAAGGCATAGGTGCATTCATCACCCATATTTATCATTTTCCTGAGCCCTAAAATTATCTTATATTTCATTAATATTGTTTGTTCGTCAGTCATACCTTTTGGGTCACCTCAAACTGTTATTAACCATAAGACTCTGGGTTTTGTTCTAACAATTTTATCTCTCTGCGCCAATATAGTGTAGAAACGTGAACCGATGCATATATGTTGCAGCTTTTATGTTACATATGAATGACTGCAGTTATTAAGAGTAATGTGATATAGAAGAGTGCGTGAACATTATGAAACATGAATCGTAAAAACATACTATTGGTAGTACTAAAGACAAACATATAAATAGAAATATTTGAAAATTCAAAGTAGTAAATTGACGATCTAGTCACTGATTGAAAAAAAGAGATATTTACTGACAAACTTCAATCACCTTAAAAATTCAACTACGTATGTGATGCTTTACTCACGCCTGTTACCCTGTTTTGTCGAGATTGGATCTGGTATGTAACGTGGACGCCATGCCCCTTTGGAAACTATTCTTATGAAAACACATTATATCTGAACGAATGAACTGCTATCAACTTTTATAGATTATAATTACTAAACAACCTTGCTTGGGATGCATACTGTGAACCAGTATATGTTGTAAATTGTAGATCATGCCTGTAAAAATGGCGTGTACCTTCTATTGCAGAAATATATTATTATTTGTTTGCTTGCTTCTGTGTGTTCAGCTTGTGCCTTGACTTTCTCTGTTCTTGTTCGACTGTTGTTACTTGTTTTCTCCTTGTTCCTCCTTTCTTGAATCTTGTCCTGGATTTTCATGGAGATCCATTCCTTATGATGATGCTTCTTAGGACCCAAAACCTCCTGACACGTTGAAGTTAGCGTCTCTTTGGTCTCTTTTTAGTTGTCCTCCATCGTAGTTTCTTCTTTCAGTAGATCCTGTAAGGCTATTTTGAATTGGTTGAGTTTGTCGGTATCTCGTAGGAAGGCTAAGATCCAAACTAAGGTTTGACTGAAGAATAACTGTCTGAGTAGTTTAGACTCTCACTATTGGTCCTTTGAAATCAGAACAAGGTGATTGGGGAGTAACGGTTCTAAATTTCATTATAAATACAAATGTACATTATTACCTAAACAAATATTACCGCTCAGTTATTCAACGAATAAATGTCCCCTCAATAACCGATCGAAATTACAATAAATAGACCAATTGATAAGGAATGTAGGAAAATTACGGAGGGCATCAAAAAGTAAGTATTATTCTATCCTTTCTGGATAGATCAAGTAAAAATCCGTTCAAAAGATAATAGTTCTGGAAAAGTGCTTCAATTCATAATGAAGATGCACAATCCCCGTCAACTCAAGCGACACAATCAAAGGGGAAACAATCAATATGGCTGTCGCCAAGATTAAGTATCAACTAAAACAACATGAATACAGCTCAGGAAGAAACATATAAACACAGCGGAGGTGAAAGAAAAAATGAGAAAACTATAATGAAATAAAATAATACCATCTCAAACGGCATCAAAAAGACTAGCAAAATGTACAGCTTAAGAAACCAATAAGAACAAGTTGCAAATGTATGCATAGAGGAAATTTCACACACAAAACCTTGAAAATGGATCTTGCAGGCTGTATTGAAGTTTTGTAACGCTGTTTCCCCATTTTTCCGATGTTTCTTTTGTTTCAGTTTCATCTCGGTAACCACCAACTGGTGGTGATCTGAAGCTATGTCAGCTCCTCTCCTGTCCCTCACGTACTGTTTTTTCGAATGTTTTACTGGTGTAAATATGATCGATCTGATTCTCTGTAGTGTGATCCGATGAAACTCATATAGCTTTGTGTATGCGTTTTTGGGGAAGAACAGTGTCGTTTATTACCGTTTTGTTGAATGCACATGAATCTGCAAATCTATCACCATTTTAGTTTCTCTCTTAGTCCATGTAGTCCCACTATACCTTCATAACAGTTTTTGTCCGTTCCAACTTTAACATTTAGATGTCTTATCAGGGTGGTGAGATCTTTTCACTATGATCAATAGCAGTCTATCATGGAACTGATCTTTATCATCGTCGTTGCTATCATTGGTGGGTGCATGACATTGGATAACATTCATTGTGATTCCCTCCTTGGTTTTGAAGGATGCCTTGACAATCCTAGGTCCATTAGATTCGCATCCTATGAGTGCATCACGTGCTTCTTTGGACAGCATCAGAGTAACTCTCTGCGTGTGCAGAGGGTTTTCCTCCTCGTGACCGCAGTACTGCAGAGTCTCTCCCGGGCCTGAATTTTGCTGTCCGGCTTGGGTCCAATAGGTTTCGCTGATTCAGAGCACTGCCAGGTTGTACCTCCACATCTCCGTTGCCATTTGACTAGTGCTTCCGGTCTCCTACATTATCCGGACATTCCATGTACCTATATTAATTATTGCCCTGGTTGTTAGAAATGGTCATCGGCCTCGTGAATTCCGAAGAATCCCAGCTTTCATCATGAGACGTCACAATTCCTTCTTAAACTCGGAGGGCAGATTTTAGATGGTTTAATTTGTTTATTCTGGTTAGTGCTTTTAACGGGGTTTTGTTCTGTGGTATGGGGTTGCTTACTCCATGCTCAACCCTCATACTTTGTGTGGGCTTGGGACCAGCAGTAACTCTAGAAGAGCTACAGGCATAGTTCTTTTGGGTGGTGACGTTCAAGTAGTTCAAATGGTTCTGAACCGAATAGCAGGAGCTTCCGCTCAACGGGCTTCCGCATCTAGTTTTAGTGGATCTATCGTGATATTGGTTCCTAACCATACGATCTTCGAAGCTGAACATATAACTGCTAGGAATATTCACTTTAAATATGTAATATTAAAAGAAGGTCAACAATGGTTAACGAAGGAATACGCATTCAATCGTCGTCATTTTTGTGTAACTTGTCTTTTTTGTTTATAATTTATATACATTTCTATCTCTAGCCTGTATGTGTTATTTAGAGAGATCGAACATTATATTATTGATTGTTGCGTACGACGAGTCAGAATAGACAATGATGTGACTTCCATGTGGAGTCTTACAGATTAGGCTTTAAGATCATGATAAATCTACAATGTTAGGGCCAGGTCTGTCATTATAACAGTACTAATAACGAACTTGACCATAATACCACAGATCACCGATGAAGTCAGGTTGGAACCTAGGTATATTTGGTGGATCAAGGGAAAAATATTAGTAGATTATAACGAAATGCCTTCATAAGTCCTGAAGAATATGTCAGATTTTCTTTTAAATGTCTCCTGGGAAGTCTCTTGGACTAGCTCAGTCTGTAGAGAACTGTAGCATTTTACTACTCTTAAGGGGTAAAAGGTGTGTTCACAGTCCGTTCTGATTTGTTGTGTCTCCGTTTTCTAGGTGTTACCCCTTAGGTAAAAGTTCAGTGACTGGAGGCGCTTGAACTTGAGTCCCCGAATTGATTTCCTGGCTCGCGGTTGGACACGTTCCAGAGTGTCCGTATCTTTTTGGAATGAGGGGGGAAATACTATGTTTCCGTATTCTAAATGAAGATGAATAAAAGTGAAAGCTTTTGATGCACTTTTCATCCTAATAACCAGCCTTTTTGTTCTAACTTCAGCTTCCTTTCCATCATTTGAATCCATTCCACCTTATTACATATCGTGACTCATCATTCTTTACTACTGTGTTCTCTTATCTGAGGGCCCTAACCACATTTCACTCTGACAACAGCAGCCGGTCTGAGCGTCATCTACGAATTTATCATACCCTTGCCTGTTCCGCTACAAACTGCTAATCATCGTTCAGGGTTTTTTCCAAGAGCCTTGTTGCTCTCTTGTCTCCCTTTCTTTTTCAGCATGACGCTCTGAGTGCGCAACTACGAAGCTTTATACGCCTAAAACAAATTTAACGTATGTGTTTTTCAAAGTCGCAGCTCATACCAAACGTCCCTTAAACGTAAAAGCTGCTTAAAAATTTGTGTTTCATAAATACTTAGCAGGACCAGAACTCTTACACACCAATGCCGAGTTCGGACCAGATGTGCAACGTGGACGCGATGTCATTTTTAAAAGATTATTAAAACTGAACTCACAGTGCAACACTGAAACCTAGACCTAATCATTTACTCTCTGGGACATCTTCACGAATGCATTGTCTTTTATTTTTATTGATTTCATTTGTTTAACAGCCCTAATTAGGATGAACTTTACATGCAAAACAATTTTGCGAATTATAGATCATGCTTTTAAAAATGACGTGTACCTGTCCTGGCAGAAATATATTACACCATATTATCATCTTGGTTTCAAACTTCTTTCCTGAGTTTCACATCATCAGCCAAGTGATTAATCAGGCGATACGTGGTAAGGAAGGTCGTCTACGTAAATTAAGGAAAGTGGAGGTCATAGTACTAAACAATGGGGGAGTCCAACTAGCCTGGAAAAAAGTGAAGTTTACCCTGGCCATAAAAAGTCGATTATTTGGATACGAAGTAAGTCAATCAGTTAATGGTGATTCGCTGCCTAACCGTTTAAGACAATCAGTAAGACATCTAGGATTAGCTTTAACGAAGGCTTCCAAGAAGTCAAGGTATGTGCTTTCAGCCTTCCCTTTGCGTTCAAGGATGGCTGTCCATCTGTTCACCGCAGTCAGGAGGTTGGTTATACAAGAGGGACCTTTTCTAAAACCGTGCTGTTCGGGTGAGAAGTTTATGGATGATAAATAGTCGTGTATACCGTCACATATCAGGGACCCAATAATTTGGGACTGTATAGAGAGAAGTGCTATCGGTTGGTAACTTGGAGGTCCTCTGCGTCGTCCTCCTTTGAAAATTGATGTGATGTGAGTCAGCTTCCATTTTTCTGGTACCGCACCCAGCCTTGGGAAATGTGAAGTCATCACGCCGAGTGGTTTTGCCGAGTTCGAGGCCGCTTCCCTCAGTATCCCAAAACGAGCCATATTCAGGCTGGGAGAAGTGTCCTTGTTCAGGTAATTCAGTTTCTGACATACCAATTCAGCGCCCGGATCCAATTCTGAGCATCCTATTGGGTTGCTGGTAAAGCTCACGCCGATGTAGCTAGCAAGTGGCGGTTCAAATGTCTGAAAGTACTGTTCTGCCGGAAGGTCGTCAGTGTCATCATCGTGGTTGTTTAGGCCACTTGGACCTACCAACCGAGAAACTCCTATCCTGGCTTGTCGAAGGAGAAATGCATGTCAGAATAAGCTCTACGTATTAAAAGCATATTATTCGGTAAGCCTTATCTGATACTGAAGTCTGACTTCTCTAATTGCCTTTGTGCGTTGGTTCCTTGCTTGTTTGAGCGGCTTATATTTGCCGTTTTCACCAGTTCACTTATATTCCGCTCAGATGTGCCTTTTGTGGACTGACCTATGAAGCTGAAACATCCAACAGTTTGTAATTCCAACACCTTTTGTTAGTAACATGTTTTAGCTCAATTTTGTTGACAAAATCGAAGGTTTTGACGGCGTGATCACTTTTATCCAAGGGAGTCAGGATCGAGGGTTGGTCAATTAGGAACTTTTTGTTCGTAAGAATGCCGTCTAAGCGCAACAGCAACTGACCATTTGTCCGCTGAGTTTCTAAGTTCACATTTATAAATAATATCAAACCTCCGATGTGGTTGAAGAATCGAGATTCAGTAGAGTTGTCTCCTTCGATGTACTTGTGGTCAATAAAGTTGGCTTTAGGAAAGTTCAAGTCTACTGGAGTCAAGATATGAGTGTATTCGAGACGTTTAGCACTAGATAATCCTCCCAGCATGTTATTATTGCATTCGGTGTTAGCAGACGGCCTGTAGTGGCATTGGTTCCCTAATCACTCGTTTCACGAAGCTGAACATAACATTACTGAAAAAATTTACATTCAACATGTGACACATGGAGGTGGTGAACTCAGGAACAAATGGTCGGTATGGCGTGACTCAGCCTTGCAGGAGTGTCCATCCTTGTAACAAATCCCCAGTTACATTAAGATAGATTGTTCTATCCCTAGCTTGGCTGTGTTTTTCAGAAGTGCTAAACATCTTATTGCTGATTGTCACCATAGGAGGAGTCAGTGTAGATAATGATGTTACTTCTACGTAGGATCTAATAGCTTAGGTAGCCGCGTCAAGCTCTTTGCTGACTGGTTGGACAACCTTAAGGGCAGATTACACGGCGAAGTCGCCACAAGACCTGGACTGTTCAGCGTTTTTGAGGGTGACGCTCGGTCCCCTTCAGCTATATTGATAGGGATCCAGTAGCCTACAGAATTTTAAGGGACTACATTTGCATTCAGAGGGCTTGTGCAAGAGGACACAAGCTTACAGTTGGAGTCTAACACCGCCGATTTTATGGTGATGCTGAGTTGCGCCATATCCTTACTGGCGTTGGTACGTGTCATCGATACTAATATTGTTGAAGACCTTCTTCTTTACTCCGCTGTACGTCTTTGTTAGTTTATCCATTTCAGGACTGCCATTTCTCAAGGTTTGTGAAAACGTTTTTCGCAGACTTGTCAAGAAAATGAGGGTGTTGCTCAGCAAATTTTGAGCATTCATGTTGTACTACTGTATGTGCTGTTGCATGTGTTATATACTAAAATGAAATCTGACTTGTCAAGTTTGCGGTAAGCAGTGACTGTAAGATTTGTGCATGCTTCATGAAACCAGTCTTTTCATTTGTCCCACTACATACTGTAAATTACAGTGAAACGGTATCCAGGTCGCTTACGTGGGTTCTTCATGACCATGATGAAGTGGGAGTTGTCAGATAGTTCCTAGCAAACGTTAACAATCGTAACATAAAAAACAATACCCCCGAAGTGCGTAAAACGGATAAAATGGGTGGTAATAAAGGTCAGGATATGCTAAAACTAGCCTCGGCGCGGAAAACTGTAAAAATCGAATAGTAAGCTGATGCAAAACCATGGTTACCTATTAACTGGAATAAAACTCAAAAAGAAAGGTAATCTGTTGAGCGTTAAGCTCAGAACAAGTTCGTTGCATCAAATATGTTATTCTTGTTACATAACGACACAGAAAAAAATTGAGAAGTGCAATTCACGTTAGAACTGAACTTCCTGTTCGTAAGCGCGCGTCTTTTGGCTTAATAGTTTGCTCTGATGTCACCTTGATGGTACAGGACACCATTAGCTGCGAGAAAACCGTAGCCCTGCAGTGTCATTAGTTCAAACCCAACGACCCTCGAAGCTGAACATCAAGTGGCTGAGACAATTCACATTAAACATTTAACAAAGACAGGAGATTAGTAATGGTGAACGCAAGGAGAATTCATCGAAATGGCACTGTTCGCCAATCCAAAGGGAGTCATTCCGCCTAACCTCTTCTTTTTTTTATCTAATAAATTACTTTCTTGCCAGCCCAAATGCGTTCTTCAGAAGTGCTAGCGTCATATTGCCGATTGTCATGACAGAGTGAGTCAGTATGGACTATGATACGGCTTTTATGTAAGATCTTGCTAATTAGGTAGTCATATCATGGAAAATCTACAATTTTGGGATTAAGTCATAATGATGATGAAGATAAATGTACTAATACCAAACTAGACCATAACTCCACAACCTCAGCACGTGGCAATAATGCCATTAAATTGAAAATGTGCTTCTCTTGATAAAATGTCAAGCGTTCACATCCACTAGTAAGTTCTAGGTGCTAAGGCAGTGTATTACTATTAGGCCAATATTAACCCCCTGGTTCAGTATATATGAAAAGACTTTAAGATGGTTTTAGTTGGTTCACTACATCATGTCTGAAACAATTGGAGGGCGAGGTCTTAAATTGAACACACATGGCCACCATCATGCAGTGTAGAATAATAAAATATATAATACGGAGAGTAAATAAGTAGTTTGTCTACCATGTTTTACAACTAAAAGTTTATCGGCTAGCTCTTAATCACTTTAATAAGACTGTCACATCTCATCTTCAGTAGATCGACCATCTTTTGCTGCCATGAAAATCCAGTAAGAATGTCAGCAACATACAAGTTCCACAACTAATGACTGTTCATCAAATATGCAGATCGTCATTTTGTTGACTGACTGGAGTGCTATATTACTGGTGGAATTAGACAACGCTGGTGACATAATATTGGCTAAGATAGCAGCATTCATTAACAAATTGACTTTGAAAACTCTTTCCATTGTGTTGAATAAGAGGGTTGATTGGCGGTCAGTAACAGCTGACAGGAAGACAAGCTTCTCAAAGAATGAGCTTGACTCCTGGGAAACACACACTGTCTTTTCGACCCATCCCTTTGCTTCTAATGGTACCGCGATATCTGATCCGCTATCCTATGAACAACCTTCATCGTAGTGATGACAGAGCATATCTGACCTGAATGTTGGACACTAATCCCTGTAATGTAGCGAATTCCTTTGCGAAGTCAATTAGCCTTTGCTATTGTTGTGTTGAGAAGTAATTAACACTGGTTTCGGTTGATGTTGCCTGTAATATTTTGATGCTGCTAGCGCCTAAGTACACCTTCATTATTTTTTCAATCATGACGGCCAGACTTTGGAAGGCAAATTACATGCCAGGCACGCACAGAAGCCTCAGTACATTGTGAGGTAATCGTTAAATCCACATTTGTTTCAGAACATCTCCATATGAGTTACGGGGTCTCGATAGCTATTTCATACGTCCCAACAACTGTAAAGGTTTTCTGTTTCGAAGTCTTTGTCGCAGCCCCTACCTGTTTGACAGTGATGTGGGCTAAATGAATACAGCCTAACTTCATTAAATAGCGCTTTTGGGGCTAGTGGAATTATTGGAGAGTCAGTTCAATGAATATGGACAGGCCACCTATCGTCATCGAGATAAAGGACAACCAATTCTCATCTATCAGTTGTACGTCGTAGACTGGTCTGTGTGATGGTGGTCGCATTCTGTTCTATGTACTTATTCTTACTAACATATTTCTGAAGTGATGTCGTTCGTGCTGTACGGTCATCACAGTAGGCATAGTGTCTGAATTCGATAAAAGGGCAATCTACTTCAAATACTAACAGTGAAGTTGGCCATCCTATTCCTGTTTTACCAAAACAGGCCCCAATTATTCTGCAAAAATCACCTACATTAATGTTTAACATGCTTCTTCCATGACCTGGTCAATGAAGTCACCGAACTCAAATGCCACATCGAATGGAAGTTCCCCTACTAAGTGTGAATGATGGGCGACCTATGACTGTATTTCGCTAGCTAAAATGAATACTTCTATTCATGAGAACAACATTTACGGGTTGTTTACCCGTTAGACGGAAGCCTGAACTCAGGAATTTCACTTGTTGGTTGCATTATCTGTTTAGAAGCTTTTGGTTGTCCTATGAAAACCCGTTCTAGAGCATTTTCAACCATTTTACCGCCGGTGGGCGAAAGCGTTCTGAAGTGAAATGATGATGGTCATCATAATAATAATTAGTACATCAATAAAATATGGATACCACAACAAAACAGAGAAAAATTCGTGAGCTCACGAGACAATTATAGCCAACATAAATGAAAGTTTCAAACTTATGGTAGTTGTTCGAAAGAAGAAGCGTGAAAAGTGGGTTGGCGATTTGCCAAATTATTATACATATACGTTGTCTACATGTTACTTGCATAAAATCAATGGTTCGCTTTTCAAAAAATAACAGTGATGGCGTCAGATGGTTTACTTCAAAACATGGAATGTATATTTCAAGAAAACGAGGACTGCTCCACCAATGTGACATTAGGAAATCTAAGATTTCAGTGCACGCATTAGTTATATTCGACACCAGTTTTCGTGAGACAGCAAGATCTGATGTGTGTAACATATTGATTTTGTGGTCCATAATCAATGTAACGTGTTAGCAGTGCATAATGAAACTCAAAAACACTTCATAGCCAGTAAAGGTTTTCTTTACACATTAAATGAAACCACGAAGAGTGAGAATAATAATAATTATTATTATTAAAAACAAGATCTACATCAGTCATCTCAATAGGTTGTTGATCATCTGACATATTCTGCCGTTATAATCCACAACAACTAAAATCCTGACTTCCTCGCTCTATTATAGTAAAATGGCAGAGTAGTATATGGTGTAACCTGACACAATTCAAAGTAATTTGTTTATCTGCACAACGATAAGTTATTCAACATAGTGATTGTTATGCATACTTTTGGTTCGGGAAAACAATATGAATGGATATGGATGATGCGCTACTACAGGATCTGTATGTATGGGTTGACAAAATACCCCTATCTCGAATCAAAAGAAACATTGCTCGTGACTTTTCAGATGGTGTTCTGATGGCTGAAGTCATGAAGCATTTTTTCCCTAAATTTGTTGACGTACATAACTTCCCAACTTGTAACTCTATTGAATCCAAACGTAAGAACTGGCAACTTTTGAACTGGAAAGTTTTCAAAAAGCTAAATTTTGAGCTCTCGGATGACGTCATAGAAAGTTTATCTATTGCCAAGCCAGGAACTATCGAAAAAGTTTTACTGTTACTCAGAACAAAGATTGAGCGAATGGTTACAGATGATAAGGGAAAATTTTATGATTATCAACCTGAGGCCGATCGCTATCCACATGCTCGTGGAGTCCATGATGGTTCAAAATCTCCTGTGAAAAAATCCCGAAACAAAAGAATGGGGAATTCTCAGTCTCTCCCAGGAATTCGTCCACCTTCATTAGATCATCCTATCAGATACCCTGGAAGAACATCTGTTGCACGGGAACATAGTCCAAATGGGCATGTACATGTGAATGATCAAAGGTCAAAGTGTACATTGACAAAACGTTCTGAATATGTTCCTCGTGTCTATCTTGAAGAAAAAATTCAACAGTGTATAACTTTGAATGAGACTATTGAGATATTACACGCCAAACTTAGGAAACTTGAGAGTCTTTTGTCACTGAAGGATAGAAAGATCGACGAGTTGCAGAAGACGATCAACTGGTTTTCACTAAAGCGAAACTAAACGAGATTACTTTTCTTTATGTATCTAACTTTTTAAATTGTTATCCAATCCCAAGGCTTTGTATCAAGGGTGAATAATGTAGGTTTCATTTTGTGCAGCGTATCTACTTTGTCATTGAGTTGTGTCTATTTCTTTGTTACCATCAACAGACGTAAGAACATAAATATCCCTTCTTTAGTTTTAGACACTGTGTTTTCAATGCCTTGTGATGTACGTATGTAATAATGGTTACCTCTATAATATACTTATAAAACACATTGTTCGGTCAAGGTTATTTTATCCTATTTTTCTAAGGTGTTTACCGGGTTTCCTGTCTCTACACAGAGGAACATTTAGAAATTAATGGGATCTTGTTGTGATTGAAAATCTTTTGAATTCCTTCTTTTTCATTTTGCTTCCTTAAGTTGTTTGCATATACCCCCAAAATGTTTAAAAGTAATATTTTAATGCACTCCGTACTTCTTTTTCGATTTCCGCTAAGAAAGATAAGTAGTAAGAAATTTTTTATTAGTTCTGGCGACCAACACATTTTACTTAATGGGAT
Source organism: Schistosoma mansoni (assembly GCF_000237925.1). Taxonomy (NCBI): domain Eukaryota; kingdom Metazoa; phylum Platyhelminthes; class Trematoda; order Strigeidida; family Schistosomatidae; genus Schistosoma; species Schistosoma mansoni. The sequence goes on from NC_031502.1 coordinate 42,334,624, forward strand.
TTTCCTTATGATTTACTTGAAAAGCGAGTCGTTATTGAGTGTTTTGGAAACGAATTACATTGATTGGCATTAGGGTGTGAAAGTTGATATTCAGATGTAAGTTTTTTCTTAGGCTGAGATTTTTCAAGGGCTCTAAAACCAATATCACCACCCATCCATAGATTTGCTTGCGTCTTGACAGACATTCCGTATTATTATGCACTTGTCGGTATTTATTGATTTCAACAGCTTTTAGATCACTATTTCAAATAGGTTGAGTCTCTCTGAAACTTCGCAACATCTTTTTTGCTTAATTTCATCCTATGTGTTTCTGAACGTGTGAAAAATAGATCCACATGCAAGGATAGGAAGGTTTTTTATGTCTTAACGAGATAGTAGTGGTTTCAAGACTGTTTTCAGTTGCACTCCCCTATGCACCGTTTTTTAGTTGGACATATTGGAGTTATTTTTGGCTAATTGCTCAAGTCCAATGAAGAACTTTCTTATCCATTGAAATGTATTGCCAATTATCTCACTCAGCTCATGGGAATTACTTATATGAGGCCTAAACAAAGTGTACTAAAGTCAGCTAAGGCTTTGTCACTCGGATTGCTTTTATTGGCAATCATCAACTGCTAAGACATTTATACCTCTTTTTACATCGGTACATCCTTAGAGAATATAAGATTTTTTATTCAAATACATAGATGAAATCTGCATATAGTTACCACAATCTTGACAAATTCGTTTGTTAAGCCAGCAGAATGACACCTTCAGGATTAAGTCAAGTTTCTGGTTCAGAATAAATTTTTCTGATAATGTTGATTTTCTCAAGTCGAATTGGTTTGCGAAATCAAGGACGTTGAGTCCTCTAACAGTCAATTCCCTAATATTTGACCACTACTGAGAATAGTATGCCCCTACTGAATGAGAATAACAACAACCTAAAAGTTTGTATTCTTAATCTACGCAAATTTATGTTTACGAACTAATTCAAAAATACAATGATGTTTTGTGAGCAAAATAAAGGGAGATGTAGAGCATTTATTCCTTACAACAAAGTATAGAAGACTGGTACTTCTAAGAGGTTTATAAATGGGCGTCTTAATATCATGACATCATTTTTAAACTCACGTTTCAGGTAAGACTGGTGAATCACACCTAATTGTTATTATTTGATAAACTTTTTCTTGTCCCCAACTAGTCATACTGTAGTGAACAAGAACACGAGTGAGGACAATCGAATGTATTTTGGCACAAAATTACAGAATATCTCACTAAAGTCTGACTACCATAGAGTAAACAGTTAATTTGCAAACTATCAGTCAATTGTCTCAATCTTGACCGTTTCTTCTGCAAGTATCAGTCCATTGTCTCTGATTTCATTGTTCATGCATTTTCATAAAAAACTGCGTTCCGTTTCGATTCTTTTCTTATCGATCTTCTGCTGAGATACATTCTATGCCTGACCATAATCATATACAACTTATGTGGATATTAGTAACCCACACCACAATATATTTATTCTGGCTAGGAAGACATTTTGGATTTGCAAATGCACTATCTCCACATTAACTTTCTCCAACAAGAACGGTGAATTAAATTTCGGATTGTGGAATCCAAACACCAACTCCTGTCAATGAAGTTTTATTTCTAAAATTAATTATTTTTATAAATTTTCTAAAATTCATCTTCAATCGTAAAAAGACTTAAGATTAACGTTTATTTAGGATAACTTCTTATTTCAAAATCCCATACATATCTGATGAGTATCTTGTTTTGGAATTTTGTGAAGTTCTAAACGTGAGAACTTCAACTTAAATCGTATAGCTAAAACAATCTTATTCAGACATAAACCAAGCATCCATTGTTTTCAAACACTAGTGTCTAGAGAACAATAATTCTGTTCGCAACCTGCTCAACTGCTTTGTTTATAAGTGACAATAAGTCCTTGGCAGTTAGGTACACTTTCTGTTGACTTCTACTGGTTGCCCTGTTATTTTACAAAAGTTTGTTGTTTACTATTGATTTGTAATTGTGTCCCACAGTCCTGTCCACTGTAATTTGAAAATGTCATGGTGAAGAATGGCTCAAAGACTGCACGAATTATGGGATTTGTTTCTAAGAAATCGGCTCGTTCTCAAGCTTTAAAATAAATGAAATAATGCAGACAGTCGTTAATTAGATCTATTGGTTATGTGATGAAGTGGTGATGTACTCTGGACAATTCTGATTGCTAAATTCATGCATAAATTTACTTTCTCCTATGGGCCTTCACCAATGGTGGGTGTCGTTGTAAATGTGACTAATCTGGATTAATTTAATTAGTATCTTTGTAGACGACCACCCCATGGTAAACACTAAAACACTGATATTTTCCACGATTACTGTCAATCTACTAACAACATTAAAAAGTAGATAGCTTCGATACACAAAAAACTGCTACTGCATAAATTTGACATCTTTAACGACTAGGGATTTTGTATAACAACTTATATTGAAATCAGAATTAAACGTTTTTTGAACAAGCAATGTTGATTCGTCTCACCTCATGGCTTCCACGATATAATGAACTGACTGGGATTTCTGAAAGTTTTTAGTGATCAACGAATGACGGTAGAGGGACTACTGGTAGCTCCAAAAAATATTGCATAAAAAAACAGTTCTTCAAATTTATGGGTATTACTATTCAAAAGATTGCGCCATGAACGATTATTTTTGCTTGCTTGAATGTTCAGATTCGAACATTTAGCTATCTGAGGTGGTAGAAACCGGCTGAACATCGATTCAAACAAACAATACTGAATGAACTTGAACATCGATTAGTTTCAATTCGCTATAATAGAAGCAACTGAAAGTTAGTTATAAAAAAGACAATGGAACGAATAATGACGTACTTTAGAAACATCTCTCAAGAGTTATCAGCTTGTTTTCATATTAAGACTAATTGTATTACCCGGTTATATAGATATAGGTAGATTATGTTAGGCAATGATATACTATGTAAGGAGTTTATAGACACCATGAGTCATAGTTTTATTTAAAGAATCTGATGGAAAAAGTACGTTTGGCAAATATTTTCTCTGTTAAGTTATGCCAGGTATGATCAGTTGATTATGTTGTTGTTTTATTCACGAACTTCATAAAATTGTTAATTGGCTTACATGTTTTTGGAATAGTCAATATCTGTTGACATTAAAAACTTCAAATTTATTTTAATTTCATTAGTTTATGCTTATGCTAATGTTACCAGCTACTCGAAAATATGAAGAGATTCAATGAAGTAAACTGCGGTTCTCCTATCTCTGTTATCTGAAAAAGCAAGCCGAATGGTCATTCTATTGAAATTCGATACAAACCCAAAACAGAATTGCTATCAATGATGACAGTAATGGTGTAGTGCACGCTTTTTATGTTTGTAGATATAAGTAGTATATAACAGCAATCGGAAGTGGAGTGTCTATCAACAGAAGATTGAACTGAAGAGAACAGGAAGGGAAACAGAAAGCAATAACAATAGAATTGGAAAGATCATGAAGTGCGTAAGAGACAACTGAAGGAAGATGTGCAAATAATGTATTTAATGTATGGTTTTCATATACTAGGAAGGCATTCTGCAGTTTTGCTTTACAAACAAATTCGCTTCCCCCACCCGAGTTCTCGTACACTGCAGTAGTCTTAACAAAAGACATTCAGTGGAACATCGTCTGAATCAAATAGTTTATTCTATATATCCAGTCAACTACTTGTGGACGAATCCTAATCTCATTTTTTCCCAAATTTTATGCTAAGTTTATTCGCCAGAAAGCCGATGAAGCTTCACAATCATACAGTGTCGAAAACAATTTACCTGTGCAGAACATTGATTCTAATTTCAAAAGCGATACCAATTTTTCATTCAAAGGAAGCGAAGTAAACCTTTTTTATTACCTTGATTTAATTTAATTTAAACACATCTTATACTTATATCCTCTACTGCTCCTAATTATTTGAACTTCCGAATTGATTTGATTTGGATTTCTACCGATTTCATCCTTAAAGTATATCATCTAGTAAATTACATAATTTAATATTTGGTATAATAATATTTCTCTTGTCCTAATTAATCTGTATTTATTCTGAATGTGAATTTTGTAATTTTATTCAATCTATAACCTCATCAACTTATACATTGGATATTAGTTGTTTAAGCATCTATTACCAGGGGTATGATTCTTTTTCTTACAATCTTAAATTCATATTCTTTACCATAAAAAAGTCTATTTATCTCCAGCTTTGTTATTTTTTTTACTCGTAACTAAAGTATAAAATACAAATATCCTCTGTTCATACAGTTGAATATTTTATTGACGATATTATGTAAGGGGAAATCTGAATTAGCAAGATATTTCTATTGATACATTCAGTAAAGCGTTCATTAATGCATAACTATTGAAAGTTTAATGAATATGTTGTATTCAGTGACAAATTGGGAATCATTATTTCTATAAAGTTTATTTTACTAACTAATCCAAGTAGAATATTGAAAAAAGTCTGGCGAAAAAGTTTTTTCACTTAGTTTTTTCATTACGACTTTGCACTAAAACATAGGTCTTACAAGTGAGTAGAATGTTTGTTAAACGGAAATAATCCTTCAGTTTGCTTATTTACTGTAATATGCATTTCATTACTGAATAGTGAATATTTTGTCAGAAGAAACAACACCGAACGAATTAAAGTTGAAATCACGAACTGATCTTAGGTAAACTATCACTGGAAACCTGGAAGCGGTGGACAACCGTTTCATCCTGGCATGGGACTCCTCAACAGTGCCTATCCATGAATATGTATGAGGTAATTAAACTTCAATCAATCCTTAGTTATGCACAGCCCTATATGTCAACACTGTTGGGTACTGGCTCAACGGTCTACAGATTAAGCATTTGGTTGTGAGACCGAACGTCCTGGGTTCGATCCTCACTTGCGGGATCGTGGATGATCATTAATGAGTAGTATCATCCCTGACAGAAACAGTCGTTCAGTACTTCCTGTTTTTCGGTGGTGGTCTAGATAAGTCCGTTATTTCAACTGTGAAAATACTAAAATTACAAACCCCTCATACCAAACAAATTAGTTTGTATATTCATCATGAGAATAATCTGAACACACTGATCGATTAGTTTTTTACCAATCTTCTATAATGGATATTCTCAGGAAATACAAAATGTCCCGTTTTTCTTCAGTAGAAACTTTTCCCTTATGACTTCAGGCATTCACTCCCCTAATATCTTCGTTCTCAGTTCTATCGAAGCTAGTGTAGAAAATTTGTCGTTAAGTATATCAAGGGAATGATATAATAGATTGCTATGAACATTAAAATAATAAGTGCATTACTCTTATCAAATGTTTCCTATCTAAATACTTCATGCTACTCTGAAGAGTTTCATCATAATTTTAACTACCTATAATTTGGTGTTGATAGTAATGTTTTACACATTAATATATCCTTGATCAACGAACAGAGGATGTATTCACGGTATCCAGCTACTAGCTTGAACACTTAAAACAACACTTTTGTATAATTTGACTTTTTACAATATAGTTATAAATATAAACGCATTTCTGTGGTGTCATCAATCGAAAAAAACATACTAATTCATATGTAATTACAGAGATAAACTAATGAAATAATTAACATGAGGTATTTTTGTAAAGCGTTTCTAGTAAAAGGAAACGTTTTACCAGATCAAAAAAAGAAACAAAAAGGATAATCATAGATATTATGCAAATATTAATTGGTAATCTGTAATAGTATCGTTGTTAATGTTGTCTTTAGTGTATTTATTTGGTGCTAAAAGAAACTTTCCTGATAAATGTTTACTGCAAATCCAACTATTCGGCATTGTTTTAAAAAGAACGGATCTTTTTCTCGTAATAATAGACACAGCAGGGTGAAGTAAAATTTAACAGAACAATACAAATCAGTAAAAAAACAAAGGGTAGAATGGGAATTACGGATATCTCAACCGATTTTTGCCGATGGATAAAAGGTCATTTATGTTAATTTTCCTATGCATCATCAAAGTATGGAAGAGGAAGTAAAATGAAGAAAGGAGAATTACCAGTCATTGTATGACAGAGTTTGGAAGGACTATGTAATGTAAGGAGAAATATACAGTACAATAAATATGGCTATACAATTTAATTAAGTAGTATCCATTGTACACCAACGTAATAACTTTTTCAAATGAACTGCTGAGAAAAGATGATCTACAAATGATGCATGTGATGAAAAATTTGTTGACTGATTGCAAGCATTTGTTGCTTGTTGATTAGTTAGCACGGAATTATTTGTTATTTCTGATTTCTGAATAGATATTGAACAAATTTGACAAAAATTTGAATCTATACAAGAAGAAGAATCTATTGGTGATAATTTTTCAGTTAATAAAGATGAATTTACTGAAAGATTATATTGTCCTGATGAAACACGTGCCATTTTCTTTTCTTTTGCACGCTGATTTTGAAACCATACTTGAACAACACGTCGTGACAAACCAATCATTTCACCTAATCGATCACATTCATGTACTGATGGAGTTTTATGATAATTATATATTGAATGCATACATCTAGATTGAAGTGCTGTAATACTGGTTCTATTCCTACGTCCACCATTTGTACTAGAGGTTGTACTTGTTGAACGATAAACGCTAGAAGCATGTTCTGTTTGAATTAGAGATGGGACAGAAAGAAATTGATCTTGATTATTGACCGGAAAGTCATTATTATCTTCATTATCGATTATCTGAGCATTTTGTTCAAGAATAAAAGATGAACTATTTTGACAATTATTATCACCAGTAGAATTTACATTAATTGATTGCGTTGTTTTAGCGCTTAAATCTAATGGAGCTTCATTTGAATCTGATGAAGTCTGAATATGTGGCATAGTTCTGCTTAATGATGCATTCATAAGTGCTGTTAGTTGACAATGTAGTTTATTTGGATCTGTATACACTTCAGTACCATTTAAAAATCCACGAATAGTAGACGATGACGATGTTGATGAGAGGTAGGGGAACCCCCATAGATTTGTTAATTTTTGTTCACTTTCAGATTTTGACTGTTGTTGAATGTGATTATGATGACCAAGATGAATAAGTGCAGCGAGAACACCTTGAGGATTGTCTAACTCTGGTATCATGGGTAATCTTGGTGATAATGGAGTTTCAGAAATAGACGGAGAACTTTCTGATGTAATTGATGGTGGAGATTCATGTGAATTATTTGAATTATCAGCTAATACAAATGAATGAACTTCACCATCTGTATTTTCTGTTGATGGAGTTGTCGTTGTGGTTGTTGTCATTGTTGGATGTAAATTTCTTTTGTAATTATATATAATATCTGAATCTTCAATCGATACAATTGATGTAGGTCTCTAGAAAAAGTAAGCAAATGGAAAAAAATAATTATAATGTTAGGTCTTTTAACAGTTGAACGTAAAATCGGATACTGTATAGGATTCTTTCAAACAAACCATTGTGTACATTTAATAGATTGAATTCAATTTTAAACAATAAATTACTTATTTGAGAGGAAATTATACTCAGTACAGATAACCATAAATAATTTAAGATGATAGATGATTACTTTATTTTAAATTTGTTACAGTTTGGATACTACTGTTGTCGGCAGAGATAAGTAGTATGTAACACCAGTCTAAAGTGAAATGCCTGAAGGCAGAAGGTTAAGAAGATGAAAGAGAACAAGAACAGGGAATGATTGGTGTGGAGACGAAAAAAACAATCAAGCCTGAGACAAGTGATTAACATTTTGCAAGTGAAGTATTTACTGTATGAATCTCAGATTTTACCATGATATTATATAATGTTGCATTAAAATACCTTTAGTTTTCCCCATCTGTGTTCTCGTTCACTACAATACTATATCATGCAGTTGCAAACAACAACTTCTGGTGACTTTAAACAATTCACAAACTTCTATTGGCAGATTCATCATTGAGTCCGCAGAAGCTACTTAGATGAAAATATAATACACAGGGAAAAACCAAACTAGAAAAATACCAATTGACGGAAAAGTTCCTTGAATATAATCCACCCTCTATTTCTTGATCTTTTTTTAATTAGAAATTATAGAAATTATAACTGCACTTACTGAGTTCAGAAGATAAAATTTTGTGAATATATTCTCATGCTTTATGAAATATATCAAGAATGTTATAATTTAAAAAAACCAATCTCTTTATTTATTGGCAAGATAAAAACTCAAAGGCCGAAGCGATTTATCTGAGACAAGTTATATTCAAATATGCAAGATTTCAGTTCACATAAAGTATTCATCCATTGATGAATTTAACTTATAAACATTAGATTTTATTGATTGATCTCCAGGTTCAAACCTCTATCCCTCTTGGGCAGTCAAATAGTATTATTAGTCTTCGTTTAGTAAAAGTAGTTCACAACTGACTATACTAATATGTACTGGATTAGTGAAATTATCTATTCTTTAAAAAGGTTTCTAGTTTCAATAGTTCCCAATGCAGAGGTGTCATAATTAAAAAAATTATGAAATGAACCAATTATCTAAATAAAGAGGACATTAGTTTATGATATAACTAATTGTTGATTTAATGTGTATGAAGTAGTCCAATTCTACTGGATGTCATCGTTGATAACTTGGCAATCATTTGTTCGATCACAGATTATGTAGGTGTACTATCTTAATGAATTTGAACATTACTTAGCAAATCAGATGATCCATTTATTTATCACTACGCATTATTAAAAAAATACTTTTTGATATATACAGAGGAATATCTAAGATTTAGATCTTATATACAATAATATGAATAAGAACTAAGTCTATGAAAATCACACTTGATCCTTCACGACTGCCTGGTTGGGGTCCGAGAGATGGTACAACACAGTGGCTAGAGACGTTATCAGATATGCCTCAGAATAAAAGCCAGTGGCGATCCTGCTGTAACCTTCTTTTACTTTCTTCATAAAGAGTGGTTATAACTTTCTTAACTGAAAGAGGTCTGGTTGTACATTTCTGTTTCCCCTATTATTACTCTTATTATTACTCTGACATACACTCTATGGTTCTCGTTGTTCCTTCATTTTGTATTCTTATATGCACCTTACTCCTTTTCTCTTCTCATTCTCATTGTTTTATGTGGCGCATATATATCTGGTGCCCCCTTGTACTAATATTTATGTGTTTAAATAAATAAATAAACACTTCTTAGTGAAGTAAATTTAGTTCTACATATTAAACTAACAGAAGTATATATTTAAATTCATAGTTAAATAGACCACTTAAATTCAAAATATTATATATATGTATTGAACATAAACAATGATACGTACTTCATCATTCAAACTACCATCTTGAATATCTTTCTCTAATCGTTGACGTTTATTTTGATTGGTCCATTTCCATTGATCAATAATTTTTAATGATTCCATTTCACAAGATCTTTTCATTGTTGAATTTAATGATCCATTATTAATATTTTCATTTTCAATAGATTGATCTATACTATATAGATCATTATTCATTTTATCCTTCATTATTATTAAATCATTTGAATTAGTTTCTAAATTTAAATTATTCATTTTATCTTTATCATTTTGTTCATTATTATTATTATTATTTAAATATAATAATTTATAATTTTGTTTAAATGAATTATTATTATTTAATTCAATTCGACCGGTTTTTTCATATTCTTCTATATTTAAACTAGTACTTGGTGGTATTGAAAAATTATATGGATTATCTTTATTTTTTTGTCTTTCTTTAAATAATGTATTACGAAACCAATGCTTGACAACTTTCTCTTGTAAACCAGTTTTATTACATATTTCATTAATTTTTTCATCTGATGGTGAATTATTTATATCAAAATATGAACGTAATATATTTAATTGTGTTTCATTTAAACGTGTACGACTACGTTTTTGTAATGAATAGATAGATGTATTTGTTTGTTGTTTATATTGTTCATAGAATTTTATATTTTCATGGTGATTATTTAAATGATAATCTTTTATAGAATTGAAATAAGCTTCAGTCAATAATGAATTAATTTTATTATCTTTACCAGTTATATTATTATTCTCATTAGGATCATTTTTATTAGTTGTAGTATAGTTTAATAATAAATTGGAATGATCTGAATAAACATTATTTGTCAAAGTTTCATGTGGATCATTTATTATTGAATCTTTATGAAGTAAATTTGCTTGATCAGAAGTAATCATTGATAAAGATAATGGAATATTTGAATCACATATATTATTTATATCATTTTTAGTAGTAGTAGTAGTATTGTTATCAGTAGCAAGATTTTTTGCTGAAAAATTTTGTTCTACTATAAATGATGTAGAAGAATTAGTAGTATTTAATTCAATCTCATTGGTTTGTAATAAAGATTTTGGCATAGATTGAAAACTATCTGATTGTATATGTTTTAAATGTATTGATAATAGATTTGGTGAACTTGATTTTATATACGGTTGTAATTTACAATGATTTTCTAAGCTTGAATGAAATAAATCTGAGAATGTAGAATTAGAAATAAGTAAATTTAATTTTTCAACTAATTCATTGAAAGTTGAATTAGTTAAAATAACAGTCAAAGGATTATTATTACTGTCAGAAATCTGTTTAGAATGTTGTAGATTTCTGTGTAATTCTAAACTGGATTCTAGTAGAAAACGATGTGATTGATTTTGATGTTTTCTCTTCTTATTATTATCATTACCGTTTTCATTGTTAACATTATCGTCTTCGTCATTATCATTATCATTATAGTTGTCACTACAGCAGTAAGTACATAAATTGCCTTCTTTCATTTGTAATTCATGTATGTACTCTAATTTAAACCAATGATTATTTAATTTTTCATAAATATTACTATAATATACTTTATCATTTACAATTACCTCTAAAGTAAACGCTAATAATTCCTCTGAACAATATTTATCATTTTGTATATTAGAAAAATTCTCACAAATTATTAATTCGAATGATTGTTTTAATAAACTATGCAAATTAGGCAATATATTAAATTCGTGGAAAAAATCATTGGTTGACATTCTTTTGTGATTAGTTGGTGAATCAATTTTATCGATTTGTTTTGACGATAAGTCTGATGGTTTAGAAATAGTTGTTAAGGGGGTAAGTGTAAAATCAGAAGAAGAAGAAGAAGAAGAGGGAGGTTGTTGTGCTGTTGAAGTTGATATCGATACTGTTTCAGTAATTTTACTAACATTCATTGAAGCGAGTTGTGTTATTACTGATGGATTAGTCAAAAATAATTCCATTGATTGTGCGTAGTTACAATTTTCAGAGATTTGTTTATAATGAGCTGTCATTTGTGCAAATAATTCCATAGGTGTTACAGATGTACCACATATATTAAAATTATGTATTGGTGATGACATATTTGATGTATTTGAAGCGGTCAAACGTTGTTCAGATTTTCTCCATTCATCTGATATATGTAATTCTTTGGGTAAAAATAAACGGCTAGCAGATACATTATCTTCAACTGTACAATTAGATGATAAAAATGCATTAGCTGTCATAATATTTTTATATCTAAAGCAAAGAAAAAAACGTGGTCAGGTAATTATGGGATAATTAACAACGTTTAAGACATTATTTACTTGATGTTGTGTTAATTCCATACTGAACAAAGAGTACAATATGACAAAACTTTATTAGCTAAGAATTTAGATTTATTAACATTCATTTTGTCAGGGTATATCTGACTACTGATGAGACAATGTTCTCGTTTCATTCTAAGTTCAGTTTCTTGATCCATTTATAATGTACTCATAGAAGAGTATCTTTGAGTAAATTTTTTTACAAACCGCTTGAAATACCGAGGAGTTTGTTCATTAATCATAAATTGTAAGTGCGATGCACTTTCACTTAATGGGTCAGGGTTTAAATTTCAATCCACCTAATTAACTTTTAACAGCTTGTTAGATATACTAATCTTGACATGAGAATTAATAAACTGAGTTTCTTTACACTTCAGATGAATATCATATTAATATAGGACTTAAGATTTCCATATAGAATTTATATTAAAAATTAACTCATTTGATAGTTACTCCTCATGGTGTCGAGATGCTAGAAACCGAAATGTCATACTAGATAAACACTGTCCATTTCTTCGGTGTTAGTTTGGACAAAATTTACTGTTGAAACAATAAATCAAAAAGTGTTGATTGAATGATTCATTCCGTAGTAACTAGTAAACTCCTTTCATCATATGATAGAATTTCTTATCATTTGTCATGTTTTGAGTATTCTGATAAAAATTATAATATACATACATTAAGGATAATCAGCACGCGAAAGTGTAGATGATTTAGGAACTGATATTGTTTACTTATTTATTGTGGTCACACTAGCATAATATAACAGGTTAGTCGGTTGAAAAGAATTAACTGAGAAATATTGGTTTTAAAGGATTTAAAATATAGAAATGTCATTCAAAGTGTTTTAAGAACAACAGCAATACATTTTTTCAATGTAAAGATATTTTTACTGATATTTAAGTCATGCATTCGATTTTGGTGATGCCTGTTCCATGAAATGATATTGGTAGGTTTCACAAGTATTCCTGGCTTATCATCCTGGTTTATAAGGATGTAAGTTATGTAGTCGCTGAGTTCTTTTCTTGTGTCGATTACTTTCTACTCAGATCAGAAACTTATTGAATCCTCTGTTTTTGGTGGTAAGGAATGAGACTGATCAGTCTTTTTTAGATTATATACATCCTGGGTGGAATACTTCAATACTTATATCAATCACTATATGAACAATAAGTTGACGTTTAAACCAGAAGTCCCAGGATGAATATTAACACTGGAATTCAGGTACATCCAGATGACTAGTGTCGAATACGACAGAACGCAAATTTTAGATCCCGCTGTTAACCACTCTACAACACTATCCACAAGCAAGTGTAAATAGAGAATATAATGTCATCTATACTACCGTTAATATTTCATGCTTATTATAACAACATAAGATTACACCATTAGACTTAGATACAATAATAGACAATAAACATATGTATAATTGTATTCATGAAGAACATATAAAAATAAAATAACAAAGGATAGATAATAAGTAAGAAGGTAGAGTATACAGAATAAAATATCAAAAAAGGAGATAAGTGAATTTACTGAATTTGTTTTTTTCTGATTATTTTAAATCAGATGATTTTTTGGAGGGGGGATAAATTAAATAAACATTAGAAACATGTTAAAGAGTCTACATAATTAAATCAAGATGATACATGTAATATGTAATGATAAACAGAACATAATGTATCATAATGCCAGGAAGATGAATAATAGTGGTAGTAATAATAATAATAGTAATAATGTTCATACTGTTCTTATTTATATTAATGTTAACTAGTTCATTTATACATAATAATAATGATATTTTATTTTCAATCAATGAAAATGTTGATAGAGTTAACAAGATATATCTGATAGCTTATTAATCATTGGTAAACAGATCATTCATATTTGAGTAAGGATTCTTTTTATTATTACTATGTGCCTTGAGGTAATTCATTTATTTGTTGAATGAAATCCTATATATTACATAGTTAATCATATAACAATAACTATAATCTATTATTTTGCTTATTTGTTTATTTAATTTGAAAATTTGATAGTAATGTTGATAATGAAATCTTTCAGACCATAATAATAAAAAAATAACCGTCATTGTGTTATATATATATATATAATTCAAATAATGATTGAAATATACAATCTAATCAAGTGTACATCTTTTGTAGGATAAAGGGGTTGCGACTAGCAGTAGAATTCAGGACGCTCGTTTCGTCTTAATTTGGACGACCCAGTTGGATGTATCATCACCCATGTTAGTGTTCACAGAGGGACTTGAATAACAGATTAAATCAAATTATTACAAAGTTAAATTCACAAACACTGAACAAGTTAGTAGCCTTCTGAGATCAGTAACTTAATGGGCAACTCATTAACCATTTTTTTAAAGGTACTGCATTTAATTCTCGTTGTGATCATTAATAACAGTGTGTTGGTACATTCAGATAACAAGTCTCAGGCAGGAAAAAACTCGTTTTTTTTACACTAACCATGATCCATTTATACTAGTAAATTTATGAAAAAATGACTGAGTAAGAGAAATTCGCACATGATCCACATATGTTAAAATTCATCAAAGAATACTAACAGTGGACTAATTCAAACCATTACAAAGGGAAGTAAGGTATATATTGTAGGGATTTCTATTGTTTTAAGGTGTTTTTGTCTCTAACCTATACATTCTTTAGAACTGATGAAAACTTATGTACTATTTTACCTTTGATAAGTATGTGTAAATCAATTAAAGTTTAAAACATGAAATAGTAGGTCCTGACCATGTGAATAGAATTACTAAGTAATAAAGAGGTATAAGGTTTGATAGGTTAAGAGTGCTATCACCAGTGAATACCATGATTGAGGAGTTTTAATCAGCTATTCAACACCCAATGGTTTTCAATAACTTAGTGTCAGTTTAAAATAAAAGCTACAATTATCAAACTAAACAAATCTCTATAAAATGCCATATTGAAAAAGATCTAATAACTTTGAACCATTTTTGAGTAACAAACAGAATAAGATTTGATATAAGTTGCGCAGTAAAAAGAAACTAACGAAATTTATGGAAAATTATGTTCATTATAACGAAAATACTAAACGTAGGAAATATAAATTTCGAAAGAAAAGTAATAAAATAAAGAAAATAAATTGTTAGATGCTAAAGCGTATAATTTAAAAATTGGAGGGTAAATTCAGTTGATTTACTTTTCACAGAATTATATCATGCTGCCTAATTTGTTCAGTCATTCATCAGATTTACTGTGTTATTATTATTTTCACACAAACAGTGATAGTAGGGGGCATCAAACACATATGCACCACACAAAAACAATGAGGCCAGTGGTAGTTATTATTGATTTGTGTGGGAGCTGGAATACTGCCCGGGTGTCCAAACCGAAGCAGGGGATTTTCTTAGGAGGTCACAACCTGAGTCTTCGACCGGAAAACCTAATCCACAAAGCAATAGAGCAACGTTAGGAGATTCAGTCCCATGGTAGCCAAGAACCAATAATAGGTTCATACGCCATTTGTCCCCTCAGGATCCTGGAGTTTATGTGCACCACTGATTTGGAATCAGGGTTTTCCAACTCCCCTAGATGAACCCTTCGTGTCAACCAACCCGGTCAGAGCGCCGGAAATTCGCTTTGCGTCCTCTTAATTTCGTAAACAGCCCCTCACTGCGAGAAGGCAGTAGGTAGAACTTCCCTGACAGTGACTGTATACGCGTGGCCATGTGAGAGCATTTCGAGAGATGGTGAACTCTCCTCATCCTCGGTCATACAAGAGCATCTGGAGGGCAAAATTTTATGAATCATAACTAATCAATCTTCATCTTCCCACATGACACAGATCAATAATCATTGATACTATGAACTAGTACTAAGTCATAGTTTATCTGTCCTTACGTTTTTTCGAACCTGCTCTAACGCCGGTCAGAGTTGCGAGTCGATATAGATGATGGTAAAACATGAGTAATACATATCCCAAGAATCTCAGTCAATCAACATATGTATCACTAAAAAATTAACACAACATTTACTGATTATTTGGATATAGTTTCATCAATGGTGAATTACTGGCTCCACAAGTCACAAGCATAGTTTAAAATACATTAATCACGAAGTAAAATGACTTATGAAACACTTTAAGCAAAATAATTATAGATTCAGAATGTGAGATTATTGGAGGTTTATGGAGACCTTTGAACTTTACGGTTTACACAGAATACTGAAATGGTTAGATAACCATTGAAAAACAAAAAGCATTGAATAGCTGTTTCCTCATGGCAAAGGTTTCATCAACAATACACATTCACGCATGGAACAGAGGATCTTTATACATGACCTTTGGATCCTTTAGCTGATATTTGATGGTTTACATGTACAACTTCAACATCCATTGGTTTAGGATAAGGATAAGACTTGCTGTCTGAAAGATATTAAGTGAATACATCCATGAAAATGTTATCGATTTTGAGTCGCATCAACCAAGGTTCTAGTCAGAAATCGGACATAATTTTCCAGGGAATGATTTAACAGTTAGTATACTTATTGACTGATTTCTACGTTCAAATAAGACAAGCCTTAAAGTGATTTTAGCTTACTTTCATACTGTCTATGTAGAAAACAGCTGGACCCATACTATGAATGCCATTATATACGTTTCATAGTATAAAACCAATACTTGGGAGAAATTCACGATCGAATATTAGAAACATATGAATTTTCCTTATCTTTGAAATGCACATTTTAGAAGTCTAAAGCAATGTAATGTCAAGCTGCCAGTCAATATGCTAACCTTCTAACTGCTCAGTAAATATTTCACCTGTTTCACATGTGGAGTCAGTGAACAAATAGCAGTAATATAATTTATTTATTCACTAGATGATTGTGTATAAGTTACACTGACTACCTGATTATCCAAACTAAAGTAATGCCAAGTTCAAACCCGGGAATTAGTGAATTAAAAACTCATGCTTTAGCCAGGGAACAATATTCAGTTGTCATTTGTATTTCTGCTAAAACTTTTCCATCCACAAAATGCTTAATTCTGATGGTTAAATACATTTAACTGACGCGTCTTGATATTAGTTTTCTTATTGTGACTAGTAACCATTGTGAAACCGATATTATGCACTGATAGTTAAAGTTCTTAAAAATGAAACAGAAATTTCACAAATCTAATATACGTCATATCAACTTACCAAAATAATTGCATAAATGTTTGTTTTCCAATTATTACTTTATCAAAATACAAAGGAATAAAAGTTTGAAAATTTCCGGGAGTCAATATTTTCCACACCAATATTTATTAATATCAATTATCAGTGTTATTAATTGTCTAATTTAGATGGTAACTTGTTTTGTTCAATTGGTCACGTTATATACCATAAATTAATGATAATAAATGTAAACAATCATTATGATCAGATGTGTTCAACCATGTTAACTGGACTAGTTGACTCGACATTGTTTAACATATTTTTATATGTAAATCTAAAGTGAGGACCCATAACATGCATACATACACAATGTACATACATATATACATACATTATTCAAATTGAAATGAAGTTATAACATTGATTGGGTAAACTATTCCAATGAAAGGGAGCCTTCTGATCTTCACACATTCATAAACTTGCACACACACACTAAAAAATAAAAGTGACTTCATAAAAGGCCAATGAAATTTGAAAATAATTTAAATAACCTATTTTTTATCATCAATGTCATCATCGTCATCACCATTTCTAAAAAAAAATATGAATCAATTTAGTTAGAAATGAAAAACAAGAATCTTTCTGAATTTTTACGCTCTGTTTATTTTTTCTCATCCCCACCCTATATCTACCTATTGAACCAATAAATAGTAAGAGTGAAAAAATAGTTTTTAAATAAAAGGGTAGTAGTAATTAAAATTGAACTGGTGATAAGCAATCGACTGTTCATTAGCTTAAGAATAATTTGTTAAATAAATATATCTACATACACAAACATACAAATATTTATTTATTTAAATACCAGTGTTAGTCATCATTGATTAGTGATGTAATCATTTTCTCTGTATAAAGACTATTTATTTGAATTTCAATGATATTTATTAAAAATTTAGTTGATCCATTGAAGTAATCAACTAAATTAAAAGATAGTCATTATCAAAAGTGTTTTATATAATTCTCATTATTTTTAAACAGATTTTATCAATCCACCATCTTAGCAACTGAATAAAATTCATGTATTTTCTTTAATATACTACCATGTACATATATATATATATATAAGAGGATTGGTTATCTGGTCAATAGTCTGGTTTGATAATTAAATAAATGAATAAATAGAGTGACAGAAGAGAAAGTAGACAGACAAATCTCGATTTATGTTTAATGAAGTAAAAAAAAAGAGAAAAATTCGTTATACATATCGGTTGACTGCGCTTAACACAAAATAGATTGAGAGAAAAAGAGGGAAACACATATTTAAATTTGGTTTTGTCTGTTTTATTGTCAAACTATACTTTTATTGTTTTAACGTATAATCTGAATCCCATTTTAACAGTAATTACTACGATTAGTTCATACATTTTAGACAGATATGAGTATTAATATCAGAAAAATGTAACAGGATTATTGGATAGTGAACGTCTTATAAACCTCACTAGATAACCTGAATGAAAAGGAATTTTGACTCGTTAATTGAATATATTATAAGATTAAATTCTCAAGAAATGATGCCCAATTGTTGATAGGTAGTTTTTAATTAAAAAATAATATTTTCTTCATAACTCAGTTTGGAAAATTCACAGTTAAACAGAATAAGTTATGATCCACTTAGTATTGGTTGTTTGAATCTTCCCATTGATGTTTAGGACTGCAACTGGTCAGTCTCTTATTGACATATGTGCATATTGTGCGTATTGCATCGATATAGCCCTAATTCACAAGCATTATAGTGAATTTAAAACGAACATATAGACTGATTCTCAGATAATATATTAAATCTTACTGTAGTTCGATTAATTTTTTACAAAAAAGTTATATAAAATACTATTCATATTTAATAGTTTAATTTTGTCTCCCTCTACATGAATTACATGAATCAATCAACTCTCCTTCAATTAAATCATAATCATGTATCAAACAGTATTATGAAATATCTATAACAGCTAAAGTCATTCATATTCGAAGTGAAACGGTCACATAAATTTAAAATTTATCATGCTTGGTTATATATATATATATATATATATCCTGGATTCTATCAAATGTGAGATAGTAGGTGTTCAGTTCGGATGAATTCCTTGATTCTCAACTAATTAATAAATGTTCTAAATTTATTGATACAGTTCAATAAATGTTAGTGTTTAAGGAATAACTTTTTCGAATTACCAGTGACAATTTACTCTTTGTTTGATTAAGTGATAGTTACTCAAGGTCTAAATTTACTTCTTTTTTAACCCAAATATTCTCATCGAAATACAGTACAAAATAGGATAACACAGCATATGTGCCCCATTCGATTTCAAGACTCCCATTTATCAGTGAATACTGTCCCTATAATCACGGAATTGAATCTCAGCTTCAAGAATCTAATCACCGACATTTATATACTATACAGCAATGGTAAATATGAATATCCATCATTATTTCTCTTACAATATTGTCTATATCAACGTCAATAATGTTTTTTTCAATAATATTAATTCAATATATAGTTAGATTAAATAAATTAGCATTCATTAAATAATCAAAATGATTACTATACAGAATTTATAGCATCTGGTTAATTTCAACTGATTACGTCTTATAATTGTGTAGATTGTGTTAGTCAGTTATCCTTCCACCTCCCTCACTCCCTCATTCTGTCTCTCCATCCCCACACACATACATATACATTAATACAAAAGTGTATACAATACTTATTTTTGTGATTAAATTTCGAATTAGCTTGTCATGGATTATATATTTTCTCGCCAATTTATTACATTATAATATGATTATAGTTATGATTACATCCTTGAAATTTTTATCAAGATAAAATTAGTGTAATTAATTCATTATTAATCAAATGAAATCAGGTAAGCATAAATGTTTGTCTTATAAAACTCGAGTTGGAAAAGTTTGACAATGAAGGGAGTAAAATTTAATTTAAATTACACATCGACGCATAATTTTTCACTTATAAAGTTTTTATAGTCTACAGTCTTTTAGTAAAAATGAAGGATATCTGATAATAACGAAGAATTCTAAATGTTTAATTTCAATTTGGAGAGCTCACATTACGGAGTGATTGTAGCTAAACAACCAATAAGAACTAACAAACTCTGGCAAAGTGTTTTATCACATTATGTGACTCATCGACAATGTGCATCCATGACCCTACAGGGAATCGACCCCCAAATCTTCAGGTCCGGTGGCAAGTATTTGATCTTTGTACTGGTGAACGGGTATTTAATAGTCTACATGTTTAAGTCATAGTTGGATCGCCGCTGATCACTGCTGTATACTCCCATACTAAGACGACAACGGGTGTTAAGCTATGTAAAGTACCAAATCCAATAATCTTTATAAACAAAAAATAATAATGTGAAGAATATTAAATAATAATATTAGTAAAAACCATAGGATTGTAAAATGTTTCCGAATAAGTTAGGAATGTTAAGAAACCTTACTGATTTCTAACTCCTTTATGGAAATCCTATCATTTTTAACCTTCTACAAGGTGTGTACGTATTTTTGATCAAAATAATGTGATCGATACTGATCCCTAGACAATATGACTTTATTTGATACTCCATAGTCTTAGTCCTAAATAAGCATACATTTGTAGCTCTTATAACTCAATGGCAGCATCTCTGTTTGCAACTCTGAATGACAAAATTCGAGTAGAATGACAAACATCAATTACTTTAACATTGAAGACAAACTTTACTGTTAGATGTAAACGAGCATGAATCCAAGGTTCATAGATTCTTACTAGATACTTTCAACCGCCTGAGATCAAACAAAATTCGTTGTGATATCCATTAATGTATACTAATTACCACATTTCAAACTGATTGATAAAATTCGATTCCGAATAATAATAAAATAATATAATATTGGTTATTAATATGTGGTCAGTTAGTACCATTTTATTCTCAACTTTCATAAAATAAGTTTTTTAATTAAAATCCCACTGAAATTCAAATTAGCATAGAGTTAAATTCACTTAGTATTGTTTGTTTGGATCTCCCCATCGATGTGTTTAGGACTGCAACTGGTCAGTCTCTAATTGGCATATGTGCATACTGTGCGTATTGCCTCGATATGCCTTAATTCACAAGCATGTAAGCAGAGATGGATAGTGGCTAGCAGTGGAATCCAGGACGCGCGTTTCGTCCTATTTGGGACTCGTCAGCTGGATGTACCTGCATCTCAGAGTTGATGTTCACTCTGGGACTCGAACCCAGTACCCTCGCTTCAAACGCCATCGCGTTATCCACTCGGCAGGTACATCCAGCTGACGAGTCCCAAATAGGACGAAACGCGCGTCCTGGATTCCACTGCTAGCCACTATCCATCTCTGCTTAGCATAGAGTTAGTTTTAGCGTTATGCATTATCTTATTTATTACGTTCTAAGTTCGTAGATTACAAATAATATTTATGATCAAAAAGGGGTTTTGTGGATATTATAGTAATTGAATAGTTGAATTCATGAGTCAATTAAAGATAGACCACCGTAGAAAACCTAGAAGCACTGAGGAGTCCCATACTACGACGAAGCGGCCGTCCAGTGCAGAATGATAATTTTGAAATATTACTGTAAATAATTTCATTATGTAATAATAATCATAATATATGATGAATGTTAAAAGGATGATCGAAAAATATAAAAAAAACATTCTAAGTTGAACTCAATGAATTGCAATCATTATTAAAAGATTTAATTTTTTGGACAATTTTCCGTCCATCGATGGTCAATTCCTGAGTTTTTTTTAATTTTCAATATTTTGAAATTATTAAATTGTATGTAACTTCCATAGTTGAAATCACGAGTCAATTGAGACTAGACAACCATGGAAAACCTGGAAGCACTGCTTGACGGCCGCTTCGTCCTATTGTGGGACTCCTCAGCAGTACACATCCACGATCTCACCTCGCGTGGTCTAGCTTCAATTGACTCATGATTTCAACTATGAAAATACTGAGATCACCACAAAACCCCTTCGGATTGTATGTACCTGTTTGAAAATTAGAGAAATACAATGAATTTTACAAACATTGATTTCTTACTCTAAGTACATGCAATCAATTATAACGTTTCATTAAGATCATGAACCGATCAATGTGAGACTACCATTGAAAACCTGGAAGCACTGGATGACAATGTCGTCCTACCATGGGGCTTCTCAGCATTGTAAATCTACGACCTAACATGCGGGATCAAAGCCCGATGCCTTCGGTCTCATGTGTGAATACTTTACCTTTAGACTGCTTAGCCGGCATCCAACGGTGTTGTAGTTTAAATTCAACTAATCCACGAAGTTACTTGATAGAGAATTACTTTCTAAAAAAATGCATCAGTTAATGAAGTAAAGGTAACATTTCTTAAGTTGCAATCTAATACATTTATTTTTAATCAACCTGTATAATGTTAGCTTCTAAAAGAAAAAAAAGTATTTAAAAGCTAATCTAATTTTGAGTCTATTTTCAACAGCCTGTCCCCAAAACAAGTGAATTTTTATTCTAAATTAAAATCACCAAGAGAATCATTGTAAATAAGGAAATAATCGTTTTATCTTGTTCCCAGAACAGTTTTCATACATTATGCCATATAGAACTGAACTCAAGACATTGTCCGTTTAAGGCAATTTCAAGGAGATATATATATGCATGTAAGTATGATATACTTTGCTTTTTTAATTGGATTGTTGTTGCATGGTATTTGAACCAATTACAAAACGAATATAAATCAGTATTGTCTAAAACCAAGTGAATCACATCTCAATATTCAACAACTTAAGGAGTAATTCAAAAGGAATTTTAAAATCTCTTCATGCATACTTCATATTTTACTGATCAATACTAATAAGAAGCAACACTTATACATGATATCATTAATTATTGCCTTCATTATCGTCATTATTATTATTATTTTGCAATTAAAGAACACATTGCAACTCAGGGAATTCAACGACAGGAATATCTCTAAATAGAACTCTTTATTCAATCCCTATGATTTCCAATGGTACTTCGACTAACGTCAATCGTTGATAAAACTGCCTACAACTGAAATTAATTTTCATTAAATCCCACATTTGAATTTCTGTAGTATAAGTCACTAACTGAAACTAGTTAGACAATCACCGAAGACTTGAAAACATTGGGTAGCTATTTTATTTTAGTATGGAACTCCACAATTACCGGAAGCGAGGTCATGGTATTCTATCTTATTAAGGATCCTCGAACTCGGACAAAATGGGCGTCCAGTGTTTCCAGACTTTTAATGGTTGTCTAATGAAGACAAACTCGTGATTTAAAGGATAGAAATTCTACAATCTACAAAAATTTGTTTAGTAGTCTGGAATATCAAATATGCGACAATCTTATATCTTTATTAAGCACTTTCAGTGAGATCTGTGTGTATTTTGGAATCCATGCAATCATCAGCTTAAAATGAGATCTCACCATTTCAGTGCTTTTGGCCCACTAACGAATTAAAAAAATAGTCGGAATTTCAAACGAGTATACACCCAATATAAACAGAGTAATCCTAAGAATTCATCGCACTAAAGAACACCTCTTTCATCCTAAATTATAAAGTCTATTGAAATATACACTCAGTTATCAAACCTGATAGCTGACAACTGTAAATTAAATTTGTTATAGATCGATTTCAATTGGAATATCTTTAAAAACTAGGGTGTACTGGATAACTGCTTTGTCTTAATATGGGACGCTTCAGCAACGAACACCAACAACTTCATCAGGAGTTGAACCCAAAACAAAGAGATAAACAATGACAGATTTAAGGTCAATAAGAACCAATCAACATCGAGGTGCAGAGGACAAGCTGTGAATCACATGTGGAGAAATTCAAACACTTCACTTCTACCCGAAGTTTGTGCTGATGATGTCGTTCAGAAGGACGATGAAAGCTCCACGACCAAACCATCCAGCTCAGAGAACAAACCAACACCAGCATCGTCAGTTTTAGTGACGAACTCTTAACAATTAGAGCCATTAAGTCGACGTCCAATGAAGTGACTTCAGTTCCAATATAGAGGAGCGTTCATTGTGACAAACGACCCACTCTAAACACACGAAGTTCACTGAAGGGTTCTCTTTTTGACAAATTTATTATCAGGCTGTACAATCGTATATATATATATATATATATATATATATATCTGAGATCTTAAGCATCAATTCCTTCAGGACATATGAACAATAAAGTCTTGATGATGTAATAGAAAGGTTATAGTACTAGGTTACCTAGAATAAGTAATCACAATAAAAGATTGTATATACAAATAAAAAGCCATGTAAAATTAAGAAGTTAACAATGGATTATATTGTGAATAGAGAGTAAGATAATTAAATGATAAGTTAAGGTATTAGAAAAGTTAAGT
This sequence comes from Schistosoma mansoni, assembly GCF_000237925.1. NCBI lineage: Eukaryota > Metazoa > Platyhelminthes > Trematoda > Strigeidida > Schistosomatidae > Schistosoma > Schistosoma mansoni. The sequence continues at coordinate 42,358,894 of NC_031502.1, forward strand.
GAAATGATGTCATATCAAGAACATTTACAAAGAAACACTTAAGGGATTAGGGGAACAATTAAATCGATAGAATTAATGATAATAATGAGGTTCATATTAGATAAGGATAAAATTTTTCCCAGTTCAAATTTCTCACTACACTTTCAGGAACATCATGATGTAAATCACTGGTAAATTGACTAAAATAGTTTAGCTAAAGAGCTTTCATGAAGGCTGGTTTAATTTACAAGTTGTCCAGTGCTTCCTAGTTTTTGATTTTTCTCCAACTGTTATCCATTGGTGATGAGTACAGCGAACATATTAAACCTAAATTCATCAAACCCTATCAACTAGTTAACTGTCCAATTATTCGGTACCTCAATGACTGATAGATTTTATCTTGTTCAATATTCCCAGATAATTTGTGATTGTTTGTTTCCTTAATTTTGACAAACAATACAAAAATTTTTAAACCTAATTCATTTTCAGTAATTGAGATCATGAGTAAATTGAAGCTAGACCACCATGGAAAACCTGGAAGCACTATAATATCCACAAAACCCCTTCTGATATAAATGAAAATGTGCTCACTAGTGACTGGCTTTAAGAGATGTTTCCTGGAGTTCTAGTGAGAAGCAGTGACCGATGGAGTTCAATCAGGTCTGTTGTGAGTTAGTAACTCACTGATGACAATGGTGGATGTGTCGTTCAATTTCTTGAATCGGTTGAATTTATACATTAACACCATTGGATGTCGGCTCAGTGATCTAGAGGTTAGGCGAGACTGATAAGTTGTGGGTTCAAATCTCGTGAGGTGGGATCATGGATGCGCACTACTGAAGAGTCCCACAATAGAACGAAACGGCCATACAGTGCTTCCAGTTTTTCCATGGTGGTCTAGCGTCAATTGATTCATGATCTCAACTATTGAAATTACTATAATATCCACAAAACCTCTTCTGATATTAATTAATTTAATTTTGGAATTCATTTAATTAGCAACAACCTCTAACAATAATAAAACAAAAATACACCGACGTTCAATAACTATACCAAAAAAGTAGCTTTATTTACTTGGTGTTCTATACTTGTATCTTCCCAAATAGGACGAAACGCGCGTTCTAGATTCCATTGCTAGCTACTATTCATCTTTGCTTAAAAAAGTAGCTCATCATAACAATCATATCAAAGCTATCAAGTTAATCCAATATTAATACTTACTATGTATATTAATAAAATTATTATAGACAAAGTAAATAATGAATTACATAATAAACCATTATCAATAATTTGGTACAATTTATTGATCATAATTATGAAAAAAATGTGTGATAATGCTTACTGATACCTTCTTCATCTTAAATGTTTATAATTTATCTTATCAATTTGGGATAATAGAAATAAGGTAAATATGATAACTAACTGATTAGTAATCTATATAAGATTGAATAGAAAGGGAAGGTAATTAGTTCTATTCAAATGATGATATAATTCATTATTCCTTTATCAGGATGATAAGTGACAATGTTAAATAATAATTATTATTATTCTATGACACTTAATTGATATATATATATATAAATATAAGTGATAAACACTTAGACATGCCCCCCCCCAAAATATACACTATAAACAAATATACAAGTTTTTATTATGAAAGTTACATATATACAAATGGAATGTGAACAATGATGGGGGTGGTGAATGTTATTATTAAAAGAAAGTTTGGCGGTAAATGATTAGTGATCATTGTGTTCCACTTATATTAATAAAAATAAGGTCAAAGTTTGTATTTTGTAAGCGGTGTTACTAATATTAATATGTTTACTTGCCTTTATAATAGTAATAATAATAATAATTAGTGGTGTAAATAACAGATGTTTCAATGCATTTATTTATAATCCTTTAACTTAATTTACATGCTTTTTAAAGAAAAACAACAAGCACACACATATTCGTGAGTTAAAAAAAATTATTGACGCAGTAGTCATTTGCCATTGACTTTTTTAAAAATTCAAGTATGGGGTACCAGTCTTGAACCCTTAAGGGTTTATGTATATATAGAAAGGGGGGTGAGTGATTTTAATCAGTAGTGGAAAGATTATGATTATTCGAACAGGGGTCAATTGTCTACGTATAGTTGTATGTATTTAAAATGTTTAACTGTTCACTTATCAAACATTTAATCTATAGTTTAAATAATCATAGTATTAAATAATGGCAGCAGTTAATTTTCATCACTAAAGCAAATAACAATATATGTCGGTATGAAGTAAGTAAATAATAATATAAAAAAAAACGAGAAAAGGAATTGAGTGTTAATTGTTTGTTATTTCTGTTTCTGTGTATTAATTTCAGTATTGTTTGTTTTTCACTAACTTCTTCCCTGTCCAATCTCTCTTTTCTATCTAATTTTTTTTCATTTTCGCTTAACGTATAAAGAGTATATGTTTGTATAAACGCTGGTGGTTATGCTAAACATGTTAAGCGGTGAAAACATTCAGAAACCATTATTATCACCAGTAAGTATTTATCCACAGAATTTAAAATGAGGAAACATAATTACAATTAATAAGAAAAGAATAGACAGATTAATGACTTAGTTACAAATCATAATCATATTGATTACTAAATTATTATTAATAAGGCTTGATTCAAATGGAAAACAGGAAAGATAATGATATTGTATTGACATGATTAGGAAATTGATTCAAACAATATGCTTTTATATTAGTTGAAAACCCAATTTATGTCGAACTATTATGAAGACTTTATAGTGTCTTGTGTATACATTTCAACAATAATGTCAAAAACTAAAAGCCAGCTGAAATTCTGTATGCTGATTTGCTTTGAAAACTTGTAACCTCACTAGATTCAAAGTTCTAGCAACTGCCTTTGACAGGATCAATGCATTATCGTCCGGAGTATATTGATAGGAGTGTTCAAATATCACATATATCCTACCATATAATAGTATTATTCTATTGTAATGAAACTTATCAGAGATGCACCAGATGAAGCTAAATAACAGAATTGAATTTTGAAGAGGACCTAGTTCGTACTTGCTGAATAAAATGTGGTTTTTAGATGTTAAATTTCATCGAACCATTTGACACATAATACTAGACGATCGTGAGACCGGTTATTATTCAATAATCAATCAGTGCAAAATTCTAAATTCTACAACCATTGATTAAACAGCCCAGTGGTAATATTTTTGCTTAGTCCCGATGGTCAGTCATGATTGGCGCATTCGGGCACGTAAGTGCCTTTATCCAATTCGCCACACAGTATAAATACAAGAAATTACCAAGATAAAAAATATCGAAAACTGTAGTAGCAGTGATAATGAAACACTAACGACTAACAATGTGGTTCAAAAAGACAAAATGAAAACGTATATATGATGAAATACTAGGGCTGAAGATCGGAAGCATGACAAAGAGGGATACAATCGTATTGCTGTGACCGATTATAGGCCATACCACCCAGCCTTTTTAACTGCTGATCGCTGTACTCGTGCTAGCGCCAACTAGATAGCATATATCTGCCAACGTAGATCAGTTAAAAAGTCAATCACTTCGTGGGATGATATCATACTTTTATTCGGTCGCTCACATATTTTTCGTGCACTAGCTTGCATTGTCCTTCGAGGAAGTCAATGTTTAGGCATAGGTAACACATTTCCCAATTACAGTAGTCAATAAAGATGCACAATCTAAAATGATTTGACACAATGGCCTTGTGCCGTATTCCTAACCTTGAAACTCCCCACTCGATCGTTATGCGAAATGTAGACAACGCTTTAAGAACACTTGTGACAGGAAATGCACAGACTGCCCATGTCTCCTACTTCCATAAACCAAATTTTATAGCCATAGAGTAATATATAGAGAATTACTGGGAATTGTCTGAAGCCAATATCCAGAGATTCTTATCGATTTCTTTTAATTACCTAATATCGAAATTTGTCTACTGATAGTAAAAATGCACTATTTTATCTTGAAAACGTGGTGTTATAGAATTCCCTTTCAAATACATTAGAAACTTGAACTTTATAAATAAATTAAAGATATAAAAGAATTTATTCTTTTGCCATCTTAATTTCAAAGATTCATTGTTTTGAAATTACCCCACAATTAACATGAAAATTTCATTTGCATTAAGTCTTGATAAATCAAGGTAGACATTTTTTGAATAGCTTAATACATAGAATCTAATTGATGGTTGTTATTTCATTGAAAATAATGGATTCACTTCAATTGATGTATTAAAGTCGAAAATAAGTACACTTACTCTTGATTATTGACTGTTGAATCAGATAGATTTTGGTAAGTTTTCGCTTTGTAAATCTGAAATATAAGCAGTACGAAAGAATAACATTATGAAAAAAATATTTTCACAAATACTGACTTAAGTTAGACTACTGTCTACAGTGAGATAGTTATATCTTCTTGGTATAAAAATTTTCAGAAATTTATAGTGATACGTTTGTTCATGAATCGAACAGAAAATTTTCAGTTTTCAAAGTGAATGAATTAACTTTAACATCACTGAGGGGTTCATATCAACAACTTGAATTAATCTGCATTAATGATCTAATAATTAAAACCCAACCGAAATATGATCGTCACTGTCTAAAATACTTCCAATAAACCCTTAATTAGATCTCAACATTTACCTTGGAATAAAGTTAGATATCACAAGGTTAACCAACACTTTTCTGAAAGTATTAAACAAGGAAAAAACACTGTTGAACAAGTTATCTACAACTTATTCAAATGTTGACTATTATGATGGTCAACGTAAAGAGAGCCTTTGCAGAAACATCCTGGGGAAATTAAGACTAAGATTGGTAAAACAGATTCCGATGGCTTTCACTGTAAGCAAAGATGTAAGCGCAAACCATGGGGTATATTTGATGAGAATCAGTGTATAATTTGGAGTTGTCTATATTTACTCATTTTGAATTATCCACTGATTTCCACCAAATATACCCCATAGTTTGTACATACATCCTTATTTATAGCCTGAACTATAGGCATCTATTTCAATTAAACTAGTCTGTTTCCCTAGGATATTTGTACAACCGTTCTCTTTATGTTGACCACCTTAATAGTCAACATTTGAATGAGTTATAAATGAATTGTTGAAAAATCTTTTTCTTATTACATCTGCCCTCCTTTGGTTGTCTAATGTGAGTACTAAACAATCAAGTCAGATAAATTCATGACAAATCTCAAATATACAATGATGGATTGCAACAGTGATTTGATATCATTCATCCGTTAGACGTTCTTTCTAAAAGAAAGAGAGTTTGGAGATTGCTCGTTGTTGATTTAAATTTTTTCCATATAACATGAATATTTATTGACATGAAACTGTTCCTTATTATTTCGGAGTACCACGTTTCACGTAATATATGGTTTGCCAATGTTTAATACAAAGGTATTAATACAAATGATGAGTTGAATGGGTATATACTTCTGAATTTATTCGAATTTACATGTGTTCATATTGGTTTATGAGCAAATCTGCGTGGTCTTTTTCACTGAACACTAATATTTATTAATGAGATATTACTAGAGTTGATTTTTTATATTTGAAATCAACTATGGAATATTTTGTAAATTTCAGAATAGTTAACCAATGTTATTGGTAATATTATTAACTTGACAATAAACTACTAAATAACTCATCTGAAGTTCTTCATTTTAATTTCATAAGCTGTTCAAGTTTTCTGTGAACACGGTGCACTTAGTAAACATAAATTTATGTCAACTTTCAGTTCCATAAGATGTAAATCACTACTTAAATACTTTAAGACCAATATCACTATCTATTGATTCAAAGATAATTCATTGAGAATATTTTGTTTTCGTTGACAGTCTACAAACTTAAGAAATTGATTTTGAATTAAATTTTTTTCTATGTTTAATAAAAGACACTGGTGTTAACACTATATATACATTTTTTTCAATGTTATGAACCCCAAGTTTTAGACAATGTACTGAAATTTTTATGCATAAATTAATCATAAAATACTCAATAAAGGAATCGTAAAATCCAGTATGCCAAAACTACTATCGAATAATTAGATAATAAGTCATGCTTTAAGTAAGTGAAAATATAAAAAAAAACATGTAAATTAATGTAATTCAAATATTCATATATATATATACGTAAACATAAGTACTTACATTTATCTTATTCGAATCAATTTCAAATTCAGAAGAATTATGATTGGTTAATTTTAAAATTGGTTCAGAATTTGGTCTAGTCGGCCAATCACCAGCATGAGATTTGATTGAAATAACTGTTTTATTCAATTTTTTACATGGTCTATAATTAATAATAATAATGATAATGCATAATGAGGTAACACCACTATAAAAACATTTTTAAGTATTGAGTTAGTTAATTAATAATTGAAAGTATTTTTTTCACTTAGTAACTTGTTTGTTTGTCTTCGTTTGTTTGTTTTGAAAGTCAAATAGTAGTTGATTTAAATATTTGAATAAATTTCAGATTAACAACTTTACTAACTAGTGATTAAAAGGATAGAAAAGTGTGAAAATACAATGGTTGTATTCAATATTATTTAAGTAGTGTCTGATCATTTGTGTACATTTTCTGTCTTAATCTATATGCAATTCGCTAAAATTAAATAATTTTTCATGGTTGAAAACATGAGTCAATTGAAGCTAGACTACCAAATAAAACCTGGAAGCACTGGACGGCCGTTTCGTCCTATTGTGGGACTTCTCAGCAGTGCGGAATTAGTAATTTTTATTTTAGATAATGAGAAGACAAGTTAGACCGATAGTTTTCACTGGAAGATATTTCTGTTTTAATTTAATAGTTGACATAGATATGGAATTATTTAGAAACCGCAGTTGAACATTTTACAGTAGTTTCTAAATATTAGTTAATTTAACCCACATATCAAAATGAAGCGGTGTCTAATGTGACCTTTATTTGGATTAATTCATGAGTAGTGGTTTTTTATTTACTTAACCCTTCACCTTTAACCTTTGATTCCTGATTTACTATTATTTTTATTGTTAGTATTTTGAATACTTGCTTCAGATAAGCATCTATAAGTGTTTAGAAGAAAATGGCCCATTTAAAATACTTTTATATGAATCTATATACCAATTGAATTCAGTCTTAGATACTTCTGTCCAATATCATTGTATAATGAATGAGATTCAAGATCAATGAGTTTACAATACTGATAAGTTCTATATGTAGTCCTAACTTTATTCCAAATTCAAATACTAATATTTTCTTTGAAATAAAAAAATTATTTAGGAAACTTTTATGAAAGTGACAAGTTCTTGGTTGATCAAGCGAAATAATGACTTCGCTCAACATTTTAAATTTTGACAAGATATTAGGATATTCAATTGATTATTTAGAGATGAGTAGTAATGTCCACATCCTGGAATAATTGTTTCACCTTCAACTAATTAGTATAGATTAAGGGGATTTATTGGGGTAATATTTTCAATTCAGTTGATGCTTTTCAACCTAAGCATACGCAAACATTTTAAGTCAAAATATTTGATTAAATTATCTTATGTATATTTAATAAGACTAAAATATGAACAAAAGTTTCATGATTTATTAATATGAGTATGAAACATGTATTTTCGTTTTATTTCTGTTTTTCTCATTCATGGTCTCACACAGGGCCGCATTATATTACTAATTATCAGAAGAGGTTTTGTGGAGATTTACCTTCAATTGACTCACGCTTTCAACTATGAAAAATATTAATAATTGCCGGAAGTAAAAAGTGTGGATCGTTTGGACAAAGATTCATTCGCTTAGTGTTATCTTGTTTGTTCTATTCATTTACATTCTAAATAATGTTGAGGGGTTGCAAGCAATTCGTTAAGTGGTTATGGCCTTAGATTTCCTTTTACTTGACAGTAATGATGTTTATAGTTGGACTCGAACCCAGTGTCACAATGAGAGACATCAACACTGATCACTTCATAATCCCTTGGTCATGTGATATCCTAATTCGATCAACACTAGAGACTAGAAATACATGAAATTGATTAGTACTCACTGATCAATCGGTACTTTCCTAAGAATTTTTGTTTTAACCTCTATCTACATTTATTTCATCAACTATATTATAAACAGTCAAACTATGTTTGTTTATTTTTTCGATAACTTTCATTTATCTTTGCATCTATCTTTTTGTTCAATTAAATTGTGGTTTTAATTAACCAGTTGATTAACCATGATATCTTATGAACGATACAAGAACAATTATCCTCACTAAAATGGATTGTCACAATAAACACAATCTTTGTAGATAATTATCACTCGATTACATCATATATATAATGTAAATGAACTATTAGTATTTATTTATCTACATGATAGTTTAATGTCTATTTTAAATAATCTAATTACCAGCTAATTTTCTTTTAAGTAAATGACTCGGAGATTTTTTATTAAAAAATCCTGACGTTTATTTATCAAACTTTTAATTGACTTATAAACTGCTCTTCAATAAATAAATTATGTAGTGATTTGAGATGACCCGCCAAAAATGGATATTTTTTAAATCTGTACAACCAAATGTATTTAAACATAATGAGTATTGAATATTTAATGAATCCCAATTACATAATTCCATCAGAATCAAGATTAACTTATTAATGTATATTTGAACTCAATGTAAAATGAATAGCAGTAAATATTCATTCTTATGAATTACTTTTTATGCTATTTTATAACTTTATCTAATGATATGGTTTATGTTGTTAGAAGAGCACATAAATGACCTTAATGATGAGGCAAAATATTATTTTCCTTGTTGTGTCACTGTGTTTATACGTGGTATTAAACTTCTCGGAAATATGAGTACTAAAAAGTGGAATTGGATCAAACCCAGTATTATTAAGCATAAAACAGAGTTACTCAATTTTCTCTGGTTTTTAATATTCCTCCAACTGATGTAATTCTGCATTGTAAACTAACTTCAGATTCTTATAAAATAATGAAAACAATAATGGAGGTTCTGTTGATAAGTTTCTGATGGTATGAATATATATTTCCCTAATGCGTGCCGATTATGATATATATATTTTGTGACTAAATATCTAATGATTGAATGTAGTAGGTACGTAATCCGGAATCTAAATTTCATGCTTGTTAATACTCACCAGCAATACTATGCTTATACTATTGAGAAAACTGATATTTCCTATACGATTCAAAACAGTATTACCTGGTTTCATAATCCAAGTTATTGTTTAATTATTGATCTCTTACAGATTATCAATTTAGTTTTGAATTCAGATGACATTATTAACTTTATTTAGACGATACAACTTAAGCTTGATTAACTCCATTAGAAAAAAAACGCACATATACATTAAGCCAATTATATCTTTGGTTGATATATTTATTTCTCAATACTCATTTATAATTCATTTAATTTACATTAAGAAATCTGTTGAAGAAGTATTAGTAGGCGGAATTAATTTTTTAATGATTGATAATAGTGGATTAGTCAAAACCAATTTAATTTTTGTATATAGATAGTTATTAACACCTAATATGTTCAATGATGATTATAATTAAGTTCAATAGTATCAGCTATTTTTCTTTACTTGGTATATTTGTTATTGAATAATTTTCCAAATGAAAAATCCAATTTACGCATCGATGGTGTCACCATGTTGTTTAGTAATAATAGTTAAATTAAACAAATAAAAAAACACACATATATCACACAGTTGCTGTGATAATTAATTTTTACTCCAATGAAATATCTTGTAGACATGGTAGGCCAAATTGTAGTGAATACTAAGCGTACACCCTCAAAATTCGTAGTAATAAGTGACGAATCATCATAAAGTCTAAATAACACTTTCGTCACGTTGAAACGTTGAGAACCGTAAAGCATTGTCTTGTTTTGGGACATCTCTTGAGTACGTACTCACAACATCTAGTAGGATCAAAATCAAGATCTTCGGTTCCTATGGTTGACAAAATAATATTAGACCAATGAGTACGAATGCAATGGCATGAATTTTCAAGCTTTTACACTTCGTGATCGTATCTATCAAACATGTACTACTCTGGTTATGCTTAAACTACAAAAATGGCAATTTCACATAGGTTTCAGGAATCTGTTTTAAATATAACATTATTGATTAATGGGGTTGAAATCGATCTCCAGAGAAGACTGCCTATTTAGTAGATTTATAAATAATAAACGTAAACAAGGTAAGTCTTTATGCTTATGAAAATAAGTACTTAATAAAATATCTTACTGTAATTTATACTTGGTAGCATTTGTTAAATCTTCTGTACAGTTTTGATCGATTGCTGAGCTATTATTTTGACTATGACACCGTATAGCTAAGTAGGTATTATTAAAAATAAAAAAAATCATGGTTACTTTTTTATTTTAAGGAAAAGAAGAATAGGTTATTGAAAAAAGCAATAGATAGCTCAAAATTTCTCATAAATTCACGTCGAATCTCATCTTTGATGATTTCCGTAACTTTTTTGAAATCTGGATGTGTTTGTTTCCCATTGTGATGGAATTCATAAAGAGAATTGATTTTGATATGTTTACCATGTTTATCTAGCAAAATTTAGAAAATTTACTCATTATTACACGAATCTCGAAAATATCACTGTTGTCTATTTCTTTTGATGAAAGTATTCATACTAATTCCGTTAATTTTGGTAATTGTATATGGAAATATCATTCTTGGTAATAGCTTGAACTATTCCTCAGTTGATAATGAGGACTGAGTTTTTAAATATTTGTTTGCATACGTATGTTTTGCTAGATTGATTCACTATAGCTCTTTTGTGTGAATTTAAACGCTGAGCTTGAGATTTATTCATCTGCTAAGTCCCAAATAAGACTAAACGTCAGCCCTGGATTTCACTTCGAGTCAAAATTCATATTTTCTTAAAAAATGTGTATATGAATACAGTTCTACAGAAATATGATGATGTTCAATAATTCGTGAATCAAATCAGCATCAACGAACATAAAATCCATCATTCATTACTCCTGTGTTTCACAAAAAGACAGTTAAAATCAAAATATGTAGCTGATTTATTTCATTTAATCCTATAATACACTTCATTTATAGGTAAGTTTGTACCAGAATGAATAAGAATTAGAAAATACTGGCACATATTACTGTCAACTTTCGTTTCTTTAACTGAGAACCAACATTAAGAGTACAAGATTTTAACAACTTCCAGGTCGTTCGGATTGTTTCAGTATCTATCGAACTTGTATAGCCTCTCTCTCTCTCTATATATATATATACCTTGATTAAATATAGCACTATTTTTGTATCATCACATGGTTACTTAATAAGTATTAAGTAGTAAAGCTGATTATCCGCAAATAATTAGCATCCCAGACACCCATGTATATTGTCAATTAATTGTAATACAATTTATAAAAAGTAACCAACCTTCAGTCTCATTTACTTGCTCACCGTTTCGTTCAGTGGGTGAGAATGGAATGATGACGTCACCAATGTTGTTAGAACCAGTGGCAGATATTGTAGGTAGATGGTTGTCTTCAGCGTTACTTGTCTAAATTTTAAAGACGAGTTCATTTAAAACCCAGTAAATAATTTCATTTTCTTACGCACTTGAGTACTTTTAAAAATAAAACCCACTTGTCACTGACTAAGTTGTATATGGTATAGAATAACTCATCAAATGATAATAGATGTTGAGCATTTGTTTCAGCACACACATGCATATATACTATTATGCTGAAGGGATGTACAAGTTTTCTTCTTAATTTTGTCAACGAAACATTATTAACGTGTTCGTCGTTTTCAGTATTAACCGAAGTGAACAAAGTTTGCTTTGAAAAATATACTACGTTAGAATTGGATAAATGTATTTATCTGTTCTTTGAAAGTATTCGAAAATTAGTTATTGATCACATTATTCCAACGACTGATCTAAAGATATTATACTCACTGAATAGTGGGACTATAATTCCTGAGTTTAGTCTCTCATGTATTGCCAAACCGAGTTGAGATGATTAGGTGTCGTCTCATGATTTTCAATGGTCTTCAGTTAGTTAAATTTTGTGGTGATAATCGCAAAATTAAATTTACCGCTTTCATATCTTTACCTTGATAAATTAATCCTGTCATATTTCCTCAACCAAATGTAGCAATATTAAATAACCATCTATACAAAAATACTGTAAAGTGTGCCAAATTTAGACAATTCAGTAGCTACTAAATAATATGTCCTAAAACATAATCAAGTTATAGCCAAAAGGAAGTCTCTAATCTTTTAAAAATAAGAAATGGTGCATTCAGGTATTCATTGTGAGATGAAAGCATATCAATCAAATAACAAACGAATATATATCTGGATATTTAACTCGTCCATTTCTCCCTCAGATATCAGGGTGAAAACTGTTCACAATCAAAGTTTTTATTGTATGAGAAACATATACTAAAAATAGTGTAGAATTTATCTGATACACACTAAAATGTATCATACGAAAAGGCATATCATATAGCTAATCGTGTTTTAATCATTTCTTACCTTAATCTACACTAGTGTTAATTATTTACATAATAAACTTATCAGCTTAAATATGACATATGATTCCAAAATGATTGGTCGATAACAATCGCTTTTTTTTCTAGAAAACGTTTGGATTTAGTCTTGATTTTGACAATGAAAACTTTCGTTTCAATAATGAAATAAGTCGTAAAGTGTATTAATCACAGATTGATCCAGGAAGGCAGTGGATAATCTACAACTGGAACCAATCACCACAGAACCTTCTCAGCTAACATATAAAATAGGTTAATAAACCATTGAGTTAATTGTTACTAAATGTTTTTTATTAGCTAAATCATTTCATTGGATTGAATTGGTTAGCATTTTTTGTTAACGAAAAATTTTCTTTAGTCTTAAATGATACATTAATAGAGTCAAAACTTTGTTTTCACTTTATGAGATGTTTCCATACGTGATTTTTTAATTTAAAATTTTAATTTTAAATATATTTAATTAATATTATCCAGCTTAATTCTCAATAATTACATATTACGTCATCATGATTGAGAACAATGATAGCAGAGTCACTTTATATCTATGTGGGAACATTTTTTAAAAAAATTTATAAAAGATTCAATCTCTCCTTCCCTTTTTTATTATTCTGTTTTTCTATCTACCTTTATCTAATCTTCAGATAATTTTTTTTATCATAAATCTCTAGACAATATCTTCACTACTGATAAATATTAAGTAATTACTAGTGGAGATAACTTAATTACTTCACACACACACACCAAAAAAAGTTAATATTTAAAAATCAAACAGTTTTACTTTTTTCTAAGATCCATCAAATTTAAAAAGTTAGTTGTAAATTTTGAGTTAAAATAAAGTGAAAATGTATAATATCTCAATCAACTTCATTATTTATTATTCTCTTATACTTACTTCGTCTTTTGTTATTAAAAAAAGAGGAAAAGAAGGGAGAAAGAAAGAAAAAGAGAAAAAAAGAAAGAAAAGAAAGAAAAAAGAAAGAAAATAGTTCATTGATAATTGCTATTAATAAAAATTAAATAAAAATTCATTGAACCTTAGAGTGAAATAAATTAGATTAGTTTTGCATAATATACATGTAAATAATAATAATAATGTTTACATGTACTGGGAACAAAAAACAAACAAATAAACTTGGGATGAAATAATTGATGAATTAATATTTATCAAATTATGTATAATGACTCACAGTTGGAGTTTTATGTAATGATAAAATAAGTTTTCTATCCGATTGACCAATATATTCAGATAATAATTTAAATTTCTTATTAATTATTTGTTCATTACTATCAACTATAATTGAAAGAAAGGAGAAAAAGAAAACAATTCAACAATAATAAGATAATTAAGAAAATATTAATAAAATTATCATTTTATATAGGTGAGATCATGAGTCGATTGAAGCTAGACCACTTTATAAATACTGGAAGCACTGGACGGTCGTTTTGTCCTATTGTGGGACTCCTCAGTAGTGCGCGTCCACGATCCCGCCTCTCGAGATTCGAACCCGGGACCTATCAGTCTCGCGCACGAGTGCTTAACCTCTAGACCACTGAGCCGGAATCCAACAGTGTTAATGTCTAACTTCAACCAATCCATGAAGTTTGAGCAACCGTTCACCAATTGTCTTCAGTGAGTTGATATCTCCCAACCGACCTGGTTGAACTCCACTGGTTACTGCTTCTCTAACTTCAATTGACTAATGACCTCAACTATATAAAATTACTAAAATCTCCACAAAACCCCCTTCTGAAAATTACCATTTATGAATGAAAAGTTACAGTTCAATGACTAGTGACACTTATTGGTTACCAAAGTATATAGTGAATAATTTGAAGTTGAAAGTATGATACATTCGATTATAACATAGTGGTTTAAAGTTTATGCACTTTATGTGTAATCTAAAGATCCGAGCCTGATCTGTATTCGGACATTGATGAGGAGTTCTGTATCAGAAAGAGTTTCATTAAGGATTATGTTGTGTGTTTGATTAACCATGAACACTAGATTACATATTAAATAACATTAAAATATAATAGCAAGGTTCTTTTTGTGAATTGTTATTTACTTTGAATTACTTCATATATTACATTCATAGAGTGGATCATTTCATTTTGTCTTAGGATATGACATTTTCTTCTACTCTTAGAGGTATTTTTATTATTAAATACTTCTGAATATGTGATTTTCATAAAATAATTTACTTTTATCCATTTTTGTTGTGTAATCATTACATTATGATCGCTCATATTTTTCTTTGTATTATATTAATTGTTTAACGGATGCACTAGAAATGTTATAAACATGTAGTGAATTAAACGAGGTTATGATCATTAATTTTGATCATGTTCAATGTGTTAAAATATTTCGCTTTGATAATCCGATTAGACTGTTATACACCGTGTTTAGTATACATTTTTCAGTGGTCTATATGAGATTTTGAAGAAAGGTTCCCTAGTTTTTAGTTTTTAAACTAAATCTCTGCTTACCATGCTTGTAAATTAAGGCTATATCGAGGCAATACGCTTAGTATGCACATATGCCAATTAGTGACTGACCAGTTGCAGTCCTAACAACTCGATGGGAAGATTCAAACAAACAATACTGTATGAATGTAAATCGATAGATTTGAAGAGAACAACTAGTGAAATACTTAAGTTAGTAACATTTAGCATTAATCATTATGTCATAAAATATTCCTTGTATGCTAACATATTTCTTTATTTAATCAACTATAACAATACCAAGATGGTACTTTAATTTAACCATAATGTAAACTACTAAAATTCTGACAATTTTCATCTTGTTTGCTTTATGAATGTATTAAATTCAAGGTCTGATAATTTACAAGTTTTTAGGTTATTTTTATTGACTTTTGGTCATAAGGCTGTAAATAAATGTTTTTACGCGATCAAGTTTATTCAAGAAAAAACATTATATCGACTTGACACTGAACAGTAAATAAATTATCACAGTTATATAAGTAGCAATTTGAAAATTATACCGACAACTTCCAGTAGGTCAATACTATATCGATGTGGTAGGACAAGGATTAAACCTGATAGTTGCGGATTAATTCTGTTAAAAAGTAAACGCCATGTAATTCCCATGTCTTCCAGTCACTTATTCTCTAAATGATTTCTAACCATATTTACTTTTGTGACTAGTATTTTATACGTAAGTGTTATACACATGTTAGATGAAAAAACCTATTTCTACTGGGCAGCTATCTTATTTTTTGTCATCTGCTTAGATCAGTAATTCGGTATCGCTGGCAGTCATAACCCAACCACTTATTATTGAGAATCCTTTTTCCTTCTAACAATCAAAAATATATTCGTAAAAATTATTAAATCTTCTGTAATACATAAAGTGCAAGATGATATTAGGCCATTTATTTTTGTTATTACACTCATAGATATCATTTAACCAACAATGATAAGTGTAAACAAAATAAATAATACATAACCAGCGAATAATCAGTAAATAAGTAGTAACAATACACAATAAACTCTAAGTATGAGTCTATAAGACAATAAAATAGTTTACAGAAAGAGGTGACAATAACTTAACGTCAAAAATCACTAAATGACAGTTTCCTTATAGTACTTAACACTATTTAGCACTGTATACTGATGATCATGCACGATTTCGAACCTGCCATATTTATGTTTCTTGATGAACATATTACTACTTAGCTATTCATTCAGATTCCAGCAGACCATATTGACTAATTTCATTTAATCTGTGATGTAACACGATTCATTCATTTTCATATGTCATATATGACATACTCTCGAACTTACTAAGTTTATATATAGCATGTCACCTATACATTTATCTAGAAACGAGTCATCGGTAAATAAACAACTAAAACTGATTTCGGTAATCTATAGAAACCTGTTTATTTTAAAGCACAAACTAACAACTGAAACAATATGAGAAAATATTCATCAAATCAATTATATCTTAACAAATAAGTCAATTAAATATTATTATTAATCAGTTAGGAATCATATATACATTTATATAGACAGACATAAACACATAAATGTCTGTATAGATAGTCAATAGAAGAAAAAAAGAAGAAATTCTTTCAATATAAACAAATTTCTATCCTTTATTATTATTTTTTTTCCTCATTCACTCTCCATCCGCTTGGATTCTCTCAGTCATTTTCTTACACATTTTTTTAGAGTTACTTGTATTGCAATAGATAAGAAGTAAAGGAAAATGTGTAAACAAATTGCTTATAACATATTTTATGATAAATTAAGATTAAAATTTATATTAGAAGTAATGTAATAATATAACCGATAACTAATCAGGTGAATAAAAGTGGACATATTTGTATAGTAGATAATGAGTGTTATTGTCTTCTTGAATGTGCAATTTTCTATTAGCTACAATTATTTATTCATATAAAAATAGATTAAATGAACTATGTCAATTTTACCCTGTCAATGTTTCTACCCTTAGTAATTTTTGCATTTTTTTTGGGGTGTTTAGTTCTCTTTGTTATTCTATATCTTTAATTCCCTCTCTTCCTCTCTTTCTTTCTCTCTCTCTAATTTACTTACTAGCTATATCCAGTTAATTTTGCAAGCCTCCCAGTAAACAATATAAAATTTTTAATTATCTCTTCTCTGTCTGTCTTGAATTATATCAATGTTATTTTTAAGTGTGCTTTGTATCAATTCTGGTTTGTATTAATGTAAACAACATGGATTTAGTACACATCATCTTTGTCGTCTCTTGTTCTATCTTTCTCTATATCCATAGTGTGAATTATTCTAGTTACTGTAATTGGTGCATACGAGATTGTATTTATAAAGAATTAGTGATAAGAAATATTTTTTAAAAAAATGACGGTGACGTAGTAGAGATCTGATTACCACCTTCGCTAAGAATTGTTCAATTCATTTGAGGATAAAAGTCATGGAAACTGATATAAATATCACATATTATGGAAGAACACTATATTTATACATTTAACGTTATCTAGATTCTTAGATTAGTGAAATAAAGAAAATTTTTTTCATGTAATTATTTTGTTCATTAATGTTTATTAATTGAAGTAGGAAAATGAAATAGTCAATTTTAACTGTACAGATAAACATATCTTCATGTGCTTACATAAGTATATGCACAGATACAAACACACTGTTTATATTGTATACATATGAATAATGCTCATGACTGAAAGCAATATCGAGACAATCCGCACAGGGTGCACATATACCAATTGCACCCCTAAACATTAATACAAAGATTGAAGCAAACAATACAAAAATGAATTAAATTTCACCTCATTGCACAAGCTAGTATCTATCTGGACTCAGTAGCTAAGTGGATAACACGGTGGCGTTTAAAGCGAACGGTACCGGGTTCGAGTCCCGAATTGAACATCAACTCTGAGATGCAGGTACATCCATCTGATGAGTCCCAAACAAGACAAAATGCACGTCCTGGATTCCCCTGCTAGCCCCCATCATCTCAGCTAATTATCTTATATGTTATTACGAAAGAAAAAGAACCGAAACCAGTGACAATATTTAACCAATTTATTCATAAAAAAAATTAGAGATAATAAATTAGAATTGTGCATGTCCCTTACTATTCGTGTACTAGTGTAGTAATTTCATAAATGTTATACAACAATTAGAAATGACATTCTGGTATAAATATACATACTTCAGGACAATGAACTTACATAACTGACGAGAATAGTTGATTAACTATAAATATAAAGTTGTGTTGTTCGACTCATGAATTTATTTCAGCTTTTGATATCTTATTTGGGCTTAGTATATTCAACAACATTGTCGACGGTTCAAAGCATTTATTTCTCAGATCATTTAATGATATCGTATATAAATTAGCTTACATTGGTCAGAGTTGAGCTTTTTATTGACCAAAGTCTCTCTAAAATATATATTCCAATTACATTAAGTATACCTATAAAATTTTTATTCTTGCCCTAGTCATCGAATAGTTTTAGTAAAACAAGAGCTTCATAATACATATCTTTAAAATAATAGATAAAAATAAGGTATTTTCACAGTTGAATTCACGAGTCGATCTAAGCTAGATTACCACTAAAAACCTGGAAGCACTGGACTAGCTAGGGTCAACTCATGAATTCAACTGTAAAAATACCATGTCCACAAATTCCCATACTGATAATAGTTATATATCTTCTCTGTAATCAATGGCCTATGCCCTATAAAGGATAGCAGGCTTAAGTAAGTAAAGTTTAACCTTAAACGTTAGGATACATTTCATGAAACAGTTTAGTTTATATACTCATACTGTTCCAGTAAAACATTGAAATTGTTTTTTACTCTCTGTTCCCAAATATTGAAGATTAAACTAATAGAATATTCATTTAAGAAATACATATTCAACAGTTTTTCATCCTTACACCTTAAAAACATCCTGGATAATTACAAACATTTTGTGTATGATAGAAAAAAAGGTGCAAATATTATATCTATTTGATAAAAAAAACTTGTGATTGATAACTTAATGTTTGTAATGTACAGGTTCTAATGTTTCAATTGTTGATGATAGATTTGATAATTACACTTCATCTACATTTTGTTTATTTATTTATTTTTGGTACTTATTGTGATTATTTTCTATAAATGAAACCTTTTGATCTGTTTGATAAGCGTGTATCTTATTTCTTTCTTCATTTGTCTGCCAACATACTTTTAATGTAAACTAGTCAAGTACATATATCCATTCACTTTCGTTTTCATGTAAAAAGCTTTCCTTCAACGTTTAGATTTTGCCCTATTATTATTATCATCATTATCATTAATGATGATAATAGTTCATCCATTTATTTCTATTAAATTTTATCCACGAAGGGAGAGGCGTAATTTAACAATGTACCGATGATTGAAATAGGAAATTTCATAGATAACAGATACTTGTATCATAGATTGTCATTAACACACGGATATATATATATATATATCCTAATTGTCGTTATTGTAGCTGTCATCGTCAACTTCATTGTTTTCTTCTTGATTATTCATATTCATGATTAAAGGAAACTAGTTTTAAAATCCAATATCTATTCGTTTAAACTTTTCTTGACAGGTTCAATAAACAGTTGTATGTAAAAAAGAAAAGAAGTTTAGGATACCTTAAGAAATAAATAGCATTACTTTGGTTTTATTAAATATATACTTTTTCATATATTAGATATATCCCATTTTAACCGCATAGTATATACAAAAAACACCCTCTCCCAAAATACTTATGACAGATTGATGATTTAAAAAAAGGAAAGGGGTGTGTATATGTGAATTAGTGATGACAGGTTTACGCATTTGAAATAAACAAATATATATTAATAATAATGACGATTGACTGATAACATATAAAATGACTCTATGATTGATAATTGAACGATAATATTAAAATTATGAATCTATCATCAGTGGCAAATTTTAAGAAAGTGGTATGATTAACCAAGTTATTTAAACAAAAACTGAACAGAAAATGAGAGAAAATCCAAGTAGAAAGATGTTTGTCAGATTGTAATATTATTTTCAAATATTTGAATATATATGAGATTTTACTTTAGAACGTTCTAAATAAATTATTATTATTCATTTTATATAGTTGAGATCACGAGTCAATTGAAGCTAGATCACCATGGAAAACCTGGGAGAATTGGACGGCCAACTCGTCGTATTGTGGGACTCCTCAATGGTGCGCATCCACGATGCCGCGTCACGAGATTTGAACCCAGGACCTACCAGTCTCGCACGCGAGCACTTAACCGATAGACCACTGACCCGGCTGGCATCGAACGGTGTTAATGTCTAACTTCAACCAATCCACGAAATCTCAACTATATAAAATAACTAAAATCTCCACAAAATCCCCTTCTGATATTATTCATTTGACAATTTTTGAGAGATAAATTATGTAACTTATGACGAATATGTTATTGAGAAAGGTTTTTTTAAAGAATATCAGAATTGATGTTTTACATTCTCTAAGCTGAACTGTTTGACCTTAAAGATTTCATTGTTGTTCTGGACAATTTCATTAGGTCCAAATTCATGTAAATGTGTATTTTCTAAAATGTCTATTTTGATGATTTAGTTCAACTGAAAGAATACAACGAAATTAGAAGTATCCACTTTGGTTATAAATATACTCTATTGTTTGCTCAATACAGTACAAAAAAATGAACAAATAATGACAGATAGTTCAATAGACATCAAAATTGACTATTGAACTGTAGTTGAAGCTTGTTCTGTAAAGATAACTACCATATTATTAAATAATGTGCACTGAAGTCGACCATTTATTAGTTCTATAATTCAATAATTTGATATCTTATGATAAAGAATTTATACTTCTAATGAAATAATATCTATTTTCCATGTAAGTTACAATGAGGATGATTTTATTTCTTTTGTGATTATTTATCTGTCAAGTAATGCGTGTACATGATACCCTTTACCGATGAGTTGCTTAGATTTCATGTAAATCTCCATCACCATAGTTTAATTTAAAAACGAAAACGAATTTACAACTTTCCAAGTTCTTACCAGAATAGTTCTGACTACTGTTTGTTCAATTAAAAATCATAATTTAGAAAAGTACTATACATCAAACTATAGAAAAAAAGAACATAACAGTCAAATTTTAAGAATTATATTTCGAGACCTTATACACAATGTCTACAACAATCATCGAAAATTCTACAAGATGTTGTTTAACTAGTCCATCAGTCCCTGATAATTCTAATTTTATTTTATTTTTCTGAAAATCGATGAGTACCTAGAGACGATTTTACTTCTATTCACAATTTTTATCTTTGAAAAATTGACAATGCGTTTGGGTTATGATGAAATCAAGACAGAAACGCAATAATTTCTTGCGCTTATAGGTTATACGCTTTTCTTTTATCGCAAAAATATATGGTTTTATCAACAGGAAGAGTATATGTTTATCTATAATGTGAATTGTTAACAAACATCAAATTTCAATGTTTGTACTTTTTATTCAGTCAGTCAGCTACAACGTAGGACGAGGCACATATATGCATCGGTCCAAGTTGCTACATCTCATTAGCACAACAAGATGAACACCAAATTCATAGAAATAGTTACTTCAATGGTAGTAATATATAAAAGAGAGATTGTTTATAAAGATAATACAGGAAGAAAGAATGAGTTGGTAGAAAGATATAACGCAACTTTGATCTCACGGTATGAGGAAAGACAAAGAGTGTATACACTTATACCATTGTGGCCGATTCTGAATCATGTCACACAGAATCTGCAACCATTAGTTACGATAGTCGCATAGACCCCTCAAGTAGTCTGCATCTACCAACATAGCTCAGACCAGAAAGTTGGTGACTTCAAGCACTGATGCCACGTTTTGGTTTGGCTGCCCCTAACTTTATTTCAACCATCTCCAACACTAGTCATGGTAATTGGTGTTCAGGCATACGTAACACATGGCCCAAACATCTCAGTCGATGAAAATTTACAACTTCATCAACTGTTTAATTTTTATTCATAAATTATTAATATATATTCTCAGAATAAAATACATATATAATTAGTTTGTTAGGATCTTTTTTACCGCTTATTATTGTAAACTTCACTCACAGTCTAGGGCTTAGAAAATAATTGGATTTTATTAAAATTTCACTTGTATAATTGAGATAAAACAGTCTCTAAAATATTGCGAAATTATATTTCAGATTTGTATGTATTCAATATCATAGGCATTTTTTACTTCAATGAAAATTTAATTCATATGACTTGAATTGTAGTTATTCAACTCTGTCGTAAGGACCTAATCTAATGTAATATAATTAAAAGCATACGTAAAGTATGATGATCAATGATCAAAAACAATTTAATATGATTTATCCTAGTATTGAATACTTATAGTTATTAAGAAGCTTATGACTATTATATAAATGAATTGTAATATATCTGAAGTGATAATCAAAAAATTCTAAGCTATTTGAAGATTATTTATGTCACTGGATCTATCGAAATAACCACTGAAAACCAGGAGACCTTGGAGAATTGCACTATTTTAATATGGAGTTCCTTATGAGTGTGTGCTCACGATCACGTCAGTAACTGAACCTGAAACCTGAAAGCATTGTGATAAGTGCATCAGGTTTAGACTACTATACTGGTAGCCAGTAGTTTGAACTGAATAATCTCTCTCACCAATCCTAATTAAGAAATAGTGCTTTCAATTACCTACTTAATACTTGAACGAGTAATGGAACTTCGTAATATTTGACTTACTATTGTATTTATTCTTTAATGTATCTTCTTAATATAAATTAACAGGAACCAAGTAAACGGTTGTTTTATGTACCACAAAATTAAATCCTCTTCTTATTCGTATATATATATATATATATATATATATATTTCATTATTTAAAATACTGTTTCAAATTATAGACACGTGAACAATCATTCCTTATGATCACTATTATTAGGATTAACTGAGAAATTTTTCATAATCATTATTACATAATTACCTGACAGACGAACCCTTTAGCTGGTTAATAGTGTCTGAATGAAATGATTAGAAACTGTTGAACACTTACAAGTAATTTTTAAATAACGCAAAGATGTTATAAACAATAACAATCTACTGTTGTGTTAACTTACATTTACTATGGAATTAACAACATTCCAATGATAAGATATGAACTGTAAGTGGAACAAGTTCAAGCTAAAATTGATTATGTTAACGAATGATAATACTGAATTCAAAAAAATCTCTATCCATAAAATTCAATCTTGTAATTTAATTTTAATAATGGTGATGATTAACAACAATGGGCTAGAATCCGAGAGGAGTCAACCTCTGTCTGGTTTTGAAATTTCATTCATAGTGATATGCATAGGAAGTATTAGATAAACTACATAGAGAAAACAAATAGTTTAATTTTGTCTACTTATCCAAATTTATTGATCATTACTATGATAATTATCCCAATTATGGCAATTATTTTTTTTATTTCAAAGAAGATATAATTACAATTAATTCGTTGATAATCATAACAGAAAATTCAGTAACAAGATTCGGGGAGAGTGAGATATGTATGTATGTATATGTGGAAGAACTATTGAAATGCATATAAAGGAAAACAACTCTTGTGAAGTAGAGCAACATTCATCTTGGGATATAAAATGGTTAAAAAGAAAGAAAAAGACTGAAGAGGCAAACAAGAAAGATTCTTTGCATAAATGGCCGACAATTTATATGTATAACATCGCACTAATTGTTTTCCTCTCGTTTACTTCTCAAATCTAAAGTGTGCTTACAGTAAATAATTTTTTCAAATTAATTACTTTGAAATTAATTGATAATTAAATGACTAGTCTCTTAAGTTCATACAGTTTTCTTTATTGTGTAGCTTCAGGTGAATCTACACGTATTGCTGATATTAAGAAAGACTATTCACCTTTCTATCCAAAGTCTTACTTTTCTTCACAGTAAGAAGTATTCCTCTCTTACTCCCTCCTTCTATTTATGTATGTCCCTAAAGCTGTGGAGCTATTTTTACATCTATTCACCTACTGATACACTTACACGTTAATTGCAACTAATGTTCTCTTCTTTTCGTCAACTGGCTTTTTCTTTTATTAAATTAAATCATTATATTAGGCAATGCAATTAGCAATGCAATTTAATAAAGTGTCGATCGTCTAGGGTTTTTTTTCTTTCCTTTTTAATTATTTTCTAATTACGAATTGGGACAGAGTATCCACTCACCCATCAATACGAAAATATGGATACGAACATGGACAGTAAACCGAAAGATAGACAAAATAAAAATAAATGGCAAAAACTACTGAATTATATAAAGTCAAAATATAAGTAGAAAATAAAGATAAGATTGAACAAGAAACTCAGGATAAGATAGAAAAGTAAATTGGTTAAAAGAAGCTGAAATTCAGAAAAAAGAAGGATAAGAAAGGAATTTAACAATTTTGAAAATATTTAGGTCATTGTCTGTGTCAAAGTTCATGTTAGTTATTTTCAATTAATATAATGTTAAATAGAATTAAGAGATCTGAAGAAATTTAATTTAAGGACTAATTTTTTTCTAAAGTGATGAAATAATCAACAACAACGAAAAAAATTCCAAAGGAATAAAAGTATTTGCTAATATGCTCTAACATATTAAATATATTCTATTACAAAAAAGTTAGATAAAACCATCTTATTTAATACTAAATGTGTAATACTCACTTGGTGTTGTTTACTGTTATCTCCCCTTTGTTATTTAGAACTGCAATTGATCAGTCTCTTGTTGGCATGTGTGTATTCTGTGTGGACTGCCTCAATATTGCCTGAAGTCACAAACTTTATGAGCAAAGATGGATAGTGGCTAGAAATGGAATCCAGGAGCGCGTTCCGTCCTATTTGGGACTCGTCAGCTGGATGTACCTGCATCTCAAAATTGATGTTCACTCTGGAACTCGAACCCAGTACCATTCGCTTCAAATGTCATCGCGTTATCCACTTAGCTACTGAGTCCTGATAGCCCCCTACTTGTGCGATGGGGGGAAGTTTAAATTCACTTGGTTTTGTTTACTCGTATCTTCCTATTGTTATGTAGATCTGCAATTGATCAGTCCTTTGTTAGCA
The DNA here is from genome assembly GCF_000237925.1 of Schistosoma mansoni. Classification (NCBI taxonomy): domain Eukaryota; kingdom Metazoa; phylum Platyhelminthes; class Trematoda; order Strigeidida; family Schistosomatidae; genus Schistosoma; species Schistosoma mansoni. The sequence goes on from NC_031502.1 coordinate 42,384,141, forward strand.
TACATGCATCCTGAAGCGAACGGTACTGGGTTTGAGTCCCAGAGTGAACATCAACTCTGAGATGCAGGTACATCTAGCTGACGAGTCCCAAATAGGACGAAAACGTGCGTCCTGGATTCCACTGCTAGCCATTATCCATCTTCGCTTGTAACAATGTAGTATTTATTTAAAATTGAATTTACAATAATAATAAAAAAATGTGAAATTTATTATTTCATTTTTAATAAGCTTACCAAGTATTCTATATTGTTGATCAGTTTTATTCATTGTATCTTGTTCATAAGGTATATCAATCATTTTCATTTTATCATGTATTAATTCATTATTATAATTATTTTCTTCATTATCTTTCATACTATTCTTTAAATTATAATTATAGTCTTGTTTTGAATTTATTAATTCAATATCATTAATTATATTACTATTTATTAATGTATTATATTCATTGGAATGAATCGATTGTTTATTGATTGAGTCATTAATAATTGGTATTAATATTTTAATAATCATTGTTGGTAATTCTTCAATATTCCCTTCAATATCATTTAATTGCCAATGTATATCAAATATTTCATTGGAATAATAATTAGAATCATTAAATTGATTGTATTGGGGTAAATTTTCATGATCTGTAAGAAACTGCTGTAATAAAAATCAAAAAAAATTTTTTTTGGTTAAACATTAGTATCATATATTTGTGACGAATATTTATAAATAGGAATGACATTATATAGTTGAGATCATGAATCACTTGAAGCTGAACCACCATGGAAAACCTGGAAGCACTGGATGGCCGTTTCGTCCTACTGTGTAACTCCTCAGCAGCGCGCATCCACAATCCAGAACGCACGTTTCGTCCTATTTGGGGCTCGTCAGCTGGGTGTGCCTGCATCACAGTACCTTTCTCTTTAAACGCCATCGCGTTATCCACTTAGTTACTGAGTCCTACAAAGTAGTATAGTGAATAGTAATTAAAAACAATCGTTATACGATATGTAAGTGATTGTTATATTACAATCACTTATTGTGTATTTGATCTGTTCAGTAAGTAAACAGATTGAGCTGCGATAAATTTTGGCTGAACTTGAGATAAACTTCTAAGAAATTCATAAAATTTTGAAAGGTCCCCAAATATAACTCATTAAAGAAAATAGCTCTTTCCAAGTAGCTCAATGAACAGCTTGGAGATTGCAGAGATTGTGCTTTACAAACGCAGATTTACATTCAGGATAGTTGTTTACTTACTGGATTCGCGAAGATTATCTGTGCATTCATATATATATATATATATATATATATATAACATGGTGTGAATAAAAAATCCAAGTAAAGTCTTTGAAATCTATTGGAGTGTATGAATTCTCTTAACTTTACACATACATCTTCCGGATACAGTTTTCCACTGATTACTTTTAACTATTTCATGTTAAATAGAATACAAAAATTATTTTATTAATTAGTAATATCGTGTGATAATTTTCATAATCACAGTTTTCATTCCTCCTCCTCCTCCTCCTTATCATCATCATCATCATCAGAGAATTAAACATTTTACTTTTAACGTTTATATTTATTTCAAAAGTTTTCTAAAATAAATATTTTTTTAATGACTCTATTTATTAGATAAATACTAAAATTATTATTTTAATTATTTCTTTTTTCTCTTTTTTCTTTTTCTTTTTTTTTAAAAAAAAGAAATTAATGTAAACATTTTTTAAGGTTATTTCAAGTCAACAATCAATACAGATGTATACAACTATTAAAGATTTTCATTTATAATTACTGATAATTTAATTTTTTTAAAAAAAGTATCCTATAAAAGAAAATTAATAAAAAAAATTAAGATAATCTCTATAGGTTGTTTATTATTTGTTACCCAATTCAAAATGAAGGGTAAAATATACACTATAAGGTGATGAAATCATAGGATAAAAATCTTTTTATTATTACTGATATGTATATATATTTCCTAGATGGATTAACTAGGATTTTTTTATGTGTTTCCTGAATGGTAGTAAATATATGTAAATATAGGAATGGTGATTTAAATAATGTCACTAGGAAATGATGAGTGAATACTATGTTCATTATATATAATTAATCAACCTAAGGGGATCTCAGTGATTTCTATTTTTATATAGTTGAGATCATAAGTCAATTGAAGCTAGACCACCATGGAAAACCTGGAAGCACTGGAAGGCCGTTTCGTTCTATTGTGGGACTCCTCAGCAGTGCGCATCTGTTGTGAGATATTAACTCACTGAAGACGATTGGTGAACGGTTGCTCAATTTCGTAGATTGGTTGAAGTTAGACATTAACACCGTTGGATGCCGGCCAGCTCAGTGGTCTAGTAGTTAAGTGCTCTGGTGCGAGACCGATAAGTCCCGGGTTCGAATCTCGCGAGGCGGGATCATTGATGCGCACTACTAAGGAGTCCCACAATAGGACGAAGCGGCCGTCCAATGCTTCCAGGTTTTCCATGGTGGTCTAGCTTCAATTGATTCATGATTTTGACTATATAAAATTACTAAAAAATCTCCACAAATCCCCCTTCTGATTTCTATCTTTGTCATACTAGTGAGTAACGGTTCCTTTTGCTTACTGGGCTATTGATCATACATTTACTTGGTTTAATTTGATTCAGATTAAAATTTACTCAGAATATAATCAATTACTTTTTTTAGTAGACATTTAAAAAGCTGTTATTTACTAGCACACTTGTTAACTAATAAACTCAATTGTTATTATCAGATTTCTGGAAATTGCTGAATCTGAAGTTTTGCATCAGGGGAGTGACTTTGTTTGACAACAAAAACAGGCACTGGACAGCTTTTTAGTCCTAGTATGAAGCTCATCAGCAGTGGGAATCCATGACCCTATTAGGGATAAAATTTATAACCATCAAGACACGCTGCGAATGCTTTACTTCAAAATCACTGAGTAGGCACCCGATGACTGTCTAGTTGAAACTAGTACGTGATATAAAACTAGAAATAACTCTATTTGAAATGCGAAGTAAAGAATAGCTGTAGTAATTTCAAGTTTAATAGTAGTGGACGAAATATAGCACACATGAACTAAGAAATGGAGTCAAGGATCAGAAGTTGATTTACATAATAAGAACGATATCACTTGCCAATGTTATTCATCAACCGATAGTCATATATGTAAAACATTTTTGTTGTACACAGGATTTTAACTTCAGTTAATTAATGGATACTTCATAATTATTGTTTAAATATTTTCCTATTTCAATGTTTACTAATTTAAAATTTTATCGAGTGAATGAGGGGTTGGGATTGATATTGTGAAAGTAGTTATGGAAAGAGTTTACTTTATTCTTTAGGATTCATGTTATCCTGTAGTCGTTATTCTGAATTAAATACTGATCAGCCTTTGCTCGTATATTCCTGTCTTCAGTGAATACCTCAGTATAGCACATTTGTGTGAACATTAACGCTGAGGTGAAAGTTCGTTCAGCTGGTAATCTCAGATTCGGATGAAACATGAATCATAAATAATGTAGTTAACCATTATCCAAATATATTATTATCCCATTACTTGTAATCGATAATTATGCAATAACTTATACTCCAAACTCATTCAAAATTATATTGATAAGAGTATATGATCTCTTGATGTTCAAAATCTATCTAAGTTACTGATGTAAGAATAAAAGAATACTTGCTATAGCTAGGAATATCAAAATGCTCAGACAACAGGTAAGAATAACATCGGTTACTGGATTGTCAGCTCGAAACCAAAAGAGATGCAACTGTTCCATGATACCTGAAATTAGTCATTATTTAACCGTTTTACTATCATTGTAATACTTAAGTATTATATACTTATATATACTTAAGTATTGTATACTTAAGTTTGTTTATATTAAAATATGATTAGCTTCTCTATGAAAGTATGATTATTACTGGGTAAAATTGTTGAGACTTTTAGAGCATGAGAATTCTAAAGACAGGTGTTACGGTGGAAATTATTTTGAGAGTAGAACTCCTAATCACTCTTACCTGTTCTTTGCTCAACCAAGGTGGACGGTGTTCTGCTATGCGCTGACGGACTTGCCGAATTGTACGCCCTATATAACTGGCTCCACACGTCTAGTTGAATTGGTAAATACACATGGATGTGGCGAATTCAGGCAACGTGCCTTTATTAACGGCTCTTATTATGGGACGGTTGTAGAAAATGGCATTCAGTCTAGCTGCATTAAATGTTTTCTGTATCCACTTTTTTAACTTTTGGGTCAGAAGTTCCTCGGTAGCATCATTTAGGAATTGTAATTTTAAAAACGGTACTTTATCCGGAACGGTAGATACCTTTGTTCTTGTTTTCATTTCTTCCTAGTATTTGTCAATGAATTTAGTTGGGTATCTATTCCTACTAAGTAGGTTACGAATATTAATCAACTCATCTACAATGGTATCATTCGAGCAAATCATCTTAGAACGATGTGTCAGGATCTTTATTAGGTCTGGAATATGTATATGTCCTGGAATTGAAGGCAGATATCAAAAACATGAATAGCATTTGAAAACAACCGGAAAGGAGGGACGAGGGCAAAGTTAGTTGGAGATCCATGATTGGCGACCTATGCTTCACGAAAGGCAACAGGTATAGGTAACTAACAAATTAATTAAGTAGGTTGGTAAGTAAGTAAACATACATGTATATATGTATGTATGTGTGCATGGATAGTAACTGATGACTGAAAGTGTTGGCAAAGGAAATGTTCTTTTTGAAATTGTTCCACGCTAACTTGGGTAGATGAACATGGTGTCTGACGATTTAAACAATATTCTACAGCATACTTGATTATCATATAAGAAAATGGAGCTAACTCAAAGAATCATCTCAAACAAATGTATCTTATAAAATACACAAGTGACCGATAAAACATATTTAATTTAAAGCAAGAATAATCTCTAAGTTATAACAAGAACTAATAATGATCAGACTTTCTATAATATTTAACATACTTGTTTAGCGATTGATCTTTGATGTTCACTAACATGCCAATGATTTAAAGCATTTGTTAGTGACTTAAAACGAGTGACACATTGTTGAGATGATTTGTCAGGTGACATTAAATTAATACTAGGACTACTGGATGAAGGGGATGAACAATTTGTCAATGGTGATATGAATGGTAAATAATTTTTATGACATACATAAACAACTTGTAAGTTTGTAAGAATTGATGATAATTGCAATAAAATCTTATTAAACTTTGTTTGATGTTTTAACTTATTCGTACTGTTCAGGGAAGAGTCTGTATGTCCATTATCGGTCTCTTCATCATTATCATTTTCATCTATAAGAGACTTCAATAAATCGACATAGAACAAACTTAAAGAAGCCAAGGTATTCCATAGATAATTGCGTCGATTGACTAAATGTGTAAATATTTTCACAGCTCCAATGTGACTGAGTGTTTGACAATGTAATCGAAACTTATGCACTGAAGTTGTAAATAGATCACAGGCTATACAGTACAATTGTATTGATGATGTTAAATTGAAATTATTTTTGACATTATTGCAATTACTGCTATTGTTACCTACATTACTACTGTTATTATTATGAGTAGTAAGATTAGTCGTTATATTCATTGATGACGTAATATAATTCTGTCCTTTTGTAGTTGAACATTGTACATTATTGTTGTTACTGATATCTAACATTTTATTTTCACAAATATTTAAGGTTGATAGAATACGTGACTGATTCCATAAACCACCTTCACAAACATGTACAAGAAAACTTAATCTTTGTGCGTGTTTTTCTGTTTTACAATGTAATTGAAAATTAGCCTTTAAAGGACTTTTGTAAGAGCATAGTTTACAAAACCAAAAACCATTTGTATGTAAAGTTATTAAATTTGTAACGTAGTCTAAATCAAACGGTACACGATTCCGCTCGACATGTTCAATCAAGACATCTAAATTATCCGTTGTAAATGTACAGCATACTTGGCAAGCTAATGGATGATTTGCTGTTTCAGTAAGATTACATAGTAGATTGTCATAAGATGATGTCAGAGGTATGAATGTTTTCAATGGATGATCATAACAAAAAGAGGTCGAATCAGTGACAGAAGACGAATATGAAGGACAGCTAGGTTGATGCATTCTATCTTCACCATTAGGTAAACCTATTTCAAGAAAATTTGTAATGGCTTTATTTATATTTATATTATCTCTGACTTTTTCATTCTCAGTTTTGTTCTGAAGAAATTCAATAGTTTTTTGATCTAGTTTCATATTTTGATGCGATGATGATATTGTTCGTCTTTCAGACAATGTTTGTGCAGTTAAAATATTTAAATCGCATGATGAATTTGATTTTTTACTGGCTGAGTTTAAATGGGTAAGATTTTGATGCAGATTATTTTGTTGATGGCGATTACAATCAGGACTTTCACTATGATTACTTCTTGTATCAGCTGTATTGAATATTGTTTGTTCGTGTTCCTACAATTAGAAAAAACAAAGAAACTATAAACGAACGTTTCAGAAAAAATGTGTATACTGTGTTGAAATGAGTTAAAACATCACCAACCGATGGTTTAGAAGCTTACTTAATATACAGTACTCAATGTGAGTAACGGGTGTCCCAGTATTTAATCAGTTATTATCTTTTACGTAAAATCACAAATACCTATTGACAATGAAAAAAAGCTAGACCAACATGGAAAACCTGAAAGCACTGGACGGCCGTTTCGTCCTAGTGTGGGACTCCTTAACAGTGCGCATCCACGATACTGCCCGCGGGATTCGAACCCAGAACCTATCGGTATGGGTTTTTCATGGTGGTCTAGCTTTAATTGACTCATGAACTGAACCATTGAATTACTATAATATCCACAAAATCCCCTTTCTGATAATTAAAAAAAATGATTCCATGTGTCATCATAAACCAAAACCTATCAATAAATCCACTGCTTTAAAAAACAATATAATGTTAAACTCAACACTATAATTTGTAAAATTTTAAGAGCCTTAATTTGCGCGCTATAAATACTTTGAATTTGAATAAAAGATGATCTATCTCTTGTTTGATCACGAGTCAAACTATTCTATCAGTATATTTGTTTGGAAAAGCACTGTTTATCTGATGTATGATATTGTTCTTTCGAAATACTTTGAATCTAAACAAAAATTTAACATTATGCTTTCTAGGTGAATTTGTCAGTTTAGCCTTTTATCATAGTCAATGATTTCAACTCATCTTCAAAGGATATAGACGTAATGATGTATAGAATTTAGTGTTCATTCCATCATTTGATGTGCTGTATTCTCGAGTTATCCAACATCGAAGTGAACATTGTAAGTCTTTAGTTTCTGTTTCCTCATGACAATCTATAATAATTCATAAAAAATATTTACCAGTACAGAATTTATTTTATTCATTAGACTAGTGAATGTAGAAGTAATTGAATAGAAAGATATAATACTCCATTAGATGGTTCTTTTTTTAATTGAAGATTACTTATTCTCTATTATACAGTTAATAAATTATGATCTTGGAGGAATTTATAAAATTATGATTATAAATTTTCTAGTTATGATGTGTGAATACCGGAAAAGTATACTTAGGAAACTGATAGAATCTTTTTGAGATAAATCTACCATGTCTGATATATGGTTGAAGCTATAAAGTAATAGACAGCTATTGTACTTTCAAGACATTTTATTATCATAACATGACGTGTCGGCTGCGGAATCGTAACATTATGATCATCATAAATAAATGAATAAATGTTGACATCATAAAGTGAACAACACAAAACAAATTTAAAGAAATTTTAATTCGTACTGAAGAAATCTTACCTGAAGATTATTTAGATGTTTATCCGATTGTTGATGTATTGCTAAATTTCCTTTTGTTGTAGTTGAATAATTGCATATTTCACAACGATATGGTTTATAACCACAAACATAAGTTTCACCTCGTCCTAATCTTGGATGTACAGTTTTTGTAACACAATAAAGACATGAATTAGTTGATACTCCGTAAGAATCTTTATTTTGTAATTGTTGTTGTTTAGGCATAGTTAATGAAGATGAATACTTTAGTTGACCAGAAGAAGAATACAGATTTGAATGTTTGCTAAATGCTAATTTTGTAAATGTTTTATTCATAGATTATACAGTTGTATTTCAATATTGAAGATAGTTATTTATTATGATGAGTTCAATAGAACTAAACACTATGGTATTAATAAAGTTCTGTTGATAGAAAAAAGAATAGAAAAACACTTAATATAAAAATGAATAGTTATGAAATAAGGAAATCAGTAACAAATGGATTATTAAATAACGCAGACTTGATTTAAGAAAAATGATTAGTTAACAGCTTGTAGTTCTTAGACTTGACATCCTAACCACTACATGTATATAATCTTTTTCTAGTTGAATATGAAGACCTTTAAGTGTGTTATAAATTTACTTTGTTAGCTTTGGATATGTTTTTAGTCTAGAAAGAGATAACTGTTATATATTTACTATAAAGTTTACTTGATTTGTATTGTTTGTTAACCAATTTCAACTTTTATTTCACTAGCTGAGGAACCACTAAAAGTTGACAAACATTCAATAACCATTTCTTCATAAAAGTTAACTCATCAGCAGTATATAACCACGAGAATATCTTTAGGTTCATGTAGATAGTCAGAATACCTCAGTTAGTTTTAACTACAACAAAATTGTTGTCACAAGATTATTACGAATTTGCTACTTCATTGCTGATCCGTTTATCACCATAGATTTTGACTTCATACTACATAAACTGGACTTTTGAATCAAAGCAAAGATTAATCTACATTTCAGTGCTTCGATGAATGCAAACTTCAAATGAAAGCACCTAGTTCAAAAGAATTTATTTACGTTTATACATAATTTTCAAGTGACATTTTCATTCAATCCTATTTAATTATCAGAAACTAAATAATTTTTAATGATCAGAAGGGGTTTTGTAGCGATTTCAGTATTTTCATAGTTGAAATCATTAGTCAATTGAAGCTAGACCATCATGGAAAACCTGGAAGCCATGGAAGGCCGTTTCGTCCTATTGTGCGACTCCTCAGCAGTGCGCATCCACGATGCTGCTTCAATCGACTCATGATTTCAACTATGACAATACTGTAATCTCCACAAAACCCCTTTTGATCTATAATCATATGCTCACTAGTGACTGAATCCAAGGGATGTTTCCTTGAGTTCTAGTGGAAAGCAGTGACCAATGGAGTTCAACCAAGTCTGTTAAAGATATATCAACTCACTGAAGACAATTGGTGAACGGTTGCTCAAACATCATGAATTGGTTGAAGTTAGACATTAACACCATCGGATGCCGGCTCAGTGGTCTATCGGTTAAGTGCTCTGGCGCGAGACTGGTAGATCCTGGGTTCTAATCTCGCGAGTGCGGGATCGTAGATGTGCATTGCTGAGGATTCCGACAATAGGACTAAACGGCCGTCCAATGCTTCGAGGTTTTCCATAATGGTCTAGCTTTAATTGACTCATGATTTCAACTATGACAATTTTTAATGACATCTGAAAAAATATATATTTCCAACTGAAAAAAATAAAGATAGAAACTTATGGTCAATTTTGACCACTTATAGATTTGGACAGAAAAAAATAAAATAAAACCACAATGTGATTTTAAATAAATCAAATTAAACTGATCAATTCATTTTAGTTTTTCTTTAATTTTTTTTTCTTTTTTTCTTCTTCTTTTTCACTGTTTTTTTGTTTATCACCAATATTTTTTGTTGTTGTTGGAAATAATTAAATATTCTATCTACTGTATGATGATGATGATGATTTGAACAAGATGAAATCATAAAAAATATAAAATGTCTAGCTGAGACAAGTATTTCTTCTATGTTATTTAATAGCAGTTTTTAAGATCCCCATAGATAATAACACTTAATAAATTAAAATATTCATTTATTTGAGACTAAATTTTATCTAGACAATAAGTTGGTTAATTTTTAATGAAAGACATAAGATAAAGAATGTTACCATACTAAATAGAATTAATGATGCTCTTTTTTCTTCTTTTCCTTTTTTAATTAAAAGTTTTGAGTAGAGAACAAAACTTTTTATGAGAAATAGTTTTTATTATAAAGTTGATTGTCGGTAATATTTTTAATGATGTCATTTAATTGAGATTAAGTAATAATTGGTTAGCTTTTATGATTATCTCCTTCTATACATGAAAGGGAAAAGTGAATATTTAAAGGGGACTCATTTTACTAAAATCAAGTTTTGGAGAGCTAATCAATTATTCATATTTTCTTCATTTATTAAAATAATGAACAATTTATGTGGATTGATTTAAACTCAATTAAAAGAGGTGGAAATTACAAACTATAGGGTAATATTGGTTAAGTGAAACATTTTCAATCATCGTTTGTCGATTTTTTAAAAATACAAATATTCTACTCATTTGACATAAAAATCTTACTGGAATAAGTAAGTTCGTGGACAAAAATTTCCTTAAGGTGAACAATAATTGGTGATTTTCTGTGTTCAACAAAATAAACTCGGCCTATAATACTGTGGTGTGGGTTACTTAAGTTGTATATGGTGGTGGTCAGGCATAGAATGCTGGGGAAAGAACCGAAACGGAACACAATTGGTATGAAAATGCATGAGCAATGAAATTGGAGAGGATGGACTGCTACTCGCAGAAGGAACAGTCAAAATTGAAACAATTGTTTGCTATTTTGAAAATTAAGTATTTGCTGTATGGTTGTAAGATTTTAGTGAGATAGTCTGTAATTTTCGTGTCAAATACATTCGATTGTCCCCACTCGTGTTCTTGTTCACTACAATACAACTACGGTTATTCTATGTAATAATAATAGTTAATAAAATGGAAATATTTATTTTAGGCCATTACGGTAAATCATATCTTAAAAATGATCTAAAATTAAGGATAATCAGTAATTAATACAACTTCCAGATGATTGGTTTTAATTACTTAGCTCAGGTACCTGTTTCTTTGTTATATGAGAGAACTGAAGGATTTGTGATAGCTAGAATGACCAGTTTCGCATTCTGTATATCATGGTTTCCACTGACAGCACTTTTAAATCAGTTTATGTGATTAGGTATATATCTGAATAAAGTGTAGTAAATTTTTTCTTTAATTCAAACGAGAAGTTTAAGGAAGAAAAATATCTGAACAATACAGTTTAATTTTCAGCTTGTTCAATTGCACTGAAATTATGAGAAGAAAATAAAAGTTGAACATGCAATGTCGTGAACTGATTGTGACTAGAAATTTACACCGTTGAATGACGGCTCACTGGTCTACAGGTTAGGCGGAAGGTCTTGAGTTCGATTCTTGTGTGCAGGATTATGGATACGAACTGTTGAGGAGTCTCATACTCGAATGTAATAACCACCCAGTGCTTCCAGGTTTTCAATAGTAATCTAGCTAAGATTGGTTCATGATTTCGGTGCAAAGCAGCTTCGGACATCCTAGAATAATATTGATGAATAGTTAATCAAAAGAGTTTGGAAAAAGGTATACTGTTATTTAATTGATGGCATATGTTGACCTCTAACAATAACTACATATGTATTTATAGTATGGCAAGTAAATAGTGAAGTTGATATTTGCTCTTTAAGGAGCATGTAACTTATGATATATAATTCACAGTAAAATGAAATTTAAGTTATTCTTTTATTCATAAATAACATCTAAACAAATCTTAACCTCAAACACAGTAATTCAATGTGAAATAATACTTTGAAAGTTTCTTTAAAAAAGGACTAGTCTCAAGTTAAATAATCAAGAGGGTAAGTGATAAAATTCCAGTTTGATATAAATATGGAATATCAGGTACTTTTCCATAGCAGTAAGGCTAATCGATTTTTTCATGTATTGGACTTGTCAGAAAGAGATTAACCGAAACACAATAATGAGATTTGCAATGTGAAGCAAATTTATTGAGATTGTTGTATTTTAATAACATACAAGACAAAATGGGCAAATATGCAAGAGAAAAAAGGTTATTACTATTGTTTTACCTCTTTGGATTCATAAGGCATCATTAACTTGTAATCAGTTTGTCGGTAAACAAACATCATGTCAAATTAATAGAATGACGTAATTGAGACATATGGAATTTAACACAAATTAAACGACGAGCTTTTAAGGTTTTTTGAATGATAAATGAATGAATGATATTCCTAGCATACTGTCGATAATTTTATGACTTAACATGATAATAGGTTACAAAAAAGAACATCAGTACTTACACTATAGTTGAATTTTAAGTTGTGTATTGACAGTAATTTATTCAAACAAGAAAGTCTCACAAGGCCGACAGAAAGGAATCGGATTGACGTGAGGAATCGGAGAGAGAATACAGGATAAGTCTTAGGACTTACTTATTTTAATAGGGCATTTGAAGTTAACAAACAAATAGTGGGAAATAAAGTAATTGGATTTTGTACTTTTGGTTGTGACGGACAGAGAAAAATCCGGTAAAATAATTCTGTAAGTTTGACAGATTACCACAAGTGCTCTTTTGTTATCTAATTCAAGGCCACTACCAGATGGTGCTTAGTAAAACTGTGGATTATCTTCTGGGATTTAGCTTTTTCGGACTGTGTTCTGTTAAGCTCTTGGATTTCTATTTCATTAAACATTGTTGTTCAGCGAGCTAACATTTATTTAATTTACCGTTGATCATCGCTTAACGTTGTTCTAGTGGCTCAGATTAGTACACAATGGAGATAATTCACTTACCATTGAAGAATATGAAGGAAAAATAGTGTATTTTCAGTAGTGAGTTTAATTTAGAAAATCGTATTCTCCGTAACTACTATTTACATCTAAATTCAGTATGTCAGATGTTCTAAGTTTTATGATAAATTTAAATGTCCGAATTTATTGTGATCTGTATAGTAATAAAAAATTAACGTTTTACTGAGACCCTCTATCAGAATCTAGTCGTACAAACAGTATGTGGTAGAATAGATTCTTAATGGATATGTAACATTGAAAGCGGGAAGAAAATCTTCAAATGTTACGATTAAGCTGTTTCAATAATTCAGGGGAAAAGTTATGTGCATTCATAAATCATTAGTTACTAGGCCGGAGATTACAAGTATCTATAAATAGCTATCTAAGCGAGATGATTCAGATCCGGACATCATCAGCGGTGATTTGCTGTGGCAGCCGACATATCAGCTTCCAGATTAGGAGGAAATCGAGAAGAAACCCTGGAGGTGGACGGGTCACAGTATACAGAGATCATGGAACCACACCACGAGACAAGCCCCAACTTGGGATCCTCAAGACAAAAGAAAAAGAAGCACACAAAAAAGCACATCTCATCGGGAATTAAAGGGAGATATAGAAAGAATGATTAGCACTCTCGAAGAACTGGAAAGAAAGGGGTAGAAAATAGTTATTTGGGGATCTCTTTAGCCAGTGGCCTATATTTCACGATAGATAAAAGGCATAAGTGTCAAAAATACAAAAATACAAAATGACGGATTTCATGAAAAGTGAGTAATCACTACTTTCTGCACTTTTGTTTCTCATCCAATTTGATATGTATATTTTTCTCTATTCATTTAGTCTATGTACATTCTTTCTTTAATTTGCAGTGATTTTTAAGAGTGCATTAATGCATAACGAATGTATGTGATCTCTTGTTATACATTTGTTTGATCACCTATAAATCAAATATCCTAATTATTATTCCAGACTTAATATAGCCATCAAAATAAAATTAAAATAATCACATTTTAAAAAAAACAAAACAAACATAATTACCATAAATTCGCTTGGTATTGCTTGGTTGAATCTTCTCATTGATGTTTAGGACTGCAATTGATCAGTCTTTTACTGGCATATGTGCATACTGTGCGTATTGCCTCGATATAGCTTTAATTCACAAGCACTATGAGCAAAGATGGATAATGGCTAGCAGTGGAATCCAGTGGAATCCGCTGCTAGCCACTATTCATCTTTGCTCATAATTATCATAGTTTTAATCAGTTATCGCTAACTGTTGATAAATAAACAATGGAGAAAACCTATTAAAATAACTCGTCACTATTTTTAGTCTTTTAAATTAATGACTTATCTATTCTATATAGTTGGAATCATGAGTCAATTGAAGCTAGACTACCATGAAAAACCTGGAAGCAATGGACGGTCGTTTCGTACTGTTGTGGGACTTCTCAGCGGTGCGCATCCACGACCCCGCACGCGAGCGAGATTCGAAGCCAAGACCTATTAGTCTCGCGCGCGAACACTCAATCTCTAGACCACTGAGCCGGCATCCAACGGTGTTAATGTCTAATTCCAACCAATCCATGAAACTGACTTATCTATCCGTTTTTTTATGATTATAATATAAGCATTATTTAATTATTCGGACATAATTAACTCATATACATAAACATGCTTATGTGTGAATAGTTATGATATATATAAGTTTTCGTCCTCTCAAAATAAATCTCTTATTCATTTAATTTTTAACGTTAACTAATAGGATAATCAACTATCAGGTAATTTTATTATCCATAGAGAATTTAATTTTTGTAATTAAGTAAGAAAATATTGTTGTTATCATTATTACTATTACTATTATCACTATTATTATTATGCATAATCTTTATAATTTGTGTATTGAACCCGAAATTATAACCAAAAAATGAAACATAAAGTTAATAAACCGAAAAACTTTCATTATAAGCATATTATTAACAACAAAAATAAACTAAGTAGGTAGGTAAGTAAGTAAGTAGGTTTAGTGATATCATTTTTAAATTATAATTTATCCAATAAATAAACGATAATTGAACTATGTTAATTTTTTTTTCTAAAAAAAAGTGATGAAAAATAAATTTTGATTATAATTTAAATATTTTTTTATTTGGTAAAAACTGAGTCTCTTTTTTATTTATTTTTTTATTTATTAAATTTAGGTCATTTTTCATCTGGAAGGGGTTATACTTTTTCGATAATATTATTGTTCCTTTTTTCTTTTTCTTTATTTTTATAAATTTTTATGAAAGCAATTATCAGATTAAAAGATTGCATCAGTCTACCAATAATAATGATAATTAAATATGTTAATTGCATTTTAAACTTTGTAAACTTAAACAATTCAGTGTATTAGCCTTTCATTAATGTTTTATCATGGCATAATAAAACAATTTATATTGGGTTACTAGGTAAGCATAGTACAGAATATTATATATTAGTGGTATTGTCGTGTCGGCTACTTATATCCATATAAGTAGTATGTGGTGATGGTCGGGCATTGAATGTATTTCAGTAGAAAATCGGTAAGGAGAGAACGGGAATGACAGGCAATTATTAAAGTTTGAGTTGTATGACCCGAACGTTAACTGGCTTTTAAACGAAATGCTACAAATCCCTTTCTTCGGTGTAGAAATAAATTGATATATGTGGAAGGTAACATGCATATTGGAAGTAAAAGATTTTGGTCATAAATTTTAAATTGTATTTATAGCGATGGGCCTGGTTATTGCAGACATATGCACGGACATAATAATCTGTGATGCTAAAGATTCAAAAGGCTTTCTTCTAAATAAGTTTCTTGATCATCTACTAATGCACTTTAATAACAGCAAATGGATTCAACAGACAGAAAACTATCCTGATCAATGGGGAATAAGAATGGAAGAATTTTCTGAAATACCCTGGAATTTCCACAATCTCATAAAGAAAACTAAATAAACAGACCGCCAAGTTTCTTCAATATGACTTTTTAATTCTAGATAGTGTGAAGTAACACGAGAAAAACTTTTAACACATGGTAAATGAAAGACAACTTTTCCCTTCATTTCGATAAGTATCAAACAACAACAATCACTACTGCAACATCTAGCCTTGAGATCATCCAGTTCGAGAACATACATTGAAGGTGATGATAACTGACACAATAGGAAGTCTGTAAAAAGTGTTACTAGATCTTTAAAAAGTTTTATCTAAGTATTAAAACTGATTGTGATAGTTGCCGAACAAAAGATTTAAAATAAATTTTTATGACGGAAGTTTCTTCTAACCCACTAACCGAATGACGTCTTCGTTTTTAAAGTCGAATATTTATACTAGTTGGTGTCTTCCGGGAGCCCACTGGAAAACAAACAGGGAGTGGACGGTTATCTTGTTCTTGTAGATGGTCCCTACTTAGTGGAGATTGAGACCGGAGTATTTAAATATCTGAAAGTATGTACCGTTAAACCAATGAGTCAGAAACTACTGGTTCGACTCCAGATTAATTTGTTTCTAAACATATAGATAGGATTTGATCAAAATTTTAAGATAAAACATATGATCAAATTTTTCGTTAGCCTTACTCATGAACACAATGGAAACATTTAAACAGATGGCTTCAATTTGATGAATTTATTTAAGTGTGCATCCAAGTAATAAATTAGTGGTGTAAATGATTAAATAACTAAGTAAATCAGTTGTAATGCAGATTATATAAATTGGTTCATTCATTATTAAGCATGATTTATGTCAATTTCCTTTCGGATATAAGAACTTACGTCTTATAAAAAATTAGTGCAACCGAATATAAAATAATGTGTAGCACATCTTATGTCTTCAGTCCTGTCAATTATCATGTGGCAAAATCTCCAAATAGAACACCAACTTTTGTGATCTTGACACTACTAAACCAATGACGTGTTAACTAGTATGAGCAGCCGAGGGTCAACTCTAAGTCCTTATTGGTTCTTCTTACCTTACCCTACCCTTTTGAGTCTAGGACACAATCACAGCTTCCACTATATGAATCATGCGTTTTGCAGTTTGCATACAAATAAATCAGACCGCATCACACCGTAAAAGGAAAAATAATGATTAACACGATCAAGCCAAAAGTGGCTGTGAGTGTAAGAGGCTGTAGCTAATAAATCAGGAGTAACTTAAAAACATTAAGTCGTATAATAGTAGCCAATAGGTCAAATGAAAGCTTACGGTAAAAGAAATATTAATATATATATATATATATATATATATATATATATATATATATATATATATATATATATATATATATATATATATATATATATATATATATAATGTAGTTACTTAATAATTATACAATAAGAATATATATAAAAATATATATATATATATATATATATATCCATTTATTCTTCGTTGGGATACAACGTCACACTATTAAGTTAAATAGTTTGCTGACTATATTTTGACCGGTATTGAAAATTAGTGTATGATATATCATGTATCACTTAACACTTAGTAAGGCTATACAAGAGAGATTTTATGATTTCATTCTATAAGGTGGTTAAATAAAATCTGTTAAGCCAAATCGAATATATAAATCACTTTGACAATGAAAATAACAGCAATTTGAATAGTCATCGAAAACTTGCAAGCACTTAACAGGTCTATTGATGTCCGGATAAATAGCTTTAAATTGCGAGGTCATTTGAGTTCTGAACAAAACAGTAACGCTCTAGTGATATTGAATGAATATAGAGCTATATCAATGGACCCTTGAATTTTAACACACATTAAGCATGCTACCTGAACTTTCTAGGCTACGATAAGTGTTATTGTTGTGAATTTAAACTGCTAATAAAGCCTTGATAACTACGAAATTTCTACTAATGATCTCTTTTAACAAACTACTTTCTAGAGGACGTCATTTTGCGATGAAATCCTTAGAAAATCACACTGATAAATCATAAATTTTAGAATAATGGTAAAAGAAAGTTTTCATAAAGTAAATTCCACATTACTCACTTCTTTCAAGAAAAATATCCATGGCAATAGTTAATTCCAATGATGTTATATATATATTCAGTTTCAACAGTTTACTTTATTGATTAATTATCAAGAAAAGAAACTATAGAATTTGTAAGAATTGAATTACTATTGATCATTGATTCAGTTTATCTTGAGTAATTTATAACAAAAGTAAAAAGTATTAATCTTTTTGTTGATATGGGCAATAAAATGACTATGACATTAACTAATTCTAGTAACATGTGAATGAGTTACACACAATCTAAATAGATATAGACAATTTATACAAAATATTTGTATTATTATATTTATGATTATTAGCAGCAGCAGCAGCACTAATGTTATGTCATTACTTCTATTGGAAATGAATGTACGTGATATAGTGTATGTCATATGTCTGTCATGTCACCAAGAAGTTAAATAGCACAACATCAACAGTGTGTAACAGCAACAACAACAAGAAGAAGAACAACAATGTTTATAATATTATTATCGTTATTAATGATAATAAGAGAGTTTTGTATACAACTGCATTCATATTACTAATATACTAACAAAATAATAAGCATATGTTGATGTACAAAATTAGTTATTTTGAAAATAAATATTTGTGCGATGAAAGAACATTGTTATATAATCATATTTATGTGCTTCATTTTATGTATATACATATAGAGACAATTATTTGTTTGTTTGTTTTTCATCCTTAGATCTGAATAGTATTTTTGTTAGTGGATAGGTGGATGAATAATATTTAAAAAAAAAAGGAAATTAGATGACTGGATTATTCTGATCAGTAGAATGATTATTGAGATGAGAAAGAGAAAAGACATCAAAACTGGAATAAAGACAGAAAAATAAACGTAAAAAGATACAGACATTTGCTTTTGAAAGGGAGGACAAAAATAATTAACTAACTATATATTCACATCCAATGTTTAAATTAGCAAGTGATTCTTATATCTTTCTACATATGTATATAATATAACATATATACAGAAAAATAATTTGTTCCCTTCTATAATTAAAGACAGACGTATAGTTTATTTAAATAAAATGTATATCTTATTTACTATTTCAGAATATATCCAAGGGGGTAAATAACAATGAGAACACTTTTATTTAAGCGTAGGCATATATATTTCTCTTTCTAGATTGTATGTTTCTAACCTCTTTATATTGTATAGAATCTTGTATTTTACAACTAAATTAATTGTGTATAACCAATGAATTATGAAGGTGGTATGAACGTTCTCAATTCAAAATTTTTGATAATTTTGAGTTATTTTCTAATTTGCGTAATTCATTTTAAACCCAAAGGAAAATTATGAATTCAAGTTGTCTTTTTATATAGGGTATTGTTTGACTGAATAGTTAAACTCTGATCTGGTAGAAACCTTGGTAGTGTTCAGCATATTTACCAGAACTTATACCACTCTGATTTTAGGAAGATAAAATCTCAAATTCTCAACAAATCATTGAATTAGAATCCATCGGTACGTATATTCAAATTCACCTAAGACAAGCATTCGTTAAAAAATGTAAAATTAATTTTCTTGAGGATATTTAGAGTGAATTCAAACTTTTGATCAGTAGCATTAATAAAATAGCATTACTAAACAATATCTTTGGTTAGGAAGGAAACTCAGAAAGCATCAGACATTTGTATTAAGACACAAAAGTTTCAAGTATATTCTTAAGAAGAGTCACAAATGAGTGATGTTTACACTGTGTTTGAATCCATATTTCATAATCATTTAATGTTTCTTGGTTTTTCAAATGTTTTTCGAGTGATATTACTATATAATAAAGTTTCACGGATTATGTATATATCTGCAGTTTTCGAAATCCATTAATTTCAAGGATCCTTAGTTAAAATAGCTTGATAGTTGTTACACCCCAATAATATAATTTTATATAGTTGAAATCATGAGCAGTAACCAGTGGAGTTCAACCAGGTCCGTTGTGAGATATCAACTCATTGAAGACATTGATGGATCGTTGCTCAATTTCGTGGACTAGTTGAAGTTAGACAGTAACACCGTTGGATGCCGGCTCAGTGGTATAGTGGTTAAGCGCTCGCGCGCGAGACTGATAGGTCCTCGGTTCGAATCTCGCGAGGAGGGATCGTGAATGCGCACTACTGAGGAGTCCGACAATAGGACGAAACAGCCGTCCAGTTCATCCAGGTTTTTCATGGTTGTCTAGCTTCAATTGACTGATGATTTCAACTATATAAAATTACTGAAAAATTCCCATCATATTAAAACACAATTATATGAACGAAGAATATTCTTCTCAATAATTTCTCATCAGGTTCTACAATTGTAAATCCAAATTAATAATCCATAAAGAAATTGGCCAAATTTAACGCAGAGTACATCATTTAAAAACTGTAACATGTGAATCAAGGAGTGTTTGTAATATAAATTCTATATATTACGTGATTTCTGATTTGTAATCCCATTGTTCTATCTCACCCTATGTCAACTATATTTATTCTGATCATTTATCTTACGATTTTATTTCACTTATAAACCGATTCAAGTTAACGCTTCATATTAGTCATCCAAACATTAACGATTCGATTTTATTTTATATCACAAACACTCCTTGATTCACATGTTACAGTTTCTTAAATGATGTACTCTGTCTTAAACTTGACCAATTCTTTATGGATTATTAATTTGGATTTATAATCGTAGAACCTGGTGAGAAATTATCGAAAAGAATATTCTTCGTTCATATAATTGTGTTTTATATAAAATTACTAAAATCTCTACAAAACCCCCTTCTGATAATAATGTAATTGTCAAAATGTTCTTTTATGTTACGAAAATCACTAAGGAGAAATTTCTCCTGTAATCAGTGTAGTTCAATCACGAATTAGATATGCACTGTTTAGGAGTTCTATATAACAACAAAACGTTTTACAATGCTTCCTAATTTTTAATGATGGTCTAGCCAACATTAGTTCGTTATTTAAACTACAAAATATGACTAATTTCAAAGAGAAAAGAAATTAACTTCAAGTGAAAAATCTATGTGCTTACTAATAGATGTAAAGATTTTAAATGGTTATCTTCATACTATTTACTGATAAACTAAGAAACTAGTATCAATCAACATATCATTCTTGTATGAAATTCCCATTTATTATTCCGTTTACTGTGCTTTTGATTAAAATGTTATGAATGTAATTCATTATACAGAACACTAGAGTAACGAATTTCCCGGGTGTATGTTACTAAAATTTCCTACTCATATAGTAAGGCTTTAGGTATCAACTGAGTGAGTTATGTCTTGAAAAAAACAAAACATATCTTAATATGATGGAT
>NC_031502.1:42405493-42423551 GCF_000237925.1 Schistosoma mansoni
CCGTAGGGAAAATTTACGATGTTTGGGCCATGCTGCCAACTTTGAGCAAGTTAACAACCTTTAATTATTGTAGAGAGACAGAGTAGTTACCATGAACTTGATTCCAACCCCCATGTCACCACAAACCTCATCTGTTAATGCCCCCAAGGTTTTCCCTGTTCATATTCCTCCCAAACACCCCTTTTTTTTTACCCCACAAGTGCACACAGTGTCGAGTCACCTAGACTGGTAACCAAATTGCAACTTGATCGATAGGATTCGATCTGCACTGATAAGGACCTGACATACATGAAATCGATCATCACCCAGTGATTAATCAATTGTAAATGTATTAATCTTTCACTGAACAATATAGTAGGTTAATCGAAAATCACAGTATTGTGAAACTTTCTATTTGATTACTGAAAACAATTACTTACTAAGGTTATTTATGAATCTCATCTATTTTAGTTTTACCACTTCATTAAATTACTTATTGAAATATTCAATATATACCGTGGTACCTATGAAAATGACTACAAAAACATTAGAATATGTTAAAATAAAAAAATAACATAATAAAAGAATGATCTCTTGATAAGTAGGATGATTCTACCGAAAAGATAACAACGACTATTTTACTGATTATATCAACTCTTTCTTTCTGTGGACTGAATCATATTTCTTTTTAAATCACCCACAGAACTTAAATTATGGAGTATTAAAATCTAGCTTTGAAAAAGTAAACTATTAAACATTGAGATCATCATTCTTAAACGATTATTATTCATCTCATCAGGTTCATTATAGGCATGTTCTAATAAGTGAAGAAGTCTAGTCCACGTCCTATACTTCACGAGAGGTAACAGAAATAAGTAAGTAAGTAATTAACATCCAAATAGTTATTAATTATAGTCTATACTATTCGTTTCAAAATTTCATTAGTAATAAAAAATTGCTGTGTATTTTTCGTAAATAAACACAAATTTGAGTTGAATTAATGAAAAGAGATTACCAAATACAGATGGTACTAATATGATTATTTAAATCACTATAATTTTGATTTGATTAATGTCCATACAAATTTCCAAGATGATATAAGATCATAATGATCGTATAAAACACTGGAAGTATTCTTGATTTATTTACAATTTACCATTGAATCCATGTGTTATAAGATATATATATATATCTTGAAAGAGGGTTTTTTTGAGGTCGTCAGTAAAAGTATGTAACTAAATAAGTTTATTGGAGGGAAAATTACTTAGAAATTTAGAATAGGGTTATGTACCTTTACAACTGAATATTCACAAATTTCACTACTCGTTTCTTCAAAATTAGAAGCGAAATCACTGACAAATAAAACTTGAAATATTCTTCATTTCATACTTTTTCTACTGTGACTAGGGATCAAGTAAGAAAAAAATTACAATGAATGTGATACATTTCGTAATAGCTTATTTATACAACCAACTGAATACATTTATATGCTGAGATCTATAAAAGAGACAGATTATAAAGATTATATCTAAATTTTAATAATTTCACTCAAAAACCATGCTCTTTCAAACATTGGAAAATTGGAGTTAACCCTTTTATGTGAGTAGAAACTTAGTACATGAAAGGTTTTAATCCTAGTTTTCAAGTTGATAATGACATTTAGCTTACCACCATCAGGATCAATAATTAACTAGTGATATCACCATGTTTAATTCATAAAATTGAATGAAATATTGTGGTTGGTGATTTCAATCAATCTGTTTAGTATTTATGGGAATTCCCTCTTTGTAATGTTTTGTTCAGAATGACATTACTTTCTGATCTAACTGACTCAACAGGCTGTCCGTATGAGTGCAAGTTGTTTGATATTAACTTTCTAATAGTAGAGCCAATGATGCATGACAGGAGAGAACGGAAAACTGACTGATGGGCACTTCTTAATGGTAAATTGCAAAGGAGAACCATCATTATTTGGTTGCCTTAAAATCGTGTCTTCTGATAGTCCTTTTCGTCGGCTATATCAAACTACTGGAAATGGGATGCAGAGATCGATAGATCATCGAACATAGCAGTATACATGAAAGTATTTTGATATGATCCTTAATTATTCATTCCCATTTGTTATTTGAATCTTCCCATGAATACCTAGGAATAATCAGTTGTAGTCTTAGACGTCAGCGTGAAGATTTAAGTAGCCAAAACATATGAATTAAAACTCATCCGATTACAAAAGTCATTGACTAATTGAACTTATTGACCAAGTGGGTAACGCGATGGGGTTTGGAGCGAACGGTACAAGGTTCGAGTTCCAGGATGGACATCAAATCTACAATGCAGATAAATCCGACAGATGAGTCACTAATGGTAAGGAACGCGCTTATGAATCACACTGCTAGCCACCATTCGAACCTACTTAAAAACCTTTACTTACGCTTAAGATTACTTCCATTCTTTATCAAAGCGGTGCTGAAAACTATGTGCAAATCAGCAGACTTATTTTATCAATGGTTACATAAATAGAAAATATATGGGGATACATTTTATTGTTTGAGCAGTCATTTAATTTCTGAAAAGTGTAATGAATGATGTTACACAGTCTTCTAGTCCCTCCAGTATTTGTAGTGTCAATAAATTCTGTTTCATTCATTATTTTAGCATATTTGTCAGATATTTCTTATGGAAACAATTGATTTGTCGACTTATTAATTTCTGAAAATTTCCAAAAACACCGATACTGTGTGTTGTGTTTTTAATAAAAATTCCTCGTTAAACCTAGTGTTTATAGACTGTAAATAAAGAAAATATTGATAGCTCAGTGTTACAGACTGTAGTTTCCATTAATGTGTAGGTTTCCGTAGTTTGATCGCTTTATTGTAACCACTATTGGCTGGGTGCTGTCACTGGATAATAACATTTAGCGGTATAAATAACTTTTGAATAATGAGAAATATAAACGTAAATTGGTTTATTAGTTAGGATCTGCACTTCCAATTGTTTATATCTAAGACTATGATTGATCAGCCTCTATTGTCTTCATTCTTAACCTGTTTACAACTAATTTGCATCCTTCTCCAACAGTCTGTACTGTCCTAATCAACAATCAAGTTTATTGATTTAGTTCTTATTGCGAGAGAATCAAATGATAATATTTGATTCAATAGAGCGGTCTCCATAGTAGAATTATGCAATATACCGAACAGTAAAATGAACTATTTTGCTCTCTACAACTCCCTGAAATTTTTTGTTTTTCAAAAAGATATTAAACAATTATTACAACCAATTTCCAAAACTGGCTAAGACCATCTGTTAGCATTCATTAATTTAAATATAGTCATGACTTTTTTTTGGTATCCTTGATATTTTCTTTATAACCATTACCAATTATCATTAAAGAAACCATTGTATAATTCATTATTATTATTATTACCATTTCTTTTCGTAGGTCATATGATTTATATATGACGAAGATACATATTTATATATTAGTTATGTAATGAAGAAATAATTTTGCTCAAGGGAAGTTGAAACCAAATTAAAGTGGAATATTATCAATTATAGTCAGTATAATCAATTATTTATTTATTTATATTTATAAACATTAAGTGAAATTATTTAACCATATTACTTTATTAACAATATTGTTTTGGTAGCCTTAAGGATATGAAAAAAATATAAGACAGTATACAGTTTCGAAATGTTTTTCACTTTTTCTTTTCTTGTTTTCGTTTTTGCTGTGATATGTAAGTAAAAAAAAAATAATCATAATTTATATTATGATTGTTTTTTTCTATTTTCATATCTTCTTACTATCTTTTCTTTTTTTTGTTTTTCTCTTTTATCAGCCCCATTTTTTTACTCTGTTTTTTAAAAGCTACAAATGTATAAACGTTTTTTTTACTTCGATATTATTGTTATTCATTAAAAATTTCGCTCAAATGAAACCTATCAACACAATAACTTAACTGGAGTCTAAAAAAAACAACCACATATCGCAAAAATGAAGTTGACCATAGTTAATATTAGTACATGAGATGAATAAATATTTGTTTTCTGTAAAGTTCATCGTTACCAAGTTTGATTATCAAACTTATTCTTTAATTTACTCATTTATTTATTTCTCTTAATAATTCCTACTTTATGGTGGTGGAGATTTGTAGCTCAGGTGGATAATTTTGATGGAGTTTTGTTCTCTGAGCTGGATGTTTTGGTCGTGGAGCTTTCACCTTCCTTTTGAACGACATCATCAGCACAAAATTCGGGTAGAAGAACGATGAAAGCTCCACGACCAAAACATCCGGCTCAGAGAACAGAACTATATCAAAAAATTCCTACTTTACCACTCACGCTTTCAACTATGATAAATACTAAATCTCCACAAAACCCCTTCTATAATTAATATATATATATATATATTTATAGATAGATAGATAGTGGATATTTATGAGGAAACATATTGAATAATTGTAACATAATTATATATATAACTGAAACTGTTTATTTTCTCTCTTTTTTTTCTTCATATTAACTATTCTTAAATTATTTATTTAATGACCTGTTTGTTCATTTACTACTCTAATTTAATGAATTAATAAAGAGGGTGAACAAGCAAATAAGTAAATGAGTTAATAAGAGAAGAAAAAAAGAGAACTGTAGCAACTGTACCGAAATATATGTATACAGAAATTCGTTTTATTTATACAGTCAATCTAATTTTATTTTATTTTTCATTATACATATTAAATAAACTTTAAATTAAGTAGTGTTGTGTAATGCTATTTTACTTGAAATAATTGTACTAAAATATATGTAATTGTTTGTTTGTGTGGGTGTGTATGTGTAGTTCTAATAATAAAAATAATAATAATAATAAAGTTAACTTTTCCTGTTAACTCACTAAAATGAAAAAAATAATTTATTCGTATACTGACATAATTGTAGATGAAGAATAGAAAATGAAGCAAAATAAAATGGAATGATGGTGGTGATAATAATAATATTAAAAAAATTGGCCATATTTCACAGAAAACTCGTTAATTGTTTGTTCATATTTGATGTGTGTATTCATGTAAGTATCTAAGGTCTTTCTATCTTTAATTGAATAAATATTAATATATATATATATATATATATATATAATGGAGATAACTTAGTTAAAGTTGAGAACATTGTTGAATAAATTAACCTAACCAACATAGTTGATGATTATTTATGTAAAATTTGAAAAAAAATATATAAGGTGTATTATTAGAACTTCATTGATGAGTTTTTATGTTATCCTCTTGAAAAAAGAAGCGAGAGAAGAAAAAAGAAACATATTTCTTGTCTAAGTGTGTACAAATGTTTATCCCTATTTGATATATGGAGTTTTCTTATAATTGAGAGGTATAAGGTCAACTTTATTACGCATTTTTTCTAGGTGAAGTAGCAAATAAATAGGTGTTTTATTTCCAGAGTTTAAAAGATATATATATATATATATATGATATTAGTTAAATTGCGGTCTATAACGAAAAATAATTTTTCATGCTGATCAATTTTGTTTTTTAATTGTTGTACCTCCTTGTGAATATAGAAGAAAATAACACGAACTTACGAGATCATTAACTAGTTTTCCGATACTTCAGGCAATAAAAATTCGGTTAACATTTGAATTCATGAGTCAATTAAAGCTAGTTCATCATGGAAAACATGGAATCAATGGACGGCCGTTTCATCTTTGTAGGGTCTAGCTTTAATTGACACATGAACCCAATTATTAAAGTTCTACAATCTCCACAAAACCTTTTCTGATAATAATCATAGTGTACTCACTAGTGACTGGCTTCAAGAGGTACTTTCTGGAGTTCTAGTGAGTAGCCGTGACCAGTGAAGTCCAACCAGGACTCTTGTGGGATAGTAACTCATTGAATACAATGGTGGATGACGGCGTAATTTCGTGGGTTGGTTGAAGTCAGACATTAACACCGTTGGATGGCGGCCCAGTGGTCTAGAGATTAAGCGCTAGCGCGCAAGGCCGAAGACCCTGGGTTCGAATCTCGTGAGGCGGGATCGTGGATGCTCACTGCTGAGGAGCCCCATACTAGGACGAGACTTCCATCTAGTGTTTCCAGGTTTTCCATGGTGGTCTATCTTTAATTGACCAATGAATTAAACTATTAAATTACAACAACCTTCACAAACTCCCATTCTGAAAATTTAGTTAAGTTGCATAATAATTTAAATCTTTTACGCATTACTACTACTGTATTAATTGGGTGAACTCCGCCTGGATTCCCTCTGGGGTTACTGAAGGTCACAAGCCCGAGTAAAGGAGGATGGTTGGGCATGGGGTTAGCGATCCCATCCCATAGAAAACTAACTCGCTAAAAAACACTAAACAGAAAAAATAATTCAAACTATCTGAACTCTGTCCTGGAATTTAGAAGGTTTTCCTTTAGAAGTGTTATGACGCCCCATGGTGAAAGTCGAGTTCCTTCGGAAGTCACGAGGTCGATGCATCTTCTGACAACCAGAGCAACCAGTAACTTAAGTACATAGAATATTCGCACAATGTGGGAGACCGGGAGAGCCATCAAAATTGCTGCAGAAATAGAAAGATACAACATGGAGGTGCTTGGAATCAGTGAAACACGTTGGACGCAGGTTGAACAACAAAGACTAGCTGCAAGGGAGCTGCTGTTATACTCTGGCGAAAATGCTCGACATACACAAAGAGTTGCATTGATGCTGTCTAAACAAGCACGAAATGCACCTATAAGATGGGAATCTCATGGATCAAGGACCATCAGAGCCTCCTTCAAAACAAAGAAAGAGGATATTACAATGAACGTCATCCATTGCTATGCGCGTACCAACGACTACAACGAAGACGCTAAAGATCAATTCTATGATAGGCTGCAGACAATCGTCGAGAAGTGCCCAACAAAGCAGTTGACCATTCTGATGGAAGATTTAAACGCCAAGGTTGAAATAGATAACACCAGATATGAAGATATCATGGGAGAAATAAACGAAAATGGTGAGAGATTTGCAAACCTATGTGTCTTCAATAAACTGGTCATAGGTGGTACCATACTCCCACATAAGCGCATGCACAAAGCCACGTGGACTTCACCGGATCATACCATACAGAACCAAATCGACCATATCTGCATCAATACAAATTTCAGAAGGACGATGGAGGATGTGAGAACCAAGAGAGGAGCTGATATAGCATCAGATCATCACTTCTGGTCGTCCAGATGAAACTGAAACTCAAGAAGCACTGGACGACGGGGTGGAAAACATCACAAAAGTTTAATATAGCCCTTCTTCGAGATATTGACAGACTCAACAAATTCAAGATAGCCCTCAACAATAAGTTCCAGGCCTTTCACAATCTACTCAATGGAGAGCTAACTACCACGGAAAACAACTGGAAAGTGATCAAGGAGGCAATCACTTCAACATGTCAGGAGGTTCTGGGCCACCAAAATCACCGCCACAAGGAATGGGTCACTGTTGATATACTGGATAAGATTGAAGAAAGGAGGAACAAGAAGGCAGCAATCAATACCAGCCGAACAATAACAGAGAAAGTCAAGGCACAAGCTGAATACACAGAAACGAACAAGTAATTGAAGAGAAGCATCAGGACCGACAAACGTAAATATGTGGAAGGTCTAGCAATGACCGCGGAAAAAGCTGCAAGAGAAGGAAACATAAAACAATTGTATGACACAACCAAGGAGCTCGCTGGAAATTACCGTAAACCAGAACGACTAGTGAAAAGCAAGGAAGGCAAGTTAAACACCAACATTAAAGAACAGCGGAACAGGTGGGTAGAGCAGTTCAAAGAACTCTTGAATGGACCAGCTCCATTGAACCCGCCTAACATCGAACTAGAACTCACTGACCTCCCAATCGATGTCGGCCCACCAACAATTGAAGTGATCAGCATGGCGTCAGACAAATCAAGAGGGGCAAAGCAGCGGCATCAGACAACATTCCAGCAGAAGAACTGAAAGCAGACGTAGCAGCAACTGCAGGGATAATCCACATTCTCTCCAGCAAGGTTTGGGATGAAGAACAAGTACTAACAGATTGGAACTATGCCACAGTTCATTAAATCTAAATAAACTTGCTCCAGAACGATAACGAATTACCTTAGATTCTGGGTTGAATTTCAGTCAAATATATGGATTATTCTAATAAAATATATTTTCGGTCATTTTATTTACTTACAATTAAATGACTAATATCTAAACTTTGATCTATTCTAAAACTGATCATCAACATCATGTTTATCTGTTCATTTAAGTTAGTCTCTAATCATGTTATCCGGAAAGACAATGAAATCTTGTATAAAAAGACTCCATCGCTTTTAGTTTGACAGCTAGGAAAAGTCGGCAGGAAAGTCATTTCATAATGCATTATTAGTCAAGATATGAACATACAGATATACCTCGCTACAGGGTCTTTTATGTACAAGTTTACTCACTCTTCAAATACCACTAGTTTATGACCCTATCACTGGAGAATGATTGCTCATTCACACTTCATTGATTGCTTAGATCAAATTAAAAATCATAAGAAACTATCTTACCAACCGATTCACTGGACTAGAGAGATGATATACTAAAAAATTACTTGAAGAAAAGCGCTCCCTAAAATGTTGATCACAGTCTAATGATTACCAGTATCTTTTATTACTAAACAGTGCTACATAGGTATTCTAAGAAATAAGTTTGAACTAGGTAAAGTAAACTCATAAGAAGGTCAATGCGGAAATTGTGTTTTAGTTTCTCAAAAGTTCGAATAAAATATCTAGAATATCAGTTGGCTAGAATACGATTTACTATTAGAACTTGGGCTTTTGACTAAAAGGCTAACAGTAATTTTTCATAAAATATGGTAATATCTATTTACATTATTACAGCTTAATGAAGTCTGCCAATTATTTTACATCCGGTTTTTCAGATTCTATACTTTTATACACAATGTTAATGATTTTCGTTGATTTTTCGAGAAATAAATATAGAGTCGTTGATACTGTGTTCTTGCCTAAACAGTAATTTGTCAGCTGTCAAGAAATATAACTAAACTGTGTATTTCAATAAGCATAGAATACCAGGGTTATAAGATGCCTATATAATGATCGATAACTTAATGAAACTCATTAAGTAGTAAGAAAGATTTATGCATTAGAATGTGCAAAAACACTGAGTAGCCTACACAACAGAATTCACGTTATATTTTAAAGTCTGATTTTTTTATCACAACTCTTGGTGCTTTAGATTTTATCCACAATGAATCTTTGAATATTCAACATAAAAACGTGTCACAGTATCTACCTAAATTACTCTTCCAAGATAAATTTCGACAGTGTAATAAGAAGATGAAGATTATCAGAACTATATGATGTATACATTTCGAACAATCTGATCACACATATACTTGTTAAGAACATTTATATAAAAATTAAAGGTAAACTAGACTGGAAATGGAGGGTAAGACGAGACAAGTATAATAAAGAAGATAATATGAGAACAATTTGAAACCTCATCACTCTGGATAATAAGCAAATATTACCGGGGTAGGTTTAAGGTGAGAACAAACTGTTTTCTGAATACACAATAGAGGTTCGAATTTCCATGTGGCTAAGGCTTCAATAAACCTTAGTATGCACCGTTTTACACTTTTGTACAACACCACAAAAGCCGAGTTAAAATTACTCTCGTGAAACACAGTTCTGATAATCTTCATCTTCTAATTACACTATCGAAATTTATCAAAAGGACTAATTGCTTTAAACTTCTAAGATAAATTTTATATCAGTATTCAAACTTATAGTAAGACCTAATACTTAACAATATTGGACATAATTACTAAGAATATTTTCAAGAATGTAAACAATAATTAACTTTATTATCATTATGTATTTATTATTATTGTTAATGATAGAATTTCTACAAGAGTATTTATTCTATGTGATTGCATAATTCTTTTTTTTTTAATGAAGTGGATAATTAAAAACAGAAACCGTAAACAATTATTCATGAAATGGGGGAGACTCTTAAAAGAAGACAGTAATCCCAATAAGACAGAAGTATGAAATCAAATTGTTTTTCTCTTTTATTCTTCGATGTAAAATATTGTCATCATATATGTTTTCATAAGGTGTATTTAAGAAAACAATACGGAGGATAAAAAAGTACGGAATAGGAAACACAATTTCAAGCTTATTCTTAAATGAATGAACTATACCAACCCAATTTTTTTAACATATTTTTAATCAAGAAAAAAGTAGCAACAACTACAATAACAGAAACTCAGCTAACAAGTATTATATATATATATATATCCTTCTTACTATAAGCTGTATACGTGTAATTAGGCCCTCAGGGAATGTTTTGTTTGCTGATTTTTATTTGTTTGCTTACAATCTAATTATTTCAATAATAATAATAATAAGTGTAATAATAAGAATAATAAAGGAAGTAGACTTCATCTTCACCTTCTTTTATTTTTCATTTTAAGTCCAGAGATTTTCCAACTTATTGTTGTACCATTCCCATAAATCTACCATTTGTTATATAGTTTCTTATTAAATAAGGATTTGTGGTAGTTTTTCTCGATTAAAGTTTGTTTATCCCTCCTTCCATAACTTGTTTATCACCTACCCACTTAAACATACATTTATCTATCTATTTGATAAGGTTATTTTCTCGGTAT
The DNA here is from genome assembly GCF_000237925.1 of Schistosoma mansoni. Lineage (NCBI taxonomy): Eukaryota > Metazoa > Platyhelminthes > Trematoda > Strigeidida > Schistosomatidae > Schistosoma > Schistosoma mansoni. The sequence goes on from NC_031502.1 coordinate 42,416,186, forward strand.
GCTGAAAAACCACAGCGGATAAAGATAAGTGGCTTTTCATTTGTAATGATTTGTTAAATTATGCCTTCAGCATCATATGTTATATGATAGTATTATTACTAATGGTAACTGTAACTGTGTGTGTATACATATATACTAATTAAAATTGGTGATTATTTTTTGATATAATTGTATATCCATATATATACTTATATTTAATTAACCAAATATCTAGATTTCCTCATCCTGGTTAAATTAATTTACTGTCAGTATGCCAATAATGGTAGCTACATAAAAGCATATATATATATATATGATTCGTTCATTCTACTTGAAGATTATGCCATAATGATCAAATTAAAAATATTTGTTATTCACCAAATACACATAAAATAACAAAACAAAGAATGCAACAGGATGAAAAGCCAACCAAAGAAAAGATTGAATGAATGATTTTCTACTACAGTTTTTTTTCTATTGGGTCGTATAACTGAAATAGAATGATATAAGCAGTCACAAATGAGCGTGGACATGACGTATTCTCCCAGTCTTTGTTCGTCATTAAAATTTAATCAAGTGAATACTAACTAACTACTAATGAGATAACGAAATAAATAAAATCGAATTATGACGTTTACTTATTATGAATCAAATAGCATAACTTATTTCTGATTTATTCATTTATATACTACTAATTAAATTGAGTAGAAATAAATACAAGCCGTAGGTTTTTGTGATTACATTAAATTAAGTACTGATAAAGCTTTGTTTGAATTGAAAGACTAACACTATTGGTTTTTGTTATGACTGGCTACAGTAATATTATTAACTGATGTTCATGATTATGAGGATGGTTTAGGAATATAATTTTTTTCTTGTTCTGGGATTATCATTACGATTTATTTATTTATTTATCCACTAGTTATGAAATTCAATTATCAATTTTACTTTCATTTCCCCTGTTGATTATATGAAAATCATTAAAGATCCCTGATTAAAATAAATAAACTGTTCTGAAGTAAAAAGTAAATCAAATTTTTTTGTTGAAATCTATGGGATAATAACTGAATTCTGTTAGTTATTTGCAAGGATATGGGGAAAATAAATAAGAAAACTAATGAATATATGATGGAATCAGTGACTAGTTGATCAGTCATCCAATCAGTTAAACTTTAACATTAATTCCATCAATTAAAAAACCACGAGTAAAATATTATAGGTTCGCTGAGATTTTACAAATATATTATTCCTATTTAATGTCTTATAGGTTGTAAGTTTTCATTAATTGATGAATTAGGATTATTCAGTTTAAATCTAAGAAAAGAGATCCAGATTTCGATGCTAATTGTTGGCAAGGTGTATTCATTTCCTTAAAACGTTCTATCCTTTACTCATTCATTCTGTAACTTTAGAGGTAGATCAGTATTATCGAAAAGACATTTTTCACAATAATTTGTGTGAAATCTCACTATACTGAGTAGAGTATAAGTCAATGAAAATATCATATGAAATCCTAGTTTAGCCGGATTTCCAACATAGACCAATGGTATGGGTTCTTTTCTGTTCCAATATACTTTTTATCGCCAGTCTCAAATAAAATACAAAACAAATAGAAGTCAAGGTAGATTTAACTGTTGTTTTGAACTAGATGTGAACTTTTCGGTAAAGTCTATGTATGACAAAAAAAACAAGCAATTTCATGTTTTGTGGCGAAAATGATACCATTTGACTACTGATCCTCATTCAATAGCCTATATTTATTTGTGGCGACTGACAATGAGCTAAGTTGCTGCTTGGTGAGAGGAACAAAGGCCTTGAAAAGAGTATAAAGAGACCCGATTGATTTTACATGTGGCATTCACAAAATTGCATATACGTTTCACGAGTTGTGTTCATACAGATCAAACTGGAATAATGATTGAGCGCAAATATGATAACGAAGTGGAAATTTGATGAGAACTATATTGAACTCTTTCGTTGTTTTTTTTCTTGTAGTCATTTATAATCTCATTACAACTTGTGAATATCGAAATAATAATTTTTCAAGTTTCAGAGTTACAAAATAATATTCTCTTATAAGCATTTAAGTGTGATATTTATGCCAACATATGAAACCATTACAAACTCTTACGATCACACTTAGTCTCTAAAATTGAGAAAAAAGCTTTGATTTTATTCAATGAGTAAATAACCAATGCAGTTGATATTAGTTATGAAATTCAACTATTCATTTCTCTGTTAATAAACTCTAAAAATTCTGACACTAATATTCCTCAATACTCATAATACGTTTACTTATACTTATTCAATTTATCTTTCAAATCAATAAAAACACTGAGAGAAGATTATAAATACGTTTGCTTGTAAGTCATAGTTATTGTAATCTGACTGAAACTAATGTAATTACTTACAAACGGTAGAACTCATCGAAATGATAAGTAATATCTTAACTTATCTAACTGTTTAATAGTATAACCAAAAACGGATAAAAAGTGGAGTTCAACCTCGTCTGTTGTGAGATATCAACTCACTGAAGACAATTGGTGAACGGTTGCTCAAACTTCGTAGATTGGTCGAAGTTAGATGTTAACACTATCAATAGTCTATCGGTTAAGTGCTCTGGCGCGAGACTGGTAGGTCCTGGGTTCGAATCTAGCGAGGTGGGATCGTGGATGCGCACTGCTGAGGAGTCTCACAACAGGACGAAACAGCCGTCCAGTGCTTCCGGGTTTTCCATGGTGATCTATCTTCAATCGACTCATGATTTCGACTATGAAATTTGATTTGTATTGATCAATAGTTGATATTTCGTCCTGTTATTTAAAAGATATATGAACAGGTAATAACTATACAATGTATATTTTATTCTAATCTAATAATTTGTCAATTTATGCTTTAGTCCACATTCAAATGAGTTACTAATTTCTCTAAATTTTATTATTTAAAATAAATTTCTAATTTCTTTTTGGTTCTGTTTTGAAAATAAGTTAGATAGAAATTATGATTAGTTAAACATTTGTAAAAAATAAAATGAAATGAACCATTATAAATATATATATATATTCTAAACAACGTACTTATCAATACATTGCCCTCATCAACTAATTACATCACATTTAAACAGATGTATTTCTAAGTTGTACTGTACACTAATTGTTTGTGAATGAATGAACAGACCATAAAGTTTTTTTCAGCATAAATAAGCTTTAATTATCAGTATAAAGAAAGAGATTTTTATTAATGGTTTAAGAGAAAAAAGAAAGAAGGAAATTACCATTCAAACAATGTTTGCACATATAAATAGAGGAAAAATTCATTGCTTTAATTTTTCTCCATTTAAATTTTTGTTTAACTAATTATATTGGTGGTCCAGTGAATGCAAACTGAAGATATTCGTACATACACATACACACAGGGACATATATCTACATATGTTCAAACATACAAAGTAGTGGAAGATATAGAAGATATGATGGGTAAAATTTCCGTCGGTCCGTTCTATCCACAATTTTTATTATCTTAATATGTATATATCCTTTATTTCTTTTACATTTCACTACATTTCACAATCACTTGAAGTCTAGTATTGTCTACTAACCGAATGTAATTTGTCTCTTCTTGTGTAATTTATAAAATGAAAATAACTATTTTTCTCAATGATTATTCCTCTTAAAAAAAGATTTCTCTATGTACTAATTAGTTATACCTGATTAAATACAGTTGTTCTATATAACAGATGGTCAGTTAGGAGAATGATTTTCCTTTTCTTTATAATGCTAATTATTACTAAATGGGCTAACTATTCATTAGTATTATTAGAGTTGTTCTTTTAAATATATCATTTGACTTCAAGACATTAATTAGTTATTTTAAATTTAAAATGAATAGTTTCTAATAATTCAGTCAAACTATTTACATGTGAATTAGCAAAAAAAGAAAGATTAAAGAAAAAAAACAACAACCAAATTTACTTGTTGAATATGTCTTGAATCTAAATGAAACTTAATTTATTTCACTCAATTATATATTGTATATGATAAAGATTAATTGTCACATATTAGTAACTAGTATCTTAGTAGTAATGTGATGTATATGGAAATGTGTTCAAGTTTATAGTTTATTGTCCGATTACTGATTGACTTTCGGTAAAATACCATTTTGGGGTGGGTACTCTTAATAATGATACAATCATAATGGATAAATTAATGAGTTTACTGATGGACTGTGATTATTAAGATTAGATGTTGTTTGAATGTAAAGTTATTTAAGCGATCAAGAAAAAATCCTTCAGCTGAGACTAAAAAAAATTAACTACTGTTGCAGGCCCAATCTGTTGCATCTATTACGTAATATATGGTTTAGGATACCGATTTCCTCTTCCAGTACATCATGTTACATATCATTGTGAAACAAGTCTGGAATAGCTTCTTAAAGAATGATGTATGTATCATGATTAGTGAAAGTATGCGAAGTAGTGAAAATTTTATTTAGATATGAAAAGATATTTAAAGATGAATGTTGAGTGTCTTGAGTTAATCTGTTTTTGGTTATAACACTGTAAGTAGGAACATGTAACTATATAGTTCGACATTAATATTGTTAAGAATATACTATTCCATATTAATTTCAAATAGTTCATTAGCCATATTCAACATTTTCGACTGTTTTATTTTGTATAAGTCTCTTGTGAAGCAAATTTCAAAGATTGTAGAAGATATGGATACTGATTTCATTGGATTGCAAGGACGAAAATGTTAATGTGTCTCAATATATCTTATAGTGTTTAAAATACATTCACTGACTTGATTAATACACCCGTATTATTTTATTTTTTGAAGGTTGCAATTTTTGATTACCAGTAATATATTCAGTCATAAAACCTTTTGTGTTATATATATATATTACAGACTATCTCAGTAAACTCTGATAACCATGCAGTAAACAGTTAATTTGCAAAATAACAATCATTTGTCGCATTCCTAACTATTCCTTCTGCAAATATCAATCCGTCTTCACTGATTTCATTTCGTGCATTTTCATACCGATTGTGCTCCGTTCCTGTTCTTTTCTTATCGATCTTCTGCCAAAATACATTTTATGCCTGATCCTCACTATATACTACTTTTGTGCATAAATAAGTGACCCACCCCACAATAATATTCAGTAGTGATCATAAATGTTAACAAGGTCATTAACTTCATTATTTGAAGCTTAACAAGAGTTTGGCTTATGTATTAGGTTTTTTTTAATGATTTAAACTTCAAAAATCCTTAGTGATAAATTTATTTAGTGTGCTCTATTTGTTGAGTAATCTTAGTTCTTCATTAATCCTTTAATATATCACTTTCGATTCAGTCTAATAAAATCATTCAAATCATTAGATTAATTATTATTGATATAAAAGTAAAAATAGTTAATCACCCAGACTGTATGACAAAATATAAATTTAACTTGGACATTATTTGTGTTTTTTTTCGTAAACATGAAATTATTACTTAGTTGCATACAGATAACATCACTATTCTATTCATTAAATAAACTGTGATATAAGCATACATTTGATATTTGTAGAAGATGGCTAATGCCATCTATTAAACAAAAATGTTAATCTGTCATATATATAATAAACGAATGATATGAATGATTAAGTGGCTTTATTTTATAATTAGTATACAGAAACAATTAATGATAATAATGATTTTTCATGCTATGACTAATCAAATTTGAAATAAAATAAAATAAAGGGAAATATCAGAAGGGGTCTTTGGTGAATATTATAATAATTTTTTAATAGTTGAGATCATGAGCCAATTGAAGCTAGACCACCATGGAGAACCTGGAAGCACTGAAAAGGGCGTTTCACCCTATTATTGGATTCCTCAGTTCGAATCTCGTGAGGCCAGATCATGGATGCACACCGCTCAGGAGTTCCATAATACGACGACACAGACAACCAGTGCTTCCAGATTTTCCGTGGTATTCTAGCTACAATTGACTCATGATCTCAACCATTTTAAAAAATGTGTTTAAGAGAAGTTCTTAGTGTTGTTTCATTATTCCAGGGAAACTTTATAATAATAAAGTATCAATGTATTTTATTATCATATTTTGGTTAAATATAATAACTGGTATATTAATTCATTATATCAAGATTGAACTAGGCTTTATTGTACATTTATTACGAAACTATTGGACGGTTTATTTAAATTTACCAATCATTTTATGTTGGTATCAGTAACAAATAACTTTATAACTTCACCATTAAGTAACACTTTTTTAAGATTCATGAATAAAGTTATGTTACATCTAAAATGAATGTGTTTTAGTTTGTAGATTCTGATGATTTGCGGTTTGTAATATTTTGATCTGAATAGATTAGCGCCAAGTGAACACTAATAAATGCCAATAAATTTTATTTTATTCATCACAGGATCATAATACTTGAAAGAATATTAACCACTATTAGGAATCTTTTTTGAATTAAAGCCTTAATCATAAAGTTATTTGTGAAGTTTTTAATGGCCTGATGTCTGACTCCATTTGGATCGTTTCTGATTGCTATCAAATAATTGCTGTCGAAATATACATCATGTATTATCATAGACTTAAATCTCGTTGAAGAAGAACGGAATTAAATACTTAAATATGAGAATAGATTTCGAATAAGTGTATTTATTACAATCGTTCATCCAGACAAGAGATCGAAGAAGCGAAGAGAAGAGAGCGAAACCAAATGACGCGCAGTGGAGAAGGCGTGTAAGCCAACCCTATTTAATCAAGCCTTAATTTATATTTATAGCCGAACACAAGGAAGTTACAGATATGTGATGAATAGGATAAGTAGTGAATACAAATACGCTCATACAAAAACAGTCAAGATTGATAAACGAATCATTAACAAGGTCAGAATATGACTCAAGATGAATAAATAAATTGGCCTGTCAGGAAACTAGAATAAGCTATGTAGGCTTAATATAGTAACCGACACTAGAAGTTCACTTAAAAACGTTACTGCTCGAGGTTTGAAAGAATGATAATAAAATGAAGTAAATGTCTTATTAATTCTAGTTTTCAGTAACTAACGATAAAAACTCTAATTTACGAGTAAACGGATACTTTACCTAGTTTTCATACTTCCTTGTCTAATAAGCTGTTTATATATTGATTGTTCGGAGGTTTTTTTCAACTCGAAAATAGTTTTTGTAACAAGTTTACATAAAACTAGAGAACAACTAGATATTTGTCTTGATTGATTATAAAGACCATGAATAGAGCATCTTCATAAATTTACGTGCATTGACAATCAGAATTTTGAAATATCATTGTAAGCTATTTTTGTTTAACTAATTGTGTGAAAATCCTATGGTCTACATTTTTAACTTCAGTC